>NC_137970.1:29686802-30219302 GCF_963924665.1 Micromys minutus | reverse complement strand
CATTTGGCCTATTACCTTGGGAGGAGTATCTGTTTGTCCAGTAATTTAGAATTTCCTCATCCATTACTGAATGGGTGCCAAGTTTGAAATGGATGGCCTGGGATAGTTTTCTGTGGTGGTATGTTTGCTCCTGAGTACCAAAACTCTCAATAAAAGGCTTTCTGTTCTCAGACAATAGGCCATTTTCCCCAGACACACGCCTTGTTGTTTTTCCATCATCAACAGTAGATAACAGTTTGGATGCAGCCAGAAGCAGCTGGTATATGCACACACTGGAGGGTCCTTCGGAATGTTGTTCTGAGCACTCACTGGAGGTGCCACCTTTATTGACTGGAAATGTCTGTGGCTTGTTGGCTTTGGCCCACCTCAGTTCCTCTCTCCTCTACTAATCTCCAAGCAGTTCTGTGCCAGTACATACTACTTTTAATCCCTTCCCCAGCTTCCAGATCAGCATCCACTAGGCATGGCTTTGCTCTGTAATGGTCTTTCTAAAAGCTGTTCTCCAGCCACCAAGCAAAGGAATGGGTGGCTAGTTTACTTTAGAAAAAAAAAAAAAACTGTCTAATAGAGCAGTCTTTCAAAGTTGAATTCACTCACATAAAGGAATTCTGATCATTGATTTTTCCCTTTTTCCTGTGGTGTGTGTGTGTGTGTGTGTGTGTGTGTGTGTGTGTGTGTGTATACATGCATGCATTTTTGTATGAACTTATTTGTGCACATGTGTAAACATGCATGTGTAAGTCTGAGGCTGGTGTTGGGAATCATTCTCTATTGATCTTTAACTTCTTTAGTCTCTCAAGCAAACTCCCTCCTAAAGACAGCTAGTCTATCTTACTGGAGGCTGCTCTGGGCTCCCTATCTGCCCCTTCTGAGACTAGCACTGCCAGTAATATGGGTTTCTGGGATCTGAACTTAAGTCCTTGAACTTGGACAACAAGCTGTTTAGTCCTTGAGCCAGATTGAGTTTTAATTCAGCAAAGTCTTACAATAAGCATGTTACACATCTGTCATTGTATCCTTGTAGAAAAATTCATGACATTTTTATCATTGGCTTCATTTTTAGAAGAGGAAACTGGCATGTGGAGAAGTGAAGTAATTTGCCCGAGATCACAGAGCCAGTAAAGTTGCTTTTAGAGACTATTTTTCCTTAGTACAAAACTTACCACTACATGTCAAAAGAAAGGTTTGGTTTATTTGTTTTATTATGATGTCCCTAACACTACCATAAGGCTATTTTCTGATGGATGGCAAATGGCTGATTGACAAAAGTATTATATTAAGCTTATCGAATGCATGGTGCACTTGGAAGGATTTAGAGGTACCCAGAGCAGCCCTGCCCAATCATGTCTTCATCCAAGTTAATGAATCAAACAGAAAGAAGCAGTTAGAAAACTAAGGGGGTGGACAATGAGAGCTCCTCTTGCATGGGAGGGCACTTCTGTCTTTGTCACCTAAGACATTTTCATGGGAAGCACAAAATATGGGTTTGATTTGCCCCACTTGTGACTAGGACGCCCCAGTTTTAACTTGACCTCTCTTTACAGAACCTTCAGTCTTTTCTTGACTGTTTATTTTGATGTTTCTTTAATTTGTGTTTAATTATGTGTTTATTTATGTGCATTTTACATTCTTGTATTTATATGCATTAATGTGTGCCTGGTACCTGCAGAGTCCAGAAGGCATTGGATCCTCTGAAACTGGAATTACAGATGTTTTAAGCCACCATGTAGGTGCTGGGAATCCAACCTGGATCCTTTGGAAGAGCATCCAGTGTTCTTCACTGCTGAACCATATCTCCAGTCCTTCTTATTTTTAATGACTTACTTTCCTGTATGTGTGTATGTGTGTGTGTGTGTGTGTGTGTGTGTGTGTGTGTTTGTGTGTGTGCATCCCTGTACACATACATGCATGTACATGTGATTACTGGTACCTGTGAGGCATTGGATAACCTGAGAGTTGTCCTTATAGGTGGTTGGGAGTTGCCAGGCATCAGTGCTGAAAATCAAACTCAGGTCCTCTACAAGAGCAGTGTACACTCTTAATTGATGTCCCTTTTCTACACCCCACTGTTTCTTTTAACTCCATATAGCTTTAGCCCCAAGCTCATTGTCCTACTCTATTAACCTCCCAAATGCTAGAATTACAGACATGTTTCCAACATGCCCCACTGGGATTTCTATTCTTGAGATATTTTGAAGTCACCTTTCTATATATACTGCTATGTGCACAGAAGACATGTTAGTTGTATACCTGACTACCAGGAAACTTCCATTTTCAATCCATATATGACCTATATGACCTGAATTCATTTTTCATAGTAAAAAGCAATATATAAAATGGTGCCAGAAAGCCTTTTAAAATATCTTGTGTCTGTGTGTGTCTATGTTTGTGCATATGTGTTTGGAGACCAGGGGCCTAGTTCCTGTATTATTTCTTAGGATCCACGTTCACCTTGCTTTTAAAATAGGATTTCAGAGGCACTTGGAGCTTACTGATTAGGCTAGACTGGCTGGTCAGTGAGCTCCTGGGGATTCTTTAGTTTCTGCCTCCTCAGTGCTGGGATTACAAGTGTGTACAACCCCACCTGTCTTTCTCTGTGGGCTCTGAGGGTCAAGCTCAGGGTTTCCTGCTACACAACAGTCACTTTATGGATTGAGCTATCTCCTCAGTCCTCCAAGTCTACATGTATTTCCTCTGTCCTCTTATAAGTCCATATGCTTCTTTAACATGAACATTATTCTTTAGACGTCTGTGGAGCTAATGATGAAAGTAAAGAACAAATATTACAGCATCACAGCCAGAACCACTTCGGTATTAGCCAGATTTGGAGAAGGGCTTCATGGAATCAGTAGATTATCTTTTCTAGAGCTATTTCTCCTAAGACCTCCTAAGAGGCATAATATAACATGGGTAATTTATATATATGGAAGTATAGATTGGATTGTACTTTAATATTAGGTTTGGATTCCTAGCTCCACAGAATAAATCGAATTAGACAATATAGTCATCCTTTGATATTTATGGGGGATTGTTAATAAGAACTGCCCCCTAATGGAAAAAAAAACCTATGATGTCCATCTCCTATATAAAATACAAATAGTTGTTATACTACATTGTTTAGGAAATGATGTCAAGAAAAAGGTCTGATGAGTTAACATGGAGCATTTTAACTCTGAATTATTTCTATCTATGAATGCAGAATCCATAGATACAGCAGAGTTTCTGCTTCCCATCCTCATTTCTATTTTCTATGACTGGTTTAATTCACCTAGTATAATATCCACCAGAGTCATTTATGCTATGGTGGCAGAATTGCCTTTTCAATGCTCAGTAGCACTCCATTGTATGCTCTAAGCTTTTTTTTGATTTTTTTTTTATTTTTTGTGGTTCTACTTGAAAACAATGCTTATGGCTCTAAGTGTGGTCTGTTTTTCCTTCCCTGCTCTGAAGGACAGAAAGCTTTCTCTGGAAATATACTTTGGGAAAAAAAATGGAGTCAGACTTGATTAAACAACTTACTTTAAATTTGTCAGATGAAAACCATGGTGTTCTTGTATCTGTCAAGAGCTTCTCTTGTGTCTATATGTTTTATTTTTAATGTTTTAGTTTTCAAATGGGAGATTGACTGATGTTTTCACAGAAGAAAAATCCTCAGAGCTCTTACAGACTTCTTATTTTGCCACTAAGTCTCAGCACTGGCAGCAGAGCACAGAGAACAACATCTTCTCTGACTCTTTCCATCAGTCCCTGGACCCTGTGCCCGACTCCTCCGAGTGGGAACTTACTGTTGTCATTTTGCATGTGGTTGGCACTCACTAAGTGGTATGCACACACATAGACTCAAGAGCATGACAAAATAGAAAATGTTTCTGTCATATTTCTACCAGTTTGGGGTCACCGATTTGTACCTGTTGTGGCTGTGAGCTGTAACTAGGCTAGCATGGTTTCAGGGCTTTAAGCAAAGGCCAGTGTCTCTTCGACACTGTAGCTTTACTTTAGCTTTTGTTCTTTTCATTATATTCCTCATCGGTCTTAACATCCCAAATTGGATCATCACAACTCTCGTTACTTTTCCTGATGACCAGATGTCTTGGGCAATGAGCCACAAACTACTGTAACAATGACGTTAACTTACCTAGCTGGCTTGTAGGCCTAAAGCTACTCTCTCTCTCTCTTCTTCTCAGTGTGTGTGCTTCCACCCACATCACATTGTGAACATCTGCTCATGACTCAAGCGAGTCTCCTGCCTCAATCTCTTGAGTACACCCACTTCACCCAACTCCTGCATCTAGTTTTGCCTTACTTCCTTGCTTTTGATTCAACTAAACCACCCTTTCTACTACATTCTTAGGCCAAGTCCTATTCATCTTTCTGAATTCAGCACAAGCCTCACTGCTGCCATCTTTGAAGCTTAATTCCTCGTGTAACTTGGCTAACCACTATTTCCCCTCTGTCTGTACATGCCTTCATTGTACCGTTTACCCCTATGCACTGTGTGATTTATATCTAATGAGCCTGACCCTACTGCTACTCTCAAACTCACTGATGATCCAGGACTTTGAGCCTTTCACATTTATGTATGCAGTAGCCAGAATAGAATTCACTACGAAGGCAAAAGTGTTCATTTTAGTGTTCTAAAAGAAAACTGAATAAAAGGTAGTGTCTTAGTCATGGTTTCTATTCCTGCACAAACATCACGACCAAGAAGCAAGTTGGGGAGGAAAGGGTTTACTCAGCTTACACTTCCATATCGCTGTTCATCACCAGAGGAAGTCAGGACTGGAACTCAAGCAGGTCAGGAAGCAGGAGCTGATGCAGAGGCCATGGAGGGATGTCTGGCTTGCTTGCTCTGGCTTGCTCAGCCTGCTTTCTTATAGCACCCAGGTCTATCAGCCCAGGGATGGCACCACCCACCATGGGCTGGGCCCTTCCCCCTTGATCACTAGTTGTGAAAATGCCTTACAGCTGGATCTCATGGAGGCATTTCCTCAAGGGAAGCACCTTTCTCTGTGGTAAATCCAGCTTATGTGAAGTTGACACACAAAACCAGCCAGTACCGGCAGCTTTGCCCTCAAATATGTTCTACATATAAAAATATCACAAGTAAGTATGAGATTTATGCCCATAGAAGATCTTGGTTAAAGCTGATACATTATTTACTGGGCTGTATTTGAATCTTACAAATTAGATATACTCAGTTATACTGGGGAAGGAGATACCATCCACAGGTTGGTAAGAGGGATGGCCTGAGCTATGCTTTGATTATATAAAGAAATACACAAAGTAGAGTGGATCCTTGTGTGTGAATTAATTTAACTGCTTCATGGGAACCTTGTAGCTTGGTCCGTGTTTGATATTAAAGCATGACAAACCAAAGACATATTTTCACAGCTACCACACCATTCTCTCTTTCCCTTACCTATCTAGTCTCTTTCTGAAGTCTCTAAATGATGTAAAATGAAGGCATTGTTAATCAGAGAGAGAGAGAGAGAGAGAGAGAGAGAGAGAGAGAGAGAGAGAGAGAGAGAGAGAGAGAGAGAGAGAGAGAGAGAGAGCCATTTCCCAGGTGCAAGGAGTGTTATAATTTTTCTTTTATCTATTATAACAGCGAAAATAGTCTCCCAAATATAATGGCAGGTTGTATTTTGTGAAAGTGGTATGTGAAAGGACATTCACTTTGACTTGCTCATATTCATTGAATAAAATGATTCTTTAATAGGCTGGCATGCAGGGTCTTCTGGGAACCATGTGGGTAAAATATGAACAGTATTTTCCTATGTTGTCAGATATTTAGAGAGCCAATGTCTATGATTTTAATATTCTCTGAATTACATGATGCATCTCACTGAGCACTTAAGCCTAGGTGGAAGCCTCGGCTAACTTTGGATTTCACAAAGAGACAGTCATCACCCTTCTTCTTCCTGTTGTATGGCTCTTTTACTTTTTAAAGGCATGCTTTTAGAAGTGTTCAATAAACAGAAAAATGAGCCAAATCACATCCTGGCAGGAAATAGAGTCAATGATAAATAACAGAGCCTGGCTCAAATTCTTTACATAAGCAACACTCTCATATTCTCTCATTCATATGTACATGTATATGTAATTATACATATATAAACACACACACATATATGTATACATATGTAGTAGAAAGTTATTAAAGCCTTTTATGGACAGATTAAAAGAGGAAACTATGGAAGGCCTGGTGGAAGACTCCCTAGTTCAGTCAAGAGGTCATGCTGTTTTTAGAGAAAGTTTGCTATTAGTCTTGAGAGATAAGAGAAGATATGAACTGTTGGAAGATATAGCATGGTGTAAGAATTAGAAGTAACTCTTCATATTTCTTCTTGGTGGATTTCCATGAGCAGTGATAAAATAGCAATACGTGTTCTGATTGCTTTAATGCAGGTGTGTTAAGAGGTGTAAAGGGTGATTGAAAATTGTTTTATGATCAATCAATGGATCTTTGTCTGAAAATGATTGATGTAATCCCTGAGCAAGTTACAGGCTCTAGATCAGAGTCAAAGAGGAAGGGAGGGATGTGCACTCAAAACTCTATTATTGGATCCACTGGGAAGGATAATGACAGCTGTCATTGCAGGCCAGTTTTAAGTCATGATCCTAGGACACAGAGAAGATAGGGAAGACAACTTAAGAAAAGGATGGTGTTCACCTACTTGTTCTGTAGACTATGCATTCTTGTGGTATATTACTGGCTAGTAAAAGAAGTTCTGTGCTTGGAGAAGACTGGAATACACTGAGAGAAACCTAAGAATAGAGTTAAATAATAACAACAGAACTTAAACAGTATTCAGTGGTTTCTGAATTTACCCAGTTAGGAATTATGTATTTTAGTGATTCGTTGGTAAGAATATTATTGCAGGATGAAATGTATGTGTGTATGCATGTGTGTGCATATGTGTATGCAAATACAGACACATGTGTGCGCATTAAAACCAATGTGATAGAGCCTAGGAAAACATTGATTGCAGTATCAGCAGAGTGCTGTTTCCATTGACCAAGCTGTGGAATACTGATGTATAACAATGACTAAAACACTGGGGTTCTTGGAAGTAAATAGGTCCTCTGATTTGTCAAGAAGGGTATTCTCTGTCTTTGTACTTGACATGATAGGTTGCTTATGCTAGGGTTAGCAGGGAGTAGATGGTATCCCTGGCACCCTACTTTGCCCTGCAATCACTTACTAACCTCAAATTTTGAAAAATAAGAAAATAACGAACGTCTAGGTCCTGCTCAGTTTCTGAAACAAAGGTATTATACTACCAAATGTGTTATAGTTGACAAGTGCTTCTAAAACAGCTTTGATTCAGACAGGGTTTTAACTGTGGCCAGGCAAAGAGCTTCCACAGAATTTGAATTCTAAAATTTCAAGCTATCTCAGGCAACAGAATTTGGATTCTAAAATTTCAAGACAACTCAGGTAAATGAAAATCATTTGAATATCTCTTAAGTCTCACACTCAATTTCATAATCAGAAAAAATGTATAATCTTTGAACCTTTACTTTTATTTATTTATTTTACCTTTTGGAGGCAGGGTTTTGCTATGTTTCCAAAGCTGGCCTTGAATTCAACAATCCTCTTGCCTCAGCCTTCCCAAGTGCTTGGATTTACAGGCTTGTGCCACCATGCCCAGAAGACTATCCTTAACCTTTTGTTTTTCTCATAGTCAACTTCTAAAAAGTAGGTTTCAGAGAATGCTCTTCAGAGAATGTTGTAATTGACATACCAACACAAGAGGTGTATGAAAGGCAAACCTGACCCTGGCCTAGAACTATCAATGTTCTTGTTTACTGTACTGGACCATGCCTTTTATTCTTAAAACTCCACATTGTGTTTTACTTTGGCATATCTTTTGTTGTTGACATGATACAGTTGAAGTGAAGTTCACCAAATGCAGGCAGACCGACAGTTAAACATGTAACCAAGAAGCCTTCCAGTGGGAGCCCACAAGGCACTCACTCCATTGTAAAGATGACCCTTTATACTCATTCTTATCTGGCTCTGACATACTCAGCTACTACTCCTCTCTACTGAAGGCCAAGAAGTCCCTTCATAATGCCATCAGTATGCGTGTTCATGAAAGGATTTCGTGAAAATAAAGAGGAGAATTTCAGCGGAAAACAAAAGCTGAAAAGCTGTAGATAGTGTTGCATGTAGATATGGTGTTGTGTTTCCCCCATCCCTGTGTCCTGTACTTTCTCTCCATATCCTAGAGATGAGTAGGGTAAAGGTAACCATAGTGCCCTCTGGGTATCTATCCCTCAGCATACTGTGAAGAACCAGCCCCACAAAGTTGTCTCAGTGCTTGACAGCTTCCTGCCTTCTGCTCTGTTTTCTTGCTTTGTATTGAATAGACTCTAATGAATCCATAATGGACAGGAGGAGAAAGAGCACTGTCAGATGGCAGGGTTGTTTAAAGGACATCATGGAAGAGCTAGCTTTGATCTTGGGTTCTACCCATGTGTTTGGATTTGTGTGAGGTACATGAGTAATGGCTATATGTAGTTTCTCAGACCATCATACACATCTAGAACAGTTGCCAGAAAGCTTGACCTATGGACTTGGAGTCCCTGCCAACTGCTTGGACACAGGGAGCCTCCACCCCTGCCCCAATGATCCTGGCTGCCTTGGGATCGTAAGAGTTGTGTGTAGTCTTTGAAAAGGGGACTTTTAGAGGGGGAATTTAAGTATTGTCCTGTAATTAGAAACTTATTACACTTAGGGTAATTTGTGTCTGAATTATTACAGCAGAGGAGTGATTTTATACCAGTTACTAGAGCAGCATGCTATATTCATATTCCACAGTCACAAAGAGAAACAGATACATTCATCAGTTGGAAACTATTTTCCTGGACTCAAACCAGTGATTGTCTTTATCTTGGCATGTAAAAGGGAAAAAGTTACTTGCTCTACTAAGTGAAATCATATGGTGCTTATCTGTTCTGATGCTGTCTTGATGGCTCTTATGGAGTTAGGAACACATTCATATGACATTCCCACTATAAACAAGATCCCTCCCCCCCCAAACTACTTAGTGATCTTGGCAAGAGTTAGAGATAGATGATTAATATCATTTTCAAAGGAATAAATTTTCTGTTTGTTTTAGAAATTAGGTTTTGTTTTGAAAAATTTTATGCATATATGTATATATAAAACATCTATAGGTACTTTGTCTGCATGGATGCAACCCATGTTCACACAGTGCTCTTGGAGGCTATCAGAGTACACCAGATCCCCCAGAACTGGAGTTACAGATAATTGTCACCTTCTCAGAGGGTGCTGGGATCTGTGTCCTTTTCATTCTGGATTTATTTTTAATTATATGTATTATTTTAATTTATGCATATATTGTGTGCCTATATGAATTTATATGTAACATTTGTACAGATATCATCAGACTTCAGAGGGCATTGGACTCCCTGGAACTGAAGTTACAGGTAGCTGTTTGCCACCTAATGTAGGTGCTAGGAACTAAACCTGGATCTTCTGTGAGAGCAGTTAGATGCCTTAATTACTAACCCATCCCTCTAGCCCCTAAATTGGATTTTAAATGGAGTTTAGGATGTAGGTGAGACAGACAAAAAGTGATACTAGTGTGGTATCTACCGAGTCTTAAAGCATATCCAAAGTAATGCCTATTTATGGCGTACTCAGCTCTGTGTTTCTCTATACGTATACTCACTGCCATTCCTAGTAGTGGCTCCTGGGTCAGGGCTCGATCACAGAAGGTCAGCATGGGAAATGCTGGGAAATGTTTAGGCGCTTCCACAGAAAGCAAAAGGAAATTTTGGTCCAAAGTAGAGAGTAGAAGTTGAGGGTCTTCCTCCTGAAGTCATTCAGTGAAATGAGGCCACTAGCTGATCTCTCAGGAGCTGTCATGTGCCATTTCAGCACCGCCCCCAAGTGCCCCACTCTTCCTTATCCTGGACAAATCATCTTTCTTATGATAGTCACCAGGGGAGGAGTTGCCTCTTCTGTGGAAGAGGCCTCAAGAGGCGGTCCTGAGGCCCCTGGCACAGCCCAGAATAAGCCTAACCATTGATGTTTTCCAGGTAGAGCAGTAGGTGTGCATGAGAATCCCTGTTTTATTTGTATGTGTGTATGTGGCCTGCTTTGTAGCCGAGCTTCAGTTATATATACCAGATCATGTAGTCTAAACAGCAACATTAAGTTCTTAAATCAGTGAGAAAACAGAAGGGAGGAAACATTAAACATGTTTTATGCTGTATCTTGTATGGAAACAGGCACCGAGTTTTTAATCTAATAAGGACATTAAATTCTCACTAATAGAATTCCTGCTACATCAGGGTCAATGGTTCTCAAACTGGAACATGTATCAGAGTACTATGGAGGGAGTGTTTTCTCAGACTGCTGGGCACCATCCCCAGGGTTTCTGATTGGGAAAGTCTGGGGCAGGGCCTGGGAATGTACTAGGTTGACAAGTTTTCAAGTGTTGCCAGTTAATTAGCCAGTGTCACTTCTAGCAAACAGAGAAGTACCACTGTCCTTCCTGTCTTTGGAATCCCTATGGGACCAGACTAAGTTGAGAGGAACATGGCATACCTTCTAGACTTCTAACCATGGCTCAAAAAGATGAAGAATGTAAGGTTCACCATTCTCCAGAAGATAAACATAATATGGACTTCACCATAATCCATATTTCTGGGACCCTTGGAAGCCACTGCACTGAATTTTTCTGAAACAATGAAGAGAAAAAGCAGAGAGCATTAGGGTTTTTTCTTTAAGTCCATTTATCCAGTGCTCTTTCATGGTGGCTGATAACTTGGAACATTCTGGCAAATCAGGAAGTCAGGCATGAGCAGCACTTTCTCTGCTTACCAATGGAGAAATAATAAGATCTGCTAGACTATCTCCAGGAGAAGGCATTCTGGGCTTAAAGCCCAAGCCATTTATTTCCTATCTCCTTTTGGTGGGTTATTTGTTTGTTCTAGGACTGTGAGCAGAGCTAGGCTGGTTTTGTTTGCTTCTTCCTAATGCGGTAATGGTGGACATCGTTATTCCAGCCTTCCTTGCCCAAAAGGAGAGACAAGGAGATTGGCAGGTGCGCTTCCAGCCCTATGGCTGGGATGACAGTGACCGGTGGCTCCAGAGCTTCCGAGTTCCCTCGTCACTTTTCAATATGATCCCCAAACTGTTTCTTCATATAATGTGACCTTCTAGCAGAAGAACATCAACTTTTTTTTCATTTTTTTCTTGATATTTTCATAGAACCATAAAATACTAGTCAGCTGTGTACTTAGTGGTGGAAGGTTACATATTATTTGGGGTTTTCTGGTTTTTTTTTCCCAATATAGAGAGACTTGTGGCACTAAATAAAAATGTCATCATGTAAAATGGAAAGGCTTTCTGTCACAAACGTTTTTCAAAATTCATGAAGGTCTGAAGATTTGGTTTATCTTTTCCTCTTTCTGTGATTTATGCATATTTAATGCTAGTTTCAATGTTTGCAATGTGAAGAACCTTTTCAAAAAAAATGGCGATCGAGTTTCATTTGAAGAAAAATTCCAACCATGGCAGTTTTTAAATGACACAGCTTATTACTCTTCCTATGCTCGAGAGACATAGAAAAGTTTGTTTTTCCCAGTGACTTGACTTTCACAATGCCTGTTTACCTAGCTGCTTGGTTGTGACAACTGTTTCTCACTCATATCAGCGGACACTTCATTGGGCATTAATTATGTTTACATGGGGTCAGCAGCAGATAGAAGAGTGAGCACAGCCCTCACCTCTGAACCATTGGGTTTCTTCATGTGTCTGATTTGGGTTCTGAACTGCCAGATAGCCTGTGGTTTCAAGAACATCTTTAGACAGAGACAGTATTCAATTTTTCCTATGGATGACTCATAAAAAATAATAGAATCCACTACAAATGAAAGATAAGGGAAGTCAGAGCAAACACAAAGTGTGTATGTGTGTTTGCATGTGCATGTATGTGTGTATGAATGTTTTAATAAAACAAATCATTGTGCAGAACATCTGAGGTATGGACGGACCTTTTAGGCCTTGGAGGACGAATCAACTGGTAAGAATGAAGCTGAAGACCTACCTTACGTTAGTTTAAGGAGATAGATGGACTCTTTCAAAAAAGATTAGACTATGTTGCTCGTATCCCACAAAGTAAGTGAAATCTCTGATGGTAAAAAGGAAGTAATATAAGGCCCAGTGGATCTGGACAGTCTAGCTTCTGCCTCCTTGTCCACCTTCCTCTTTTTCTACCTCCCCTAGCTCGTATCCCTGTGTTCTCTCCCTTCATTTCTCTCCATGTATTTCCATTTTTTCCCTGTGGGGTTATTTTGGAGCATCTGCACTGGGTTAGAGACTTAGCCTCCATAAACGTGATCAGTTTGTCATAAAGACAACTGTACCATTTTGTCTGTTAAAAATAATAACACTCCTGTAAAAAAATATCAAGAGACAAAGAAGGTACCAACAGCCTTCTCTATTATTTTACCCCCTCTCTCATCTATTTTACCCCCTTGTTGGTCACTGTGGAGAAGAAACATTAATATGTGGCAGCCTATCCACAGAACAGCCTCAACTCATGGCTGTGGTTTCTAGGACCACATCTGGGGATTTTCTCATTGCGAATTTGATTTTTTTCCCTTGATTAATGAAGTGAATCATCCTGACGTGTCCCCATCACCTTATTTTCTCCACAGACAATTGGGAAGAAGTTACCTCCAGCTACATCAACTCCAGACCCATCGAAAACAGAAATGGACAGCAGGACAAAGAGTGAGTTTCCTTAATTACCCCAAGTCCTTACATACCTCTGAAAGCTTTTGCATATCTGTAAACACACACACACACACACACACACACACACACACACACACACACACACATTTCCTTTGATCTCCATGGGGAGACTGGCACCTTAAGATAGAACCAGAATTCTTCTATGTTTTTCATATGGGCAGTTTGATTCTTTCCTGCCATGTGCATTGTGCCAAATGCAAAGCTAGAGGTTTGTCCATATTGGCACAGGTTAGGTAGCTGAAGGCCTCAGGAATGCCAACTAAAGCACATCAGGGAGCTGCCAGGAGCAATCACTAAACTAACATTACTTTTGTTTCACTTATGCTGGACTCCCAAGACACTGTATTTCTAATTATGTATATGTATGTGTATTTTTATAGAGATATATGCACATGAATTCAGTGCCTACAGAGATCAGAGGCACTAGAGTCCTGGCAACTAGAGTCATTTTTGAGCCATCTGAACTCCAGTTCTCTGGAAGAGCAGTGCACACTCTTAACCACTGAAGTATCTCTCCAGCTTGATGTCTTTGCTTGAATACCTCACAATATTTCTATAGCAACTTTCAGCGCTATAGAATACCTTTCTATAGATATTTCAGGCAGCAGACTCAAGTCTTTTAGAAGGACTAAGTGAGTAGATGGGAAAAGATTAGTTTCATTTTAGGACAGTGTGATCCAATAGAACTGTCACATGAATCAGTATATGATTTAAAAACTTCTGGAGACCACATTAAAAGTAGAAGCTATGGTACATTTACACAATGGAATACTACTCAGCCACCAGAAACAATGACTTTATGAAATTCTTAAGAAAATGGCTGCATCTAGAGAATATCATCCTGAGTGAGATAACCCAGTCACAAAAGAACAGACATAATATGCAGTCACTGATAGTGGGATGCTAACCCCAGAGGCTTGCACTCCCCCAGAAACAACTCACAGACTGTATGAAGTCCAAGAAATAAAGAAAACAAAACAAAACAAAAAAATATTTACAAAACAAGAAAACTTTAACTATTTCCATGTTACATTTTGTTTTACATGTACTTTATGCTCATTGTAACTATTAAGTTTTCAAGGCATACAACCAAACCTTGAAAAAAATCAAGTACTG
The DNA here is from genome assembly GCF_963924665.1 of Micromys minutus. Lineage (NCBI taxonomy): Eukaryota > Metazoa > Chordata > Mammalia > Rodentia > Muridae > Micromys > Micromys minutus. Next base: position 30,205,384 of record NC_137970.1, on the reverse strand, counting down.
ACTAAAAAATATATTCATATAGTTTTATATAAAAATTATGTTAAAATCTAAAAAAAGTACTGACAAAAATGTATAATTTTAAGCAAAAAATGTTTAAAATCTGTACATTTATCTTTGTTTTGTAAAATAAAGTTGTTAAAAAATAAAAAAATAAAAAAAATAAAAGAAACACCTAACCAAAAAAAAAGTAGAAGCTAATTTAAAATATTCTATTTAAGTCAATATATGTACATACAACCTTTTAAATATGTTATCTGTAAAATTATTAATAAGATGCTATACTTTCTCCAGTGTGATACCCTCATAGTGTCATATGTGGTTTATATGTATTATGTATCTCAGTTTAGAGTAGCAGCCACATTTCTTAGTGCTCAGAAGTCACGTGTGCCTATTGGTGCCCATGTTGGAGGGTATATTTTAAGAATAATGCTGAAGCCCTTGACAGAAAACCATAGCTCTCAGAGAGATAGTCTCTGCTGAGCCAACTATGAGTGACCATGGCCTGGGAACATGCATTTAGGTTGATCTGCATGGCATGTTACAATATAGAAACAATTAGATGAACTTTTTTTTTTTATAACCGCAGAACAAAAGAAATTCATAAATCAAGGTTTTTACACAGTACTTCAGTGGGAATAGCAGGTTATGGACAAATCAGAGAAATCTCTACTATAGGATTTAGATGTTCTCTGATGACATTCTTAGCTTTTGGTTTGGTAAATACTAATGATCTACTGGATATACTTTTCAAAGGCTTTACCTGATACAGGAGTAGGTGGTAAATAGTTATTACGAAGGATGAAGATAGACCTAGACCATTTTTATTCTCAAAGATTTGTACCATTCTATCTTTTCAGTCAAAATCTGAAAGTCAGTCAACCTTGTAAAGCCTTCAAGATATATTTGGCATCTGTCCTGAGAACTTCATTCAGTTCATGGGGCCTAAGATGGGGTGCTTGGGCTAGGTGATATACACTGTTGCAGATACTCAGCTACCTAAAGTATTGGTAGATGCCTGCTTTTAGCACATGCCTTGTTCAGTCCTATAAATATCAATGAACCCCGTCTGTGTGCCTGGCTCTCCCAAAACATCATGGTGGTGGAATTGGTTACTTGCAAAGAAGGGATTTTATAGAGTGGTTGGAGTATTTTGCCTTAGAGTCCTATGAGGACCAGCTGTTATTAGTTATTGAAATGGCCTCAGACAGATAGCTTGCTTTAATTTTTCTGGCCTTTATTCTTACGATCTGCTTTATGTACACAGTCAGAATGTTGCACTAAGAAAATGTTGAAAAAGAAAAGCTCTTAGTTGTCTCCCAGAAGCTTCACCCTTTCATTCAGTCCTGAAACCTTTAGGACCCAGTGTGGAAGGTTTTTCTACTCCAAAATATTGAGCAACCTAGTGGGAGAGACAAAAGGAAGAGGTACATGAACATTTCTATGAGAAAATGTGACATTGATGAGAATTAATATTAATATGCCTGTTGGTGGACATCAGGCCAGCAAGGTCTTGAGGGATTTGTTGTTTACTATTGGGCATTTTCCATGGATTTAGGGACAAGAACTTTGACAGTTGAATTTTACTGTATATGTTCTCCCTTTGGCTTTCCTTGCCAAAAGTAAATTAAAAAAAAAAGAGTAATTGCTCTCCTTTGATTGCCATTTAATGGAAAACTAAGCCAGTGTAATTCCTCCGATCTATAGACCAGTTTCCTATTTCTGGATGCCACATCTATGTTTAGGTAGAAGGTTACAAAGTGTTGGAGAGTCTTAGGAAATGACCCAGGCAACCTACTTACTTCTTTCTTCTGGCCTAAAATAGAAAGCTATGGCAAAGGACGCCTAGCAGGACAGAGGAGAGCTGTTTCCTCCTGCCAGCCAGACTCCTCAGCACACTAAGCCACAGGCCCACATCAGGATTCAGAGTTATGATGACTCAAAATACTCATGTGAGTTGGTATTTTTTGAGTAATCCAGATTTATTTAAGCAGGGAACATTCTCCCTACCCCACCCCCAAACAAAAGGCTTTCATGATCCTGAAATTCATCAGCAATTCATGCTGGGGAACAGATTGCCATAATTTTCATAACAAGAGGAAAACTATCTAAATATTCATAGCAAAGTGCCTGGAGGTGCCTTCAGCGTATCACATCTGGTATCTTCCTTTTTCTTATTACAGTTGGTACAGATTTGTGGCCTCTGTAGGTTAGAAAAATAGCCCCAAAGACAGGTCTCTTTAGCATCTTTCTGAACTATTCAATATTATAGATGCAGAAAGCTGTAAATCAGTGGTTTTTATCCTGTAGGTTACAATCTCTTTGGGGTCAAATGACCCTTTTATGGGGGTCACATATAAGATATCCTTCATATCAGATATTTACATTATGATTTAGAACAGTAATAAAATTAGAGCTATGACTCTTTCACAGGGGTCACATATCAGATATCCTGCATATCAGCTGTTTACAATATGATTCATAACAGTAGTAGAATTTGAGTTATGAAGTATCAAAGAAAATCATTTTATGGTTGGGGGTCACCACAACATGAAGAACTATATTAAAGGGTCATAGCATTAGGAAGGTGGAGAACCACTGCTCTAGATGAACAAGTAGGTTTGGAAAATCTAACTATTATTGGAGATGTGAGTTTTCCATGTTATACCTTGCTCACTTAGTGACTAGACATCTGCTCTACCTCTGAGACCACTGACTTGCCTTTTGGAAATTATTGTCTATAGTAGTGACACAAGGTCCTTCATTGGTACCATTAGATTGTTGATACCTCTATGTTTAGGAGAGATACTCCATTTGATTTTCCCATCATGCAGCCTAGAAGAGTGTCATAGACATACTGGATATATAATGAGGGGAGGTTGAGCAAATGGAGACTTTTAAATGACTTCTGACATTTTGGGAGGAGGGGGAGGTTACTCACTTCCTCTACCCATATCTCAATCACACCGTATCTAGGGATTTGGACACATCCCATATGAAGCACATCTCCTCTTTATCCACTGATGCCTTTTTGTGTACCAGAACCCTCATGCTCAATCTCCCCCAAAGTCCCCTCTCTTCCTAGGAAACACCTTTCATCACCCCCAATACATCTGCTCACTGGATTCATAGTGGGGGCTTTCCTATGATGGGGCCCAGCTCCCTAGGTTGTTAGAAATCGACCTTTCAACTTCAGTTCTCTTGGAGAAGAAAGGCTTCCTGTTTTCCTGATGGCTGGCTTTTTCCCAAAGTCTCCAAGCTTTTCATCTGAGCAGACAAAGCTGCCGATGAGAGAACAGTGCCCCAGCCTCTACTCTGAGCTTGAACAGAAAGGCTTTGCTTCTCAGGTTTTCATTTTATTCTTTTGAAACAATGCTTCTTTTTTAAACACGAAAGTGAAAGGGTGTTCTAATTAATGCTTGGGACATAATTGAAAAGACAAGTTCCCAGCAGTGTCTAAGATCAAAGGCAATTGAACAGTCAGCTTCTTCGTAAGGGAAACTGTTGGGTTGGAATTGACAAATATGGTAATGTACACTCAAGGTTTTGTTTCCATGTCTGAATTCATTCTGAATGTAGATTGAATATATTTACATGTGGGCCAGATCATTCTTTATCCTGAAGACTGTCCTGTGTACATCACAGAGTAGTTATCAGCATTCCTGCCCTTTGTTCGATAGATGCCAGTGAAGCCTGTTCCTCTCTTGTTGGGGCAATCAAAGCTGTCTCAAGGTATTGCCGATGTCCCTTAGAAAGCCTAACTATCTCTCTGTTTTGTTACTATGGTAGAATTCTACAGACTGAACAGTTCATAGGTGGTAGAAATCTGTTTACCTCATGGTTTTTGTGTCTAGGCGATTAAAGGGAATATGTCTGGTGATGGCTGTTGAGTTGTTTTATAACATGGTGAAAAGTATCCCATGGGCCAGAAAGAATGAGGTTGGAGATGTCCATCAGTGGGTAAAGTACTTGTCTACTATACACAAGACACTGGATTCAGTGGCAGCAACACATAAAACTGGCATAGTAGTACATGTCTTTGTAATTACAGCACTCTAGACAGAAGGGTCAGAAGTTCAAGGTAATCCTCATATATAATGTCTGAGGCCAATCCAGATGCATGGGATGCTATCTTAAACAAACAAAACAGGCTGGCAAGAGGGCTTAGTGAGTAAGAATGCATGTATAGGTGCCTGAGTTTAAATCTATATTTAAAAACCTATATTTAAAGTCAGGTATGGTTGACCATTCCAGTGAACCGCAGGTTGGTGAGCGAAAACAGGAGGATCCTGAGAGTTTAGTACTTCAGATAGTTCTCCAGCCAGCCTGCCTACCCAAAATAATGATCTTATGATTCATTGAGAGTTCCTATTCCAACAAGGCAAAGAGCAATAGAAGACAATGCCCAATATCCTTATCTCTGTATGCATGGGCATGTGCATACATACCTACATGTTCTTATGCATGTACCACAAACACATACACCCCACACACCACACAAATAAAGGGAAAAGATTGAACTCATAATCTTTATCCCTTTTATAACCAGAGTTAATCCATTTATAAGAGTAGAATCCTCATTACTTAAAAACCTCCAAATAAGCACCATCTCCCAACATTCCTGCATTAGTAATTAAGTTCAGGAATGCATGGCTTTGGAGGACATGTTTCCACAGCAGAGCCCCAGTTTTGAACTACTAGTGTGTTTGTATAGAAAGTTCTGTTAGGGCCTTGTTACAACTACCCTCCTTCTTGATGCCCAATTGACATTTATTGACTTTATAGTAAATCTAATATATATTTGACCCCTCCTGCTACCCCTGGATGCTCAAAATATGATCCAGAGCTAGAGGCCTTGTTTAAATATAGCAGCACAACCAACCCCAGTACCACTACTGCACTGGTCTATTCTCCCAGCCCCTACTATAACCACACTCCTAACATAATACAACACTAGACAGTGATTCTCACAGTGGATTTCAGGACTAGTAGCAGCAAAAACACAGCTTGGAAACCTTGTCCAAAATGCAAATCTGCGTGGCCTACCCCAAGTCAGACGCTGAGGGTGGGGTCAGTGCTCTGTTTCTTCAAGTCCTATGTCTGAGGCCATTGTCCACTCTAGTATGAGAACCTCAGGCTGAGACCAGGATGTTTTAAGCTTCCCTGGTAATGGGAATTAGCATATTTCTTATTTGGTAGATAGAGTCTTCATCCTATGAAGTCTTGAAGATTCAGATACTAGGAAAGGGATCGAAGAAGTTGTGGGAGCAGATGTCCCACGCAGCTTTGACCATGGGGAATGGTGGTGAACCACCCCCCAAGTCCTGGCCCTATGGTCAGTTCCCTATAGTATTGTGGAAATTCACTTCCATTTTACCCCCAAAGGACAGGGTTCCATGTCTGACAGTGGAGGTTATTATTCCATTTCTGACATTCTGATGCTTTGAGCTGACTGGGTGGCTCTCATCCCTTCCCTGCTGTCACATTTTCAAGAACTAGATTTATGCACGCTTCATTTCTGCCACTTGATTGGATCCCTGGAAGCCAGATACTGGTCTTACTTACCTTAGTCTGTTGTCCTTAAAGCATGATAGAATACCACTCCTACATGGAGTCCGAGATATTAAAATCTCGAAGAATGAAAAGGTTTTAGTGTTTGTAGGGTGATGAAACCTGTTCTTGGCTGACATATACCAGTATGTTATTTATTTCTCTTACTTAGGGTGATATAGGTCATACATTTGCTGCAGAATTTGAGTGTTTGGGCATAATACCATAACACCCTAGTAATGGAGGTACATATGATATGGCATGTGAAATTTGAAATGATTCTGTTCTCTGGAGCTCTGCTTAAAAGTACAAACTGGTAGTGACTTAGAAAATACTTATCCACTGAAGGGCAGAATTATGATGTTAGGGAAAGTCTACATCACAGAGTTATTTGTGTGTGTGTGTGTGTGTGTGTGTGTGTGTCTGTTTGTGTGTTTGTGTTCATGCACATGGTTGAAAATGTGCTTGCTTGTGTGTGTGTGTGTGTGTGTGTGTGTGTGTGTGTGTGTGTGTGTGTATGTGTATGTGTGTGTGCACATACTCACATGAGTGTGGTGGTCAGAGGATGATACTGAGTGTCTCCCCTAGTCACCTTGCCTTCCGCCTTGCTTTTTGAGACAGAGTCTTACTGACCCTAAAGCTTACAATTTCAACTAGACTGGATGGCCAGAGAGTGCCCAGGATCCACCTGTCCCCACTACTACCCCTGCCCAGCACTGAGATTCCAGGCAGGTGTACGAGACTGCTCAGCTTTTATATATGTTGCTTATTTGACTTGGGTCCTCAGGTGTACACAGCAGGCATTGTTCCCGTTGAGCATCCCCCTAGCCCCTGATCCTATTTTATAATGTCTCAGTGGAAAGTGAAACTCCAGTTTTAGGTATGACCTGGTCCTTTGCACTGTTACCACAATGCTCTGGAGAGCTTTCTTTCTGCTAGAGGCTGAGTGTTTGGGTTCGGAACACCTTCAAAGGTTGAAAGTGAGCCCAGTGAGTGTTTTGGATTCAAAGTTATATCCTCATATGTATGTGTTCAGATTACTGACATATTTATTTTGTTTGTTCTGTTTTTATTTTTATTTTTTAAGCAGAAGGATTTGGGTTATTTGTTTTAAGCTGTTTTTTTTCTCTTTAATCTATTATAAATCTAGATTGAGTGAGTCAGAGAAGGTGAGCATGTGAGTATGGTTTCTTTACTTTTCTTGGATAGTCTCTGTATTTACAAGTCAGGTGTTAGCCCCTTTCCACCACTCCCATCCCCTGCTCCCACTGCCTCCATCATGGTGATCCCTTTCCCAACAACCCTTTCTCACCTCAGCACCTTGGCATTCCCCTACACTGGGAAAAAGAACCTTTGCTGGACCAAAGGCCTCTCCTCCCATTGATGCCAGAGAATGTTATTCTCTGCTACATATGTACCTGGGGCCATGGGTCTCTCCATGAAAACTCATTTGTTGGTGTTTTAGTCCCTGGGTTGGCTTAGTTGATTATTTTGTTCTTCCCATGGGGTTGCAAACCCTTTCAGCTCCTTCAGTCCTTTCTCTAGCTCCTTCATTGGGGGTCCCCGTGTTCAATCTGATTGTTAGCTGCAAACATCATCCTCTATATCTGTATGATGCTGGCAAAGTCTCTGAGGAGGCATCCATATCAAATTCCTGCCAGTAATCACTACTTGGCATCAGCAATAGTGTGTGGGTTTCGTGGCTGCATATGGGATGGATCCCCAGGTGAGGTAATCTCTGGATGATCTTTTCTCCAATTCCTGCTCCTCTATTTCCCATTATTCCCTCCCATGAGTGTTTTGTTCTCCCTTCTAAGAGGGAATGAGGCATCCACATTCTGGCCTTCTCTTGGAGTTTCATAGTTTCAGTGAATCGTTTCTTGTATATTCTGAGCTTTTTGGGCTAGTATCTGCTTATCAGTGAGTATGTACCATGAGTGTTCTTTTGTGACTGGGTTACCTCACTCAGGATGAAAGCTTCAAGTTCCATCAATTTGCTTAGGAATTTCATGAAGTCATTGTTAATAGCTGAGTAGTAGTCCACTGTGTATATGTACCACACTTTCTGTATCCATTCCTCTGTTGAAGGACATCTGGGTTCTTTCCAGCTTCTGGTCATTATAAATAAGGTTGCTAGGAACATGGTGAAGCATGTGTCCTTGTTAGATGTTGAAGCGTCTTTTGGGTATATGCCCAGGAATAGTATAGCTGGGTCCTCGGGTAGTACTATGTCCAACATTTTGCTAGTTTGGTTTCTTTAATGATTTGTTTTTAATAACATGAAAATTTCCCAATGTGTAGAGACTGAAATAATGATTTAGGGAGAGGAAGGATGAATCATACTTGAAGTTCTTTGAAATTCTTACTTGAGCAAGTTTCCTAAAAATTTGAAAGCTGGTCACATGTGATAGCACACGTCTGTAAGCCCAGCACTTCAGCTATTAGGAGAATCACCATAAAGTTCAAGACCAACTTGGACTTATGTATAGTAAATGTGAGGCCTGCTTAGGTCACATGAGAATCCTCTCTCAAAAAGCAAAGAAGGCTATCATGGTGGTTCAGTGGGTAAAGGTACTTGCTGCTTAGACTGACACCATAAGGTTTATCCCTATAGATCACAGGGTAGAAGGAGAAGACAGCTCTTACCACTTGTCCTCTGACCATCACATATGCTCAGTACGCATGTGCACACACGAACACACATATATGCACATGCACATAATGTACACACACAATGAACATGCACACGTGCACATACACACAGTTTTTCTTGCACACATACACACAAATGTATAAATAGATGATAGATAGATAAATGCAATTAAATTTAAAAGGTAAAAGGCTTAAAGCTTATCATTAAAATGGCTGAGGAACACTATCTGGGAGTAATGTGGTGGGAGTCTATGAACCTTCTCATGCTGTATAGACGTTTAAATATGTTTGTATGATTTGTTTTGTTTCATTTCTGGAAAGAAAAAGGCTTTGCTTCTTATCAGATTAATTAAAGACTATAAGACAAAAAGCTCTCAGAAGAAACTTAGAAATTTTGACTTAGGTTATCGAATTCATTGAAATTTTAATCATCCAGGAAAAGTAACAACAAAGTCATTTCAATTGCTATGTAAATTGTGCCTTTCTTTCTGTTTGCGTGTATACCCATTCCTACTTGATTTCAGACTATCTAAATCAATCAAATTAATGAATTGATGGGAAATGCTTGCTTGCAAAACTTAATTTCAGTCCTTTCTTTTCTATCTATTTGCTACTCATTTAGAAGTTAGAATCTTTTCATTTCCAAAAAGGATTTAGAATCATTATTTTCTGGGAACTTTTTTCTGCATGTGCATAATCTTGCCATTCTGTGAAACACAGTGGCAGCACCCCCACCATCAAGTGACCTGTATATTTGTCTTCTCTTTTTTGGCATTCTCCTCTCCTCCCCTTTATCTAACCATTAGATTATCACTTCCATGTGAGGACAGGAAGTTCCACTTGGTCTTAGTTGTGTATCATAGACTCAGGCTCCAGAACTAGTTGGCTGCATCATTTGCATGGTAGTGAGTCAGAAAATATTTGAATTGAAATAGGGAATAACATCCAGAAGGTTTTACTACCACACATTTGAAGTTAATAGTGATTTTGCATATGTATTTGTTTTTGAACAAGTATCAAAGCTTCCCCACTGAGATACATTTCCTCCAACAAGGCCACACTTCCTAATAGTGCCACCCCCTAGGGGCCAAGCATTTCAACTCATAACTCTATGGGGACCAAACCTATTCAAACCACCACAGTCCTAATCTTTTCCTTCTCCCAGTTTCTCCCAGATCTTCCCCATTTCCCTGCCTACCAAACTTCATGCCCTTTCTCTCTTTAAAATCAAAACAAAAAAAAAAAAAAACCCACAGAATCTGTTTTGCATTGGGCAACTACTCCCGGACATGTGAATTGCCCAGGAATGTGGTTCATATACGCAACGTTATGTCATTGAGGAAAACCGAGTTTTCCTTTGCCAGTGGGTATCAGTTGCAAATTGCTTCTTGGTTATGGGTGGGACCCCATGTCTCCTTTCCCCTCTCAGTTCTGGGACCCTGTCTGTCTCAAACCTGTACATGGCCTATATTGCTGTCTCTGTGGGCTCATATGTGCATAGGTCCTGTTGTGTTTCTTAGACATTATTTCCTTGGAATCATCCACCACCTTTGTCTCTTACAATCTTCCTACCTCCTCTTCTGCATAGATCCTGAGCCTTGAGAGGAGACATTTGATAAAGACATCCCATTTAAGACTGAATGCTTCTGAGTCCCTTGCCTTCTGTGCATTGTCTAGTTGTGGGCCTCTGTGTTAATAACCATATGCTGCAAGAAAAGGCTACTTGGATGAAGGTTGAATGAGACATCAATCCATGGATATACCTGTATGTCATTAGGATAATAGTATTTGGTTTTCCCCTAGTGCTCATGACCTAGTGTCCTGTTCTAGACCACTTTAGCAGTGCCATGTGTGGGTTCTATCTCATGGAGTGGGTCTGAAATCCAATGGTTAATTACTCCCATAATATTTGTGCCACAATCCCATCAGTATATCTTGCAGTAAGTCTCAGTTATCAGGTCAGAGATTTTGTAGCTGGACAATATTATGTTTCTCCACTGGAAGAATACAAAGTACCTTGTAGCAGCATGAACTCTAGTCAGTAAGGGTAAAAGTTCTAGTTGTGCACCAGTTCAGTAAAATCAGTGTTGTCCTCATCAGTAGGACCTTCCCTTTGGGTTGGGGAAAACAACCAGTGGCCTTGGCAATAGCTTGTGATATTCGAAGGGGGACATGTTAGGGACATTTTGGCCAACAACTTAACAAGATGTAATTTATTCCTGGCACTGGGTGTTGTACTTGGCGGCATAAGATGTCTGTGTGGGTCATTGTCTCCCCCATTACATAGGGACTTCAGTGTCTTCCATATATGTATATAATTTTGGAAACTTTTATAGTATTAGGTTTCTATGTAGTCTTTAAAATGTCCATTAGTGTCAGCTGTTCCTCCCCATGTTTCTTCCTTTACCTACTCTCTCATTCCCTTCCCCATTTAATCCTCCTATTCTATTTTCTCCTTTATCTCTTTATGTGTATAGTCTATTTTCCCCTCCTTTAAACTTATACTTAGTAAAACCTGTTTTTTTTTTTTTAATGTAGAACAAATATGCCCTTCATAACTTACAGGGAATTTGTAAGTATAAGATAAAATGGCCCTGTGAAATAAATTAAAAGCACATTAGCTCTTACTTAGCAATATTTCTATTCTGGTGATTACAATGGAATTCCATGGCATACTCCTATAGGCTGTGCCCTGAAACAGAAAGGTCAGAGGTGAAGGAAAAGGAAATGACAGAGCAAGAGGCTTCTTTTTGGTAGAGAGTGATGGCAAGGAGGTATATTGCACTAAGAAAAATATTGGGATAATTTGAATCAAGTTCCTTTATGTTAGTATGCTTCTGTTTTGAGTGAATCCCTGCCTAGTGGATCACAAAAAGTGAAAAACAATTGGGTTGCTATGCTGCATGGTAAGAGGTTCAGAGCAAAGGGCCTCCTGATGCTGATAAACTTGAAAGGTAGCTCAATACTGTCAGGACTTAGGATCAAATTTTTTGCTTTTTTTTGTAATATTCACATATGATTACAACTGTGTAAAACATTATCTTGCTTTTCAACAATGATAAAACTGTGTTAGACGCCTCAAGTAGCAGGTAGATTGGTCCCAGTGGTAGAGTCTTCAACTAGCATACCCCTGGCTCTGAGCTCTATTTATATAGCACTGCAAACAAAACAAAATTATCAAAGGCAGGTTACTCTTTGCCTTACATCTCTAGGCAACAAAATCTAGTGGCGCCATCTCTAACATTTCCTTTTATAGATTTTATTGACTGGAAGATTGCGTCTTGCCCCTAAATAAATCAGTAACAAAATGGAGTAAGATAGTATTTGTCTATAGCCTTGCCATCTTGAATATGCCTGATCTTAGAAGCTAAGCAGGGTTGATCCTTGTTAGTACTTGAATGGAAGATTAACATCCCTTTCCAGGACAGAATAAACTTGAGCAAATGAGGATTCTGTCAAGTAGGACATGAAGGGCTAGAAATGGCTGCTGGGAAGTTAATCCACAGTGGTTGGTTGCATTTTATTAACCTTTTCACTGAAAGACAAAAAGACATGGAATACTCTTTCTTTGTTGGTCATTCTTTCAAAGATGTCTATGATTTTCATAGAGTTGGGATTCTGCAGGGCAATTCTTCAATAATATTGTGTGTTCATGTTTGAAATTTTGAGGTTGGGAAGTCATATTTCACTATCATAGTCAATTGGAAAATTGGTGAAGAATTGTCATTATCCCATTTAAAGATGTTTAACTTTTTCCCTCCCTTTAGATCATCTAACCAATTGAGACATGGGAAAGCTTTGCTATTTCTGATTAAAGAGAGATTGTATAAAATATACCAGGAACAATTTAATTGACATTTAGGTGTAGAGTTGTAGTTTATGGTCTAGATGTAGGATGGAGCCTAACTCTTAAGAGATATCTGAAAATATTCTAACAGAACCATGGTACTTTTGAACTCTGCTGGAGAATATAGCAATTGTCTGCTCTAGAAGATACTAATTTCCTTGAGTTTTTCTTTCTACCTTCGGTCCTGGGTCATGAAAACTTGGTTTGCCCAGTCTTCATTTCCCAAATCCATTACAAAGGGTTTCACTGGCTTCTTACTTGATGCTTTTTGACAGAACTAATTTAAAATCAATAATATCTGCTCAGTAATACTTAAATTGATTTTGAATGACCAAAGTACCTTTTCTCTCTTCAATGAGGACTAGATAATCTCTTGCTTATAAATAAACAAGTACGTTTGTACAAAGAAACCATGAGTAATACACGAATAAGTTCACTTATCCTACACAAAGGTGCATAAAATCATTTTGGTGCTTGTCATAGACCCTTTATAGTTCTGAGCTAGGTCATTTGCATATACCTTATGGGCTCTGTAGCTTGGTGTTCTTGTGGGACTCTCAGCAGTGGTTATAAGGGGTGTCTCTAACTCTTTTGCCTGCTATTGATATCTTTTCCTCCTACTGGATTGCCCAGCCCACCTTTGATATGAGGGTTTGTGCCTAGTCTTATTGTATTTTGTCATGCCATGTTTGGTGATATGCCTGGGAAGCCTGTTCTTCTATTTGAAGGGAAATGTAGGAGGAGTTGATCTGGGGGAAAGAGGAAGTTGGGGGACCAGAAGGATGGAAAGGATGTCTATAAGAGAAGAATAAAAACAAAGTGTTTTGGTAATATTTGTTGGCTGCTTATGGTTGACAGTTTTTACATGCAAATACATTGGCATTTATCTCTTAATACAAAGTGTGAGAGGTAATTCCTTATTGTTTTATTTGCTGTGTTGGCTTTATAACAGATATATAGGCCTCCTTTCTGATTTTGTAATATATGAAATAAGACAATGGGAAAAAATTCAGTTTGACCCATGCAAATATCTTCAGAAAATATCAGATAGTTCACATCTTCTTTCTCAAGATGAAGGACAATCTTTTGCCTTTCTATCTGATAAAAGCAAAGCATCCCATGGCATGCTTGTTGTTCTATTATTTGTGAGGGTAAAATACATATGCATGAGCCCACCATAAACACTCTTAGGTCTCCTTCTGAGGATGGTCCCTTATATAGCTATAATATATTGTTGAGCATACCTTTTTCTTGAGGTTAATATGGAAGGGAGCACTTTCAACTAGGGCAGCTCATTAGACGAAATACCTTAAAGGTTGTATTTTCTGTTCTTCTTGCAGCCAAGGATTACTGCAAAGTAATATTTCCATATGAGGCACAGAATGATGACGAATTGACAATCAAGGAAGGAGATATAGTGACCCTCATCAATAAGGTAAACAAAGATTTTTCTCCCGCCTTCTGAATTGCCATGTGCTTTGGAACATGTATAGACTATACGTTTTCATTTTAGCCATGTTATTTTGTTTTGAGAAAGAGTCTTATTATATAACCCAAGCTGCTCTTGAACTTCCATTCCTTTTGCTCTACTCTCCCCAGTGCTAAGAGCATAGATATGACCACCGTGAGTGGCTTGTTTTAGACCTTGTAACATTCGGTTTTATGTTCTTGACCTTGTAAGGGAAATTTGCTTCTTTTTTACTCAGGTCAAGTCCCAGAAAATAAACCTACTTGAGAATCCAATAGATCTCTGTGTACCTCAGGGCCAGCTGCATATCTACATGACCCTGGAGAAGAGTCTGTTCTGGATGGAATGACCCAAAAGGCAGCTTACTTAGCTGTGGGTTCTGCCTTCTACAGTGGCCAGGCTGAGTGGCCTGTGTCATCAAGGACTCGAGGAGAGGCTCTTAAAAGGCTGGTCATGCCTCATAGGCAGCAAACCCTTCAAGAATGTTTGCTATTCAGATGAAAGACTGATAGAGTGCGTGAGAGAATTTTGCTTGTCTTGTTTGGGCTAAAAAGATTGGAAGATTTTATTATCGTTTAAGCCAGAGCCTTGTGAAATCCCAGAGAGCGGTAAAATCTGTGGGAAGCAAAGCAGTTTTGTAAGGTCTTGACCACACACTGTTTCTCCTTTCACGCAGTGCTACTCATACTGGTAGCTAAAAAGTCATAGTAGTCAAGTGGTTTGTAGAACAAACAGTGCTTTGCTCTGAAGTACAGGGATTTTTATGATGGTTGAGTACAATGAGAAGAAGCCAGGCAGTCTTCAAGATGTAGAAAGTGGGTTTTGTTTTTGTTTTTGGTCCAGGTAAGTAGCTGAAAAACGTTAGTTACTCTCTACACACCAGAATGACTTAGAGGTTACCCCTGTCACCAGGCTCTTATGGGATGAGGAAGCGTTGTCAGTGGAAAGGATGCTGCTGTGGTGTCGCCTGTCGCTACCCCTAGATGACAGTGCAAGAATTGCTCCAGAGCTCCAGATATTTAGAAGCTTTTCAACCATCTAGGGATTTTTGGGTTTTATTGTTGTTGTTTTGTTTGTTTGTGTCTTAGGGAGAATGTCTGATAGGCAATGTAGTCTGTATAAAGTGCAGAACAACACTACAGCTATGCAAACACCTTTCTAGAATAGTAAATTATTCCCCCTTCTAAGAACTCATCCATCTTTTTAACCTGGGAGCTATTTTCTCCCTAACTTAGTTCAGTGTAACTGTGGGTGTTGAAAGGAGAGGAGGGGCAATGCTCTTCTTGCTCCTGCTCCTGGCTGTCAGAGGCAGTGCCGTGTCTTAACACCAACCTCCTCTCCTAGGGAGGTGGCTCTATTCTACATAGTACATTTCCTATTTTTAATCAGTCCTGTAGCCAAACAAATGGGGATAAGCAAGTTATTAAATGGGTGTGAAGCATAATGCGAAGAGTTTAATAATTAACACTGATAATTGGTTGTAGTCATGCTGGGAAAGGAATCGAGCACTTTCCCCTTATAATGACAGAGAACCAAGGAATTAAGTAACTGCCATTCTTTGCAGTAGGGAATGGACTCACTGTCTGTATTTCTTTTGGTTTTAGAAGGAGGGGAAGCCTCTTAATTGAAAACTCAGTGTTTTAATAACATTTCTGACAGTTTGAGAAAAGGGAATACCACCTTGGTTTCTCCTTTACCTGAAGATGGATTTTCACTTTAAGGCTCTATACTCCAGGCCTCACCACTGGTGGACATTGTGTCCTGAATGTTTCAGCCTATGATTCAAACTTAGAAAAAGGAATGTATTTGGGTAAGGGAGAGCTTGGTCTGAATAGCAACTGCTACCAGTCCCAGTCTTTTAGCAGGTAACCATGAACAGGAGACCGTGTCCTCTGAGGGCTGCACCCCAGTATCTCTGCATTCAAAGGTTAATACCCTTGGAAGTGGTTTCCTAATATAATGTGATGCTGCCAGCTCCTCTATTGTACATTGGTACTCTAGGCTGAGACGATCCATACTGTTTGGGCACTTTGTTCCTAATTTCCCCTCCAAGCTCTCTTCCTGATCAACTTCCTGAGTATGTAAATGAGCCCAGGCTCGCTTAATTGAACTGAGAAATAGCCCGAGCCTCCTCTCAGCACCTGAGATGGTAAAGCATGGAGAGGTGAGGTAATTTCTCCTGCCCCACTATCCATCCTTAGCACCCAGCACCTTCTTTTTGACACTCTGTAACAATGCTTCATCTGTGACCTCTGTGTGCCAACCATAGTCTTCAATGGCTTTCCTCTCATTTATGGCAAAATCCAGTCTGGGGATATGACAGTTCTTCTCTGAGACATTTACCTTTTTCTGAGAAACCGACCATTTGTTCCCATCTTATTCCTGTGTCCTTATTCGAATGACCTTGGCATAAGCATCCCTGTAGAGATGGCCTCTGACTCCCCACTTAATTGTTTTCTCTGTTAAAAAGCATTTCTTATTTAGTGTGTGTTTGCTTCTTAGTAGCTAATATCACAGGCAGTCCTCACACACACTGATGAAGTACATTACAAGCTTGCTGCTTAGCTAAGACCATTTATGTTTGATCATCTTGTTTACATTATTATTTTATATGAACTTAGGAGAAAACAGGCCTATTACTATGCTCTTCTGATATGGATGTTGTTTTTGCTATCATAAAATTTCTGCCACTCTTGACCTCGAAAGTAGCATGGTAAGATATGTTGAGTCATATAGGCTTCTAGCTCAGAGAAACCAAGGTTTGGCTCCCAACATCACAGGTTCTGGTTATGTCTCATTGGGCCATGTGACTTGACCTCTCTGAACCTCAGTTTCCTCTGCTATTAAGCAAGGGCTTTAAAGCTGATGTCACAGGCCTAGTGTGACTATTCATTAAGACATTGGGCATGAGGCCTGTCTAACAGGACTGAATCTGCCTATGGTAACCATAATCCTAGTTATTGCCAACTTCTAGTTTGGCTTTTTCTTCTCAAACTTCAGCAAAAGCTCTGGGTCTTCTGTTAAGGATGAATACTGTGACATTAAGGATGTAAAGGTAGTTTTAAAAATCCACCTGCAATAGTTATGAATTCACAGTATGGAGATTTTTAGCAAGAATTTAGAAAAAAAAAAGTACACCACACTTTTTTTTTTTTTGTCTGCTCAAAGTGGGAAAAATGGATTCTGTGCCTGTAAAAACCCTGGTGACATTATAGAGAAATTCTTACCTCCACTTTTAAGTTGATGAGCCACCCAGAAATTCATTTAGATGATTATATGCCATCATAAAATGAATAGTTTCATCACAACTGGTTAAATATACATTTTGATGGGCCTATTTATTGTATCTTGGAGTTGAGGTCAAAGATCCGAAGGGTTCCTCTCCACATTCAGTTCTATTTGCTATTTAAGTCCCCACTGTCCCCACCTGCTGCGGATGTTTCCTTTTGCTGTCAGCCGAGGTGATTTCCTCTGCCCTGCTCTCTGGTGCCATGGCAGGAGTCACAGAACAGGCACAGGTCTCCTTTTCAGCTCCATATTGTCATTTGCATGGCTTTCTAGAAAAAAAAAGGAATCAGACACCTTTAGTGGGTGTCTGGGAGGCCTCTGCTTCCTAAAATAAAGTGCAAAGACCTGGACTATTTGTGTGTCCCTGTATACTAGGGTGAGAAGTAGCAACTGGGTTTGGTTTTAGTTTATTTAGAAAGAAGGCTTGTGGATTTGGGAACATTTCTACTTGTACAGAACACACCTGTGTTTAGGTTTTTTTTTTTTTTTTTTATTTCTAATCCCTTAAAAATAGCTTCTGCGTCTGTGGTTCTGCCGCCTCCATCCCACTTTCTGATTGATGTTCAGAATGTGTTCAGGAAGGGTTAGAGCCTCTGGGTGTGGTTTCTGGTTTCCTTTTTTTCCCTTTAAAAATTCTATCTATGTATCTATCTATGTGTCTATGTATGTATGTATGTGTCTGTCTGTCTGTCTGTCTGTCTGTCTGTCTATCTATCTATCTATCTATCTATCTATCTATCTATCTATCTATCTATCGACAAGTTCTCTCTATATAATAGTCCTGGCTGTCCTGTAACTTACAATGAAGATCAGGCTAGCCTCCAGCTCTCTATGATCAGCCTGTCTCTCTGCCTCCCAAGTGCCAGAATTCAAAGCCTGTGTCACCACCTACTGCCCCTCCCCCGTTTTTTACTTAGAAACAGGTTCTCTTGTAGTACCAGTTAGCCTTAAACTCACTGGGCAGCTGTGACACTGGTCTTGAATTCCTGATTCCTGACCCCCACCCCCATTCCTAGAGTGCTGGGTTTGCAGGCATGTCCCACAACACCCAACCAGCCCTGGGTTTCTACTTGAAGAAGTTCCCTGGAGAAGGGCTAAGGGCAGCTTTAGGGAACAAATGTATGGTTCCATAGCAAAGGTAGCTACTACTGGAGCATGTGCTTTCTGTGACAAGCACCCACTAAGGGTAGAGTAAACCCTACTGGAACAATGAGTGTGTTCTAAATATCTCTGTCCCTCCCTAAATTTAGGAGGAAGTGTTTCCTACTGACCCCTTTGGAAACAGTGCTCATAAAACAACTTCCATGGATCACTATTGTTAGAAATCTATTTGAAAACATCGAAATTGGTGCTTAGGAATTCAGTGTTGTTGGCCAAAGTGGTGGGGATGACAGGAAGGGAATAGAGTCAGATGATGTGAAATACCATGATGTTCATAGAAGAAAACCAGGATATACCTTAAAGAGGAAGGGAGAGCCATGGAACTACATAAAGGTAGTTGCTGGCACTGCCGACTGCAGAAGTATACAGTGCTTCCTTGGATCATAAGGATTATCTCTGATGCTCAGTGGTAGCAATTTTAATGTATTTATTGTATTTAATTTAGCCAATTTAATGAATTTATACACTGTCTTCTTCCATTTACAATCATCATTCATTAATTCATTTCCTGAAATACATTTGTGATGTGCTAGAAGCTATTCTGGGTGATAGGGTTACAAAGGTGAGCACAAATTCCAAACTTGGAGATTTGCCTTTTCCTAGTTCCAAATATTTGGAGCTCAGCATCCTGTGAAGTTGGAGTCAGAATTAAATGCTAACCTACAAAGCTTCTTTCATTGCTACTTTAATATGTCGCCCCATCTCCCTTCTTTCTCAGGCAATGTTTGCTAGAACATTTAATACTCTCTATGTGTGCCTGCAGGGCCACTGCCTCTCAATGCAGGATTCTGGGCAGTCATTAGCAAAAGTTCAGACCCCCCAGCCTATTCTTTTCTCCTCAGGGGTCTATCCAAAGCTCAGCATCTTGCCTCATCCTCACAGCAGGATGAAGAGTGTCCTTTCCAGATCTCAGAAAAACAAAGACCCGAAGTATAGAAATGGTTCTTTCAAAAAAAAAAAAAAAAAAAAAAAAAAAAAAAAAAAAAAAAAAAAAAAACAGCAAGTTACCAGAAGAATTGGGACAGGCATGTTTTCAGACTGCCTGTCAAATGGTCTTGGGATATGGGGGCCAGACAGGGAGGAAACTCTAGACAGAGTTTATTTCCTGTGGGGGCTGTCAGGTGTTTGTTGTAGGTGCAGCTCAGCCAGCCCCAGAGAAAACTATAATCCACTCACAGAGAAGCATCTTGTGTTGCTTGATATCTAGAGATATCATCTGCAGTTTCCTTTTTAATTAATGGTATTATTAGTACTAATCAGAGCAACAATATTACTATGATATTGCCAGGTGTCTGACACATTAGAATCTTATCAGTTTCCAGCTATCAGTTAAAAAGAAAGGATGAGCCATTCAGAGCTAATGTCAGTTATCTAGAAAATACTTTTATTCATTCTTTGAGAGTTTAATACATCATGTTTTGATCATATTCTCTCCAACCCTTCCTCATTCACCTTTCTCCCCTGTTTGTATCATGTTTTAAAATCCCTCACTGCTAATTCTATACTATCTACATCTTTGTGGATACATGGCCATTTACTAGAGAGGCATAGCAAGAATCCATTCTCAGAGAAATCGTCTTTCCCTCTGCTAGTAGCTGACCATCGCTAGCAGTCCCACAGCTTAGGGCAGTGGGACAATTATGCATGAAACTCCTTTCTTCGAGATGATTTGGTCTGGCTTAGACTTGCACGGGTTTTGTACATGCTATTGCTGCTGCTGTAAGTTCATGTGCATAGCTGCCATGCTGTGACTAAAAGATAGTGTTTCCTTGGAGCCATCCACCACTTCAGGCTCTCGCATTCTTTCTATCCCCTCTTCCACAAAGCCTTGGGAAGGGGGCTGCAGTATGTATTTTCCATTATTGTGGAGAGAATATCTTGTGTATTGTATGAATGTGGCACCTGTCCATAATAAATCGGATGGCCTATGGCTTAGTCAGGAAATAAGAGATGGAACATCCAGGAGGCAGAAAGGATTCTGGGATAGTACCAGGCATGGGGAAATTTACCCAAGAAGAAGTAATAGGATGGATACATGTGGGGGAAATAGATTAGAGTAAATGGGTTATATTAAGTTATGATCTAGTCAGAGAAGAGCCTATCTATGTGGCCAAGAAATTTGTAAATATATTTTTGAGTCGGAGTCTTCTTTCTGAGAGCCTGGGCTGGGATTAAGAACTAGGCCTAATTTCTACACCTATACATAAATAATACCAAAGGCCTTTGAAAAAAGATATAGGGAAACCTATTACTATAGAAGCTTCTCACACACATACACCACACACACACACACACACACACACACACACACACACACACACACCTATGGAGTCTTCTAAAACACATACAGAGAGACAAAGACACAGAAAAAGACACACACAGAAAATTGAGTTACCTTGTGACAATGCCCCTACTAGATACCAGCGACTAGCAAATAAAACATCCGGAGCTGGGATGAGATATTATTTTTCAAGACAGGGTCTCAAGTAGCTTAGGCTCACATCAAACTCATTAGGTAGGCAAAGTTGCCCTTGATGCTCCTTTTACTACCTTCCAAGTGCTGGGTTATAAACATGTAATATTACACCTGCTTTCTGAGTTTCTGAGGATGAAAGTGAGGGCCTTGTGAACATTAATAGGTCAGTACTCTACCAACTGAACCACACCCACACGCCTAAATGTCAGCTCTTTCTGTGTCGGGCACACTCTCCATTTGCTATCTTCTTTCTTTCCATATAGTGTGTATTTCAGTGGCATTCTTTTATTCTAGGTTTGGGGGGTTGTAGCTCTCTGTTTGCCATGACTATGACAATAAAGAAAGACTTGGGGCTTGATCTTTCTGAGTCCTTCAACGATTACATTCTCTAATGTTTTAATGGCTAATGCCTAGTTTCCCCTTCCTCCACCCTTTTCATTAGCCCATTAATTAACTGAAATGTCTATGTACAGGAAAGATGTTTTTAGGCCCTTTGCTTTCTACAAGAAGTAAGGTTGCTTTGACAGATATAAGTAGTCCTAGGAATCTGAGGAAAAATCTTTAGTTTGGTATAAAAAAGCCACTCAACTAAATAGATTGCTGGCCTTGACCCTTTCCCTCAGAGTCGCTGAGGCTTTTAGCAGAGCTAAAAATGCTAGGATTAAAGGAGGTTCCATGGGTGAGGAGTAAATTAGCAGGTGTCACCCTGAAGAAGGTGACATGCTGGCAGCTCCATTAGATGGACATGCTTTATGAGTGACCGAGGAAGTTAGGCACAGGTCTGGAACCATTGGAATTTGCACACATTTGAAAAACGCCAGTGTTCAGCAAATGATTCATTTAGATCATAGAATATTTTTATTTACATATGACCCATCTTGTTAGACTGTGTATGCCCTTATCTGAGATAGAAGTCACAATGTATATATCCCTCAGATCATTAAAAACCCAAAGAATGTTGCTTGTTGCTATCTCTCTTCCTCTTAAAAGTGAATAGGGTCCTGGAATGGATAAAGTGATCCTAATTCTCTCAGTGCATTTCTTCTGCTTGTGCATATACCCTTTCAGACAGAATTTTAAATGAGATGAATATTTAAGGCATAGACGGGGAGATACTTCTTTTGTTTACTGATAGCCAACAAACTGTGCTATTCCCAGTTGGGGTGGCTCTTAATATAGTTTCTTTCTTTTTATAGTGGCTAGATGAGTTTATGGAGGTCACAGATTCCCAAGTTCACAGGCCTTTACTGCTTATAAGAAACTGTCAAAAAGGACCTCTTACTATTTGTTCAGTCTGATTGCCATACTCCAAGATGCCAATCAAATCACAATAACATCATGAAACACTTCTGCTCTCTATTTCTGTTTAAAATTTGTTTCTTTATGTGTATGTTCATGTGAGTGGTGTGTGTGTGTGTGTGTGTGTGTGTGTGTGTGTGTGTGTGTGTGTGTGTGTGTGTGTGTCTGCATGCACTCATGGAGGGCAGAAAGGATGTTAGAACTTCTGGAATGGGAGTTACAGGTACTTGTGTTCTGTCCAATTTGGTGTTGGAAACTGAACTCTAGTCCTCTGTGAGAGTAAGAACTGCTCTTGAATAGTGTGCTATCTTTCTAGGCTAAGCTATAATTATTTTATCACCTTCTTATTTTTTAAAATTGAATTTATTAAAATAAATAAATAAAATTGCATTTATTTATTATTGGTATATAGGAGACATGGGTCTGCCTCAGCATGAGTGTGGAGGTCAGGGGACAACTTGCAGAAGTCACTTCTTTCCTTCTACCCTGTGGGTTCCAGGACCCAGCCCAAGTCATTAAGCTTGGCAGTAAGTTCCTTCATCCACTGGGCCCACCAAGCCATTTTGTTGCCCTTATCCTTGCTCTGTTCTCCTAGGTAAATACAACCTTGGGTAAGCTGTCCATCTTTCCTTGCCTCAGTTTCTCATCTGTAAATCATGGACAATGATAAGTCCTACCTCCTGGTATTGCAAAGAGAAATGAATTAAACTGAGTGTTGTGGTTTGAATATATCCCTCAAAGTCCCTGCATTCAAAACTTAATTTCCAGTGCAACAATTGAAAGAAGGGACTTAAGAGAAATGATTAAGGTATGACGGCCCTTCCCCAGGCTCAGGTTATTGCCATTATTGTGGAAATGGATTCATTATTGTTCAGCAGATTCCTGATAAAGGGATGAGTTCAGGCTTCCCTCCCTTTCTCTTGCCCACCCTCTCTTGCCTTTTCATCTTCTACCCTAGGATAGCACTGCAAGATGCAGGCCCTTCAGTCTTTGGTATCCCCTCTTCCCTATAGGAACTAAATCTGTTCTTTGTCATTTATCCAGTGTCAGGCATCCTATTATATCAGTACAAAACAGACTAACACAATAGGCGAAGCACTTAGAAAGCCCAGCCAATAGTAACTGGTATATAAACGTTAGCAGCTATTATTTCCTGATGATAAATTGCTAAATGTAATGCTGCATCCGTGTATTTTGAAGGCATTTAAGCTATGGTGCTAATTTAGTCTCCCTACAGGAGTATGAGTGAATGTCTTCCAATCCTTGTCATCCCTGGATATTACCATTCTTTTTGTTCTCTGCTAATATCTGTTAACCTCTGGTAATTTGGCACTCTAAAAATGATCACTGAGCTTAAAATCTTTATGCATCATTTTCCAATTGATTTTTAGAAAATACCCTATCCATATGGCATTAACTTGTCATCTTTTCATATTACAAATATTTTTTCTTAGTTTATGACTCATGGAGATATTTAAGTAAAAAGTCATTAAAATAAATACCTTTTACACTCACGATTTCCTCATTTTACAGCTAACAGTATAATAAAGTAAAATTTATCATTTTAAGGTGAGTTTGACTTAAGCCTTTTACATTTGGAGCCCTAGGTGGAGAGAGTAGCTAGCGATTAAATGTATGTACATCTTTCCTGCTTTCCCCAGGGCTTTCAAGGTTCTATTTAAAGCTCCTACCCTTTTTGGTATTTCTGATATTGGCATTTAGAGAGCCCCTGGGATTCTGCATGGATTCTTACAAGGATCCTCCTTTCCTCCATAAGGGCTTGGCAAACTTCTGTAAAAGGCCAGAAAGCAAGTACTTATAGACTTTTCTGGACCATGCAATCTCTTCAGCAACTGCTACTCAGATGTAGAAGAAAAGCAGCTAAAGAGATAAATGAGTGTGTTTGGTTGCGTTCCAATAACACTTTATGGACATTTAAATTTGAATATCATGGTGTTCTAGTCTCTGGCCAGTAAATAATTGCATACATTGCAAGACCTTAGTGTTATCCCAAGTCTTCTTGAAATTCTTTTGTAGTATAAAGTTATGGATCTCTCACCTTGCCCCTGTGCCCTTTCTACCCCACGATGAGTGGCAGATGTTGTCACAATCCTCTGGATGAAGGGAGGCCCAGCAGAGAGCTGGAGTTCAGCCTGAGATCTGTAATTTTCACCCGCTGCACTGACTAAATCATCTGAGTGTAGATAAAAAGGCTGCACACAGATTTTTAGGCTAACAAATAAGGTTCCCAAATGGGGAAGAAACAAACTTCCTGAAAGAAATGCAGATTGGTCCCAGTGGAGAATGCTAACAGAAGGCAGGAATTCCCTCTTGGCTCCCACAGTTGTCTTGGTGGTTCTGACCTTCAGGATGAACATGCCTGTGCCCTTCATCCCATTCCTTCCCAGTCTTCTTGTGTGCAATGAGTATAAACACTTCTTCCCAATCTACTGCCCTTTTAGCATGTCCTCACAACGATATAGCAGCTAAGAATATCTCTCAAAGTGTAAGGAAAGGTGCTGTCTCTATCAGTGTGCTAAAGTGATGATGGCCTGCTATGTCTGCCATCCTTTTACTGGAAGGAAGACAGGCTTTTGGGTGCAGAGGCCATACACTGCTCTCAATATAATACACTCAGCACCAGGGATGCATTTCCGTGAGGGGTCAGCTTCACTTAGCTGTGTGTTGTAGAGGAAGCACGGATGCCTCTGGAAGTTGCTTTGAAGATTGACCGTCAGTAGCCATCTCAGTGAAAACTACCAAGACAAGAGAAAGTGAAGAATGTCTGCGAAAACATGCTGTTACATCATGAGTTCAAGTCACGCCTTTTGTTTAAAAGGGCAGAGAGAAATGTGAAAGTGCCCCTAAATGATTTTTTATTTTAGGAAAGGCTTACTCACAAGCAGTTTGTATTGCTTTCCATGCTTCGAGTCAGATGACAAAGACCCGGGAAAGTCCTGTCTGTATCATCTCCTGTTCACGTGAGCTCCAGCTTACAAAGCGACCTTATGGAAAGAGAAGGGATTTTATTGTTATTCAGAAAACAGGCTAAAGCATAAACATTTTTTTGAGAAGACTTAAAGTTATGTGTTCCCCAGACGAAGTTATTTTTTTTTTGATATATTTGTTTATTGTTGTCTCAGAGAAGCCTAGGACACGTGTCCCTCGGTACCTGTAGCTCTTTCCAGCACTTCTCACCCTCCCCGTACCCTCAACCTCTCCTACCTCAGCTTCTAATTCCTATAGAACTCCATCATTTTGACTATGTGCTCTCTTGGCTCCTGGTTCCTCTCTTGTCCCTGTCCCTTCTCATCCTCTCTCGCTCTCCCTACTCTGTCTCCTCTCATGGCCCGGTTCAGTCTGCTTGCCATGTTCAGTCTGGATGCCTCCGGATGTTTTCTCCCTCATACTTACAGTAAACCCTTCTCCTCAACCATACCTAGGAGCAGTCATGTTCTCATTTCCATTCAATTATGGTCCAGCTATATAGCCAAGCCCTGACAACCCCAGCAGGTGCCCAGTAAGAGCACTGAGCCTGGAGCTGGGGCGACAGAGCAGCCTCTGTTAGATGCTGATGTCTGAAGAGGCTCCAGGAAGAGGCACCTTTTGTAAGACAGGGAAGGTAGCTGTTATCACAGAGGCCTTTGGGCCTTCCACCTTTGATAATCTTCTATTTAAACCCTTAGGCCTTCTTCATTCTGGTCTGTGACTCTTTGTACATGTGGGAGCTCTGGTCTCTCTGTGGCAGTGATCCTCAACCTGTGCGTCACAACCCCTTGGAGATCAAATGACCCTTTCACAGGGATCACTTAAGATGATTAGAAAAGACAAACATTTACATTACATTTCATAACAGTAGCAAAATTACAGTCATGAAGTAGCAATGAAAATAGTTTTATGCTTGGGGGTCACTACACATGAGGAACTGTATTAAAGGCTCTCAGCATTAGGACGGTTGAGAACCACTGGTCTATGGGGACTGAAATTTAGGTTGGGCTTCTTGTCTTCATTTCTTAGGGCCCTTAGACTAAAGGTTAAGTTCTGCAGCATTTCCTAACCCATGTACTGTGAACAGGCTGTGAGAGGGTAAGGAAATGTTCAGCTCAGCCTGCCAAGGTGTATTCAAAGGTGGTTGGAACTTCCCTTCCTCCAGCCTCGGATGATGGTTTCCATCAGCCTTTGGCCTCTAGCACTATATTACACATACTGTATCATTTTCTATGTGTGCATCACCAGAAAGGGGTTGGGTGGTACATTTATTTTCCTATATTAAGATGTTTAACAGAGGCTTTGCTTTATCTTAGGGAGTATTTCACCTTCTGTGTTAGAAAATAGAAGATGGAAGTCTATGATAGAATCCTCCCTTGCAATAGCTCAGATCAGGAAAGATAAAGCTTAGAGCTCTTTTATGCTTCAAATACATACATTTAATTCACTCCAATTAAAGAACCAATCCTTTAGAAAAGAACATAACTTCTGGTTCTGTCAACACCAGAGTGAAGGGTGCTAGATAAACCTACTGCCTTGCTGTAGAGAACTCTGTAATTTAACAAAATACACAGAGCAGCTGTTTAGAGCCATTGGACAGTATATAATACAAGTGGCTTTTTGCCTGGGGTATTTTGTAAGTTACAGCACGGGGCAGAACCCAAACAAGGAACAGCAGTCTCATGGGACAGAGGGAGCGGAAAATGTAATGAAGGCTGTGGAGAAGAAGCAAATCTGTGTTCTGCACAATGTTCCACTGTAGAGAAGTGAGGCATAAGAAGAATTCTAGAAACCTATGTGTCTTGGGTCTAGGCTCTTCTTGAATCTATCCCACTATTATACTAGGCCACACCAGAACAAGACTCCATTAGATGGCACAGAAAGCAAGAACTTGGAGGGCTGACCTGTGCTCAGTGCCCTCACAGTTTTGGTCACACGTGGTAGAAAAATGAGGGACACTAAGCATGTCTAGTACTCAGTTGAAGACTGAGAGAATCCAGACACAGGAATCATGCTATTCTGGGCTTAGTCTAGCAAAGCCCCAAACCAAGCTTGGGGTAGTCAGGTTGATAAGTAACTGTCCCTCTGTAATAACACTCAGTGCTCTTTCTAGGAAGAGAAGAAAACTCAGGCTCTTTTGAGAACCTGTAATCATAAATAACTCACCATGTAAAGAAGCATCTTTGATTTGGGTAGCTGTTACAGCATTTCTAAGTACAGCTTTCAGACACCAGCATATACAAATGTGCATCCTGATTTTTATTTGCCATTCACGGGGCTATACAATTATGTTAAATGAAAAAATTCAATCATTAGTATAGAAAAGTATATAAATCATTGCCTAAAAAGGCCAGGAGCTTTTAGGAGTGGGTGGGTTTCTTAAAGAAGCCTTGGAAGAATGAATGGCTTCTCTAACCTAGTGCATGTCGCCATTTGAATATGGCATTTTCCTGAGAAGGACTGTTTCTTGTGTCTCTGGGTCCTCCTCCCCAATTATATCTGGTCTACAAGCATTTCTTCCAACATGGAGACAGCCTAGTCTTCTTTTCTCCTTGCTACCTCATGACCCCTGGAGGGAATAAGCCTACTTCAGTAGCTGAGGTCGGGGATTCTGAGGAGCAGTCTCAGCCACACAGCATAATTGCATCTCTTGGGGAGGTGTTAACAGATGGAAGCAGGGTAGAGTTGCTCCTGGGCTTCAGCCTGCACCAAGCATATGTGTAGCCCCCTCCCAAGTTCCATGCAGAGGGCATTCATTAGTAAATCTTCTACAGCAATTCTTTCTTGTGAGGGAACACTGAGAATGCAAGGCTGTCCTTGAGCACTCCGAGGTTCACTTGACAGCCGTGCTGAAATCGGTCAACACTTGGGTTCTCCTCAAATCATTACTGAGCCACCCGAGATGCTCACAAAAGTAGCCATGCTCAATAATTTCTAGAAAGTTGATGCTAAGGAGTCAGCTGACCACTAGGCAGACTTGATTACAGTAGGCCTTCTCTTTGATTAGGACAAGCTAGTGAATCTGTTCTTACCTTTCCATTTTGGGGACTGACATATGATTTCTTAAGCTGTTTTTTTCCTTTTGAACTCAAACAAGACCTTTATAATTTCTGAAAAAAAAATGTGATCCTGTCTTTCCAAGTGTGCTTTTTAAGTTTTTTTCTGTAACTAAAGATACTTTAGAATTTCATAAATATCAGCAAGTAAGCCTAAATGTATAGGTAAAGCTTACTTTAGGAAACTATCCTGTGTGTGTTTAACTTGATCCTACTTCTGTTGTTGGAAAGTGGAAGTGTACACAATTTCAGGGCTTGGTGACTCATTCCTGAAGACAACTGTTGACCCTGCGCTCAGCAGCCATTGACTGCCTGTTGCTCTTCATCTAGGAGCAGACCTTGTGAAATTTCCAACACAGGCCTACTAATTGGTGTTGGCACTGTGCAGGTGTGATTTAGGCAACCATATGGGTAAAACTTCCCTTGTTATAGCAAACAGCAGGAATCCCTACCCTACCCTCTGACTCTTACACTATTCCTGATCACACTTGTGCCCTCAGCCTTAGGTGTAGGAATTCTGTTGCACATGTACCAATAGGCTGTGTGTATGTGCATGTATGTACACATATACACAGCAATACTAATTTCAAAAGAGGAGGTCATGAGTTTGGGGGGGGGGAGTGGGAGCAATAAGAGGAGTTAGAGGGAGAGAGGGGCTGATGGAGTATAGAGTACTTCTTATACAACTGTCTCAAACAGTTAACGACTTAAATTTTAACAAAATGACAATTGAGAGACATAGAAAAAAACATTTGAAAGGAAGTTTAGGCCATCCAGATTTTTTTTTTCCATTTAGCCAGAGCAGAAACCCTTGCACTCCGTTGGGTTTTTGATGGGTGCAGGGTGAAGATGGATCCTTGCTTTGAGAAGAAAAATGTTTACCCATTTTGAGAACTCAAAGTATATCCACAAAATAGCAGCAGCCAAGCAATCTGGGAAACTCTTAGAAGTCCTGGATCTCACACTTGCCCCAGAATTTTAAAATCTGAATTGGCATTTATTTTAAAAATCCCAAATAAGAAAGACACTTCTCTATTTACCTTTGGAATTCCCCAGGAGCTTTTGTTTTGTTTTTTGGTTTTTGTTTTTGTTTGTACTTTCTTTTTATATTGGATAGTTTATTTACATTTCAAATGTTATCCCCTTTCCTGGTTTTCCCTCTGGAACCCCCTAACCCATCCCCCTCCCCCTGCCTCTATTTAGGTGCTCCCCCTCCTGCCCACCCACTGTCACCTCACCACCCTAGCATTCCCCTACACTTGGGCATGGAGCCTTCACAGGACCAAAGACCTCCCCTCCCATTGATGCCAGATAAGGCCATCCTCTGCTACATATGAGGCTGGAGCCATGGGTCCTTCCATGGGTGCACTTTGGTTGGTGGTTTAGTCCCTGGGAGCTCTGGGGTGGTCTGGTTGGTTGATATTGTTGTTTTTCCTATGGGGTTGCAGACCCCTTTGGCCTCAGAAGTGTTTTTTAAAGCACAGATTTTTTTTTTTTACATTCTCCTATTCCAAGTTATGATGTAATTTATGTGGGGTTTGGTCTAGACCTTGGACACTTAAATTTTCAAATAATTTTAATGTGAAGCCAGGTTGTAAATTTGTCTTTTTTCAAGGTTCGAAGTGACTATCCCAAGGTAAATATCGCAAGTCTCATGTCTACTTCCTGCTCAGATGGACCTCACTGTGGCAACAGGTTGTTGCTTTCAGCTGGGCCCTGGCACAATAACTATGTGGAGCACTAAAGTGCTTCATCCAGGTTCCCTGGGGTTGTGCTGGCATCACTGAGCAGACTGAGGCATGACATTGAAGTCTGCGTATAGCCTCCTCCTTCAGACATACCCTAGGGCCTTGGCTTGCATCCCTTTGTTCCCCTTCCAAGAATGAGCTCTTACCAGTAGGTCTAGAATTAGTTCATCCTGGGATGAAGGGAGTAAGAGTGGTGGATCAGTGCACAGAAATGGTACAAGTGGCAGGGCTACACAAGGTAATAGCATGGGAGTTGAATTAAGGAGTGACCTTGTGCTGGGATCGCAGCTCAGGTGGTAGAGCATTTACTTAGTATTCACAAAGCTATGGATTCAATCCCCAGTTTCATGTGTGTCAGGTGGTATAGTGCAAACTTGTAATCCTAGCATTTGGGAATTTGAAACAGGAAGATCAAGAGGTCATCCTGTAGCTACACACGAAGTTTGGAGCTAACCTGGACCATATAAGACCTTGTCACAAGCAGTGTCATGGCCATATTATCCCTTAGATATTTAGGCCAACCTATACAATCCCATTGTTGATTACAACAACCATCAGTGCACTGGACTTTACAAAGGTCTTATGTAACAAGAAAATAGATCTAGAGAGCTCTTATAGTATCACATGGTATATTTCCTCGCTTCTTTCTTGTTCTATTTAAAACACAAGAGGAGCTGGAGAGAAAAAGGGAAGGGGAAAGCGATAACATCCTATTTTAATTCAAAACTGTAAAAACATATCAGACAAAATATGGAATGGTGAGTTTGTGTGCTAGCACATCTTTCTTATTTGCGATATGCAGAGGCTATAACATTCCCACGACTCAGTTCTCTTGTTCTTATAAGAAAATTCAGATTTGCATTTCACAAAAAAGAATATCCTATTCTACTGGATAATCTGCCTGGCTAGGAGAAACAGACAAACCGTTTTTGACATTTTGTTGAGGACTTGAACATGGAAGGGTGAACATTCTTTGTCAGAAATAGAATATCTTTTCATTCTGTTCCAAAAGCTTCAGTTCTCCCTGCCACTACTTTGATGCCAGTAGTGCTTATTACTGAATGTCATTTTTCCAGAAGCTTCCCTCTATCCTGTGGGACCAACCTTTTGACATGGTGACATGACACTATCACATATACGTGCATTAGACTGTGTTCATCGCTATTCTGGGATGCGTGGGTGGGCCCCACTTGATAGTGGCTGTTCTTTATTTCCCTTCTACCATCTGCTTCATCCACAGGCCAGTGCTGCCCTTTCCTTCTTAGACACTGAAAATCTGATAGAGTGCCTGGCATCTTGGTCTATGCCTTTTTTTTTCATTATTAGTAGTGCCACGCCTTGGACATAAATCACAGTAATTTGGTCACATTGCCTCTTTCCTCAATGGTCAGCTACTGCATGTATTCCTAAATTCACTAGGTTCTTGCTTTAAGGACATAATCACTTTCACCCTGAAGATGGTTTGGATTTATGAGCCATTAACCTTCCATTTCTCTGTCTTATCCCTGTCACTACTAGGTTGCTTTGGCTCTCAGATAACTGCTGTAGATTCTGGTCTGTGCACTCAGCTCCAGTTCTTGGATGCTCGCTGCCATGATCAGCTTCCTGCTCTCCTGCTTCCGTTTCTTCATGCTCTGTGATCCAGCCATTAACCTTCTCATGGCCTCACTCCTCACGGTCCCCACCCCCTCCCCGCCCCCAAAAGGTTCCCAGCTTCCCTCAGTCCTACTTATTTTTAAATCTAGCCAAACCTCCAGGACAGTGTTTCCTTGATGTTTGGATTTACTGTGTGTGCTTCTCCCATGAGGCTCTAAGCTTGAGAGTCCCATGAGGACAAGATAGTTCTCTCTCACTCCTGAATTACTCTCCTATCCTGTACTTCTTAGCTCCTCAAATAAATAGAATTCTCTGCTGTTTTGTACTTCTGGAAGTGAAGAGTCCTCATATGAATAATTCTCTCTTCATCGCTGCCATCAAAAACCTAGTTCTTTGTCTGCTGTGTGGTAAAGGACTTATTTTTACTTGTCACTTTGCCATCAGTCCCCCCATCCCAACTCTGGTTTCTTGTGAGTTAACTTTGTAGCTGGAGGAAAATGCTTTGGTTGTCTGTAAATTGCTAACCCACTCTGCATATCCGACCCCGTGCCTGGTGCCTGTTCTATAGCAGCCTCCTTCCTTTGCTCTCCATCCCCAGCCACCCTGGCAGTTTTCTTCTGTGTCTCTGCTGATCTCATCCATGGATCTTGTGTTTATTCTTATACTCATCAGAACAATAGACATATTGTGTCTGTCCTTTGCACTTTCTGGCTCTTGCTTTATATTACATGATAATTATATGCTGGTGTTTTCCTTAACGAGCAGCGTTTAGATAGCCCACTGAATACATTGAACCCATTGCTCTTAGAGACATGATAAACATGTCATTGTTATGTACTGGTTTCCACATGTAGAGATGCTTCAGTTCTCAAGTAATGCTGGATAGTCTCTTACATATTACATGGGATTTTTTTTCTCACATAAGAAATAAAATGATTGTTGGGGTATTGTTTTATTGAAGCTGAAGTGAAAAATGGTTTTGTACCACTTAGGAACTTTGAAAGAAATGTAGCACTAATCAAAATTTGGATGTGTTTAATGGATATGATTCAGTATCAGATGAGCCAAAATGAAAAGAGAAGGCAAGCCCAGTCCTCGAATAAGCAAATCTCCTCGCATACAAAGATTTGAGATCATTTGAAAAGCTGATAATGAATCCTGGTTTTGTTTTTTTTTTTTTTTTTTTTTTTTTTTTGTTTTCATACCAGAACACCAGAACGATTACACAAACGACACTGTAGGATTCTGCATGTATGTTTTCCACATGCATCTCTAGGCTCAGGGAGTGGGTATCATGAAACTGCATACTTAAAGTTTTATACCAACAGAACTTTAATGTGCTTTTGTACTTAATAGATACTTGTTGAATGAAGTATGGTTGAGTATGAATTAACACAGAACCAAGTATTAGGGAAAAGAAGAAAATCATCAGATTTGTCTGCCTAAAGTACATTTCAATCTGAGTTTTGAAGTTAAGGACACATGCAGAAAGAGAGGATAGGAGGAAATGTTTCAGGACTATCCTTAGAAGCAAGATTGAAAGACTGAATTTCTAAGGATTGATTCATAATGAAATCCCACCCCCACGCCCTTTGCCTACTTTGTAAGGTTTTCTGGTGTTTATATAACCTCCTGAGAAGACATCAAGCCATGCTCCCACAATCCTTTATTTGGGGAGTCATGCTAGATTGTTTAGAGGGTGACATGACAAGGGACAGAACCAAACTTTTTTACCTGAACTTATTGTAACTTTCCAGAAAGATCAGCATTCTCTCTTGTTGGAAGTGTTTTCAACATTTGTTTTGCTCTGGGTAAATCTGAACTTGGTGCTTCTTATATATGCATTCTATGGGGTTGACCAGGTCTAGATTTTTCAGTTTATAACCAAATATGATCCCCAAAATCTGCATAGTTTTCTAAAGGACAACTTCTCCCTTGTCATCAATATCACAAGGGAGGGGAAGATGATGATTTCACCTTCAGTGGGGTTAGGCCGAATTGTCTGCATAATCAAAACATCAGACTGCAAGAGATTACAGATCTGAGTTAGAGTCTTCATCAAAGTGCATATTCATCATGGGGGGGCACCATTGTTCAAGGGGCTAAGGAGCAAAAAGGTCAAAAAAATATAATGTGTATCCCATCTTGTTGGAATGTCCACTCTAGCAAGACCCATGTGAACCACAAATCCATGGCCCTCTAGTTCTTGAACCCTCTTATCCTTGTCTCTATTCCTGTTTTAGAGGATGAAAAAGTATCTCCACAACCCCTGAGTAGCATTTCCTTTCTTTCTTGACTATCATCATACTTTGAGTATAACTCTTGAAGGCCTGTGTTACCAGCACAGTTCATTTTGTTTGGTTACAGCTAGACATTAGCAACTTTATTTTAATTCAAGGGTATCATACCTATTTGACAGTAGTGTGTATGTTGTACATGCACCAGAAAGCAATAGGGGGCTTTGTTGTAGGTTGAGTCTTGGCTTAGATCACAGAATGGCTATTGTACTCAAAGGATCTAGGGAAGTTTACTTCCAATGATTTGCAAAGAAGAAAGACTGGGTGAGTGGTTCTGTGGCCTGAGACTACATGACTAAGGGTTTCATGTGGAAGCCTGGAAAAGGTAAAGTTCTTACAAATCTTGCTCAGTGCCCTCTACACAGCCACTGGCACGGTGTACAGCACAGCATAGCTATTGAAGAAGCATCTAATGGGCGGATGGAATAGAAAATATTCAAAGAGATCAAAATGGCTGACTAGGTTATGGTGAATGGGTTATGGATATATCTATGCTCTGTTGATATCAAAAGGTGAAGGAAACCTGTATGCTAGTGAACTTGAGTAAAATGTAACATTTTTCCTATTCTTGGTGGCTGTCACAAAGCCCTTTTTAAGTTTGACAAGCATAGTGGCAATCTATCCAAAAGGATGTTTGTGTATGTGGTATTTTCTAAGCCACCTTTGTAGTTAATGAAATGCTGTTGTTTCAGTAAAATTGCAATGAAAAAAATGCATATTCTCTCATCTTTAAGGAAATAAAAAAGACAACTTTAAGCTGGATATGATGGCTTCCACACACCTGAGATCCTGGTACTCATGAGGTGGAGTCAAGAGGATCAATAATTCAAGGCCTGTCTGAATTACATGAAATCCAGTCTTCAAAAACAAACAAAATGAAGTTTCAAAACAAACAAACGAAAGGGGGACTAGATTCAGGGCATCTGAAATACCAGCTAAGCTTTGAATCCTAGTGGGCAGCATGTATTTGAACTCTATGACTTTGAAGTCCATACTAAATTAGTACATTGTCACATTGATAGCACCCTGAAGGAATTGGTTGCTTGGGCTGGGCGTGTACCTGAAATGCAGAACATTTGTCTAGTTCATATAGGTCCCTGGGTTCCATCCCCAGTACCGCAAAGAAAAGAAAGAATAAAAAGAGCTTCTACAACATACCTTTCTGTCCACACATGACTTCCTTTCTATTGTGCTGTTTCTAGGACTGCATCGATGTAGGCTGGTGGGAAGGAGAGCTCAATGGTAGACGAGGAGTGTTTCCTGACAACTTCGTGAAGTTACTTCCACCGGACTTTGACAAGGAAGGGAATGTAAGTCTCCCTGGCTTTGATCTCAGTGTCTCCCTTTCTGTCAGAACTGTGGCTTCCATGATGAGACTTGGAAGGTAGAGATCTTTTGATATAAAAGAGAGGTGACATTTAAATATTTAATGGGCTTGGGTTCTGAGCCCCTGGCTGCCATTGGACAAGCCCATCATACCAGCCGGCGCACGTTATCCAGAGTTTAATGTATATAGAGCACTTAATGCTGTACCTGGCACATTGAAATTCCCAGGAAAGCTGTCAGAACCCTGACTGTTCTACATAGTAAGAAAATACCTCCTGTTTTATCTAGCGTAGTCCCTGGTGGTACTGAAGTAGCCAATATTTAAGTTGCTGAACATTATATTTTTGAGACTAAGAATGGAGAGAACATCCTGCTAATTTTATTTTATATTTGCATGTGTGTATGCATATACTTAAATGCATATTTATATGTCTCACCCAGGTTGTCTTTTTCTTTGTGAGAATTGGTTGATGATGGATGCTGTTTGCCTTACTCCTTGTGTATTCTTTTCTCTGCTAATGATGTAACAAAAAATGGTGAGAACGGGAAGTTCTTTACAGTATGAAGGGATAGCTATTTGAGCTCATCTACCCATCCTCTTCTGTACCTCACCGCCTTTTACTGAAGCTTTTGCCTGATTTCTGGCCTGGGGCCTTTTTACATCCAGGGAGCGTTCTGTTCTTGGACCAGGCTAAACCTGACTGGGTTATTCACCTTTCTAGTTGTTGTAACAAAATATTTGACAGGTACAACTTATGAAGGAAAGGGTTTTTTTTTTGGCTCACAGTTGGAGAATGTAGTCCATCATAGCCACAGCAGGTCATATGGAATGCCAAGAACCAAAGGGAAACTCCGTAATAGACATGCTTCAAGGTTTGTCTCCTAAGTGAGTCTGGATCTTGTCAAGTTGACAATTTTAACCATCACATCGACTTTGATACATTATCATTCCTGAGATGTCACATCACTACCTAATGGTATTTAAGCTATTTAGATGAATGGGATGTATTTATTTTAAAAGGTAATATTGTTCTACATCTCTAACAAACTCCCTGGTAATGTTGACACTGCTGGTCCATTGATCGCAGATTGAGTATCAAGGTTCCAAAAAAAGCCTGAAGAAGTAGGATTTAGGCTCTCCAGAGCTCTGGTTCAAATACCAAGAGGGATTGACCTATATAAACTACAACATATTCCTAGCATAAACAGTCCAAGAAAGCAAGCTATTACAAGTGTATTCAAAGCTTGGCCTTGGATTTCAAACTCATTTGATGATTTAAGGGCATAATCTTGGGAGATGCCTCAAAGTGTATCCAGTAGTGGGTAAATTTTCCTGTACACTTTAACCATTCTAGTAGTTATACTTACTATTTCTAAGGGCAGGGAGAAATTAGCCACAACTATGAGATAATGTTAACATAGTAACTCTGGTTCTTTTTGTTTCAGCTGACCAAATCAACTCAGTATCTTGGTATCTTGGTTAATTTTCCTGGAGATCTAAATGAGGCTAAGAGTATTGATGAGCAGCCATTAAAAAGATACCCAGTGACATGTAAAATGTATTTATAGAGATAACCAAGCACACACTCTTCATGCTATTTCTCAGATTTTTCCTGGATCTGTTGTCTGAAAATTGTGTTTGAGTTTTCAGTCATTCCCTCAGTATTTTTGGAATTTTTTCCTTGGGATGGCCTTCATAGTAGATAAATAGAAGTGAAGCATACAGTGGCTGTCCTTGTTGACTCAAGAGTTGGGCAGCATGACCTGCAAGGTTTCTGAAGGATTCTCCCTGTGGTTGGGTCTTGGTGAGTGGGACACAGGTCTATCCACATGGTTCGTGGTACCCTCCTTCACCCATCTTTGAGTCTGGAAGATTTCTTTGTTGTGAGTCTCCTCCTTTGGCCACTCTGCTAGGTTTTGTTATCTCACTAGTTCAGACTGAGTTAGTATAATTTGCACCTTTAAAGGCAAGCTGGAAGATGCAATTGCAGGTATTGACCATGTAACATGATGTTTTGCAGTATCCCCTCCCCCATATCCATAGTTAAACCGCCATAGGCTGGAAAGCTTTTAAAAATTTGTCTGTGCTGAACATACACAAACTTAAAGAATTACTCCCTAAAAGTACCCTGTAACAGTCACTTACTAATAATCTAGATATGATTTTATAATAAACGGAGGAACTTAGGTTATATATAAACTGTACACCGTTATATTAAGGACCATAGTACCAGTGGATTTTTGTGTCCATAGGGGATCATGTAACCAATCCAACACGATTCCAAAAGGTTATTGTGTATTTACATCATGGAATGACTAACTATAGCTAAGCAACATATGCCTTCCTTCATATAGTTGTCATTTTTATGCTGACAGGAGCACAATTTTGAAAACTAAGGTAAACACTAGACAATGTTTATTCTAATGAATGAGCAAAACCCACAGTTGGCTCTGTTGTGGTGCTCTGTATTTAAATTCTTAGTCTTATTTTGCCAGGGCCATGAATTCACTCATACGAAACAGACTCTATCCACAGTGTACTGTTCTAGATGTTCTTTGTTACATAAGATTTTAAGGGAAGCAGGAGAGTTAGGTTGTTAGTACTGAGAGGACATGGCGTGGTCTCCTTGTTGAGGCATGCATATTTTGAAGAGCCCCATGGGCATCTCTGCAACCTCAGACAAGCAGCCATCACCTCTTTTAAACTTCATCCTCCCAAAGCAGAAAACTCACTTTTAGGGATACAATAGTCATACCTGTCAGATAACTGAACAGTAATTTTCAGATAGCTGAAAAGGCATTGTCTAATGTGACATTTAAGTTTTTGAAATTTCTAAGTAGAAAATCCCTTTTTCATTCCCACTGGCTCATGAAAGCAATGGGACAGCTTTGCATCCATAGCTATGCCAGCCTCTACTGCTGCACCTACAGTACTGCTTGGGCCAAGAGATGCCACTTGCTAAATTGACAGTATAAAGATGATCATAATTATCAACATGAAGATGCTGTGTAGGTTATGCTGTCTGAGACATTCTGCCACCAATCTCAGCAAATGTCATCTTGTCTCGCCAGTGACTGGGGTTACAGTCATTCATCTAGAAAAGAGGGCAGTCTGCAGTGATCAGGATAGGCAGAAGCATGTCTTCCACAGCAGGCTTCTTGACTCATTAGGCATCATCAGGGCATGCTTTTGAGTCTGGCATCTTTTCTGCCTGGATGTGGACTCAAGAGAGTCACCATCAGGTCTTTGGCAATTCCTGGTGAACTTTCTTCCTGAGAATGTTCAGCAGACTCTCTCCAGCATGACAAGCATTCTGTGGCTTTTCCTCAAGGTATTCCAGGAGAGAATGCTCATTGATCTCGTGGTGCATATTTTAAAGCAATTATGTAAGCTATTTAGGAGAGAACCTAGATGCAATCGCTGTTTATTTTGAGCCTTGACAGTACAATTGAGAGCTCTCAGAATATTTCATCTTTCCATCCTGATGTTCAATTGTGCATGCACTGTCATTGTTAGTGAAGTGTAACAGGGAACTAGGACTGATTTCCAAATAGCAGAAACAGCATCCTGGTGTCATTAGAAAGAGACAAAGGTTAAGCTCAATCTTTGGAAAGATTGTCGTTTGAAGGATAATGTTTCAAGAACATCTCAGGTTGTGTACCTTCTAAGAGAAGAAGTCAGATGACAAGAAACTGCAGGGCTATTCAAGTACATGTTCTCTGAATGGGCTCTTTGGAGCTGGTATCATGTCCCAAATGGACATCTCTAAGGCTCCTCCAAGGGTTTCTCTAGTGAATATACTACAGTGAAACATCTGCTTCTCAGCCACAGGACTTAGAAATCTGCCCTGAAGATGTCTGTCTCTGCCACTGTGACTTAGCCTCACTTTGCCCACTCCCAGGCTTATGCAGGCAGCAGGCTGCCAGCTTACTAATTGCAAAAAGAATTGAGAAGTACTAGCCAGTCTTGAAGACAAGGATCTTCCTGCCCTGGGCATTTGCTCCCACCACTGTGGGTCTAATTTCTTAGGATCCAGGTTTAACAACGACAACTCCAGATTTCTCTGGGAAGGCAAAGAGCCCATGTGAGAGGAGTGAACTTTTCTTGGAAAAAGCCAGGCAGGTATAGCTTAAGGCTCTCTCCACACACAGAAGGAGAACATTTGCCAAGGGAGCCATATGCTGAGTTCAGCCAAACCCAACTGTTGCAACAGCAGCGTTCTGTTGGCTTCGACAGCTCTGTTTTTCCCATATTCACCACTGACTAGGGCCTAGGATTGCAGTTCAATTGGCATAGTGCTTGTCCAGGATGTAGAGTCCTAAGTTTGAGCCCCAACACTGCATAGTCTGGGTGAGGTGTTGCACACCTATAATCCCAACACTCAGGAGATAGAGGCAAGGAGGATCAGAAGTTCATCTGTGGCCATATATTGCATCTGAACTCAGCCTAGGCTATGTGAAACCATGTCTCAACCAACAGACAAAATCAAGCCAGGCATCTTTCACATGCCTGTAACTCCAATTCTGAGAAGAACAGAGACAAGAGGGTCTCCAGAGGGTTTCTGGATTCCAACCTATCCAAGGAAACATGAGACTCTATTTCAAAGGGAAGAGATGGGGAGCGATGTCAGCAGGTACCTAATGACCTCCTTTGACCTCCGTGTGAGTGCACGGGTCTGTGCATTTGTGTGAGGGGCTGGGGGGAGAAACAGGCAGGCAGGCAGGCAGGCAGGCAGAGAATGAACAAATGTCTGAGTGAATGAATTGATTGTTTTAAAATAACTACTGACAAGATTCTTCCTATTCATAACAACCTCTAGGCACTCTGATACAATCCTTTAATTTCCTACTTTCTCAGTTATAGCTCTGTAGGCACAGAGTATACGTCCTCATAAATTTGTTCTAGATCAGACCTTTGCAGATTTCAAACTTTTATACAAAAGGAGTTTCCATGATGCTTAAATTACCACAGATGGGTTTTATAGCACTAGTTGACTACTTTTTACCAGTTCTTAGGAGCTCCCATATAATGACAACCCAGTTTATAAATTTGTTCTTAGCCAATATTTTTTCTCATCCCTAGGCACATCTATTAGCCCTCAGAGATCTCGTATAATGTTTCTAAGTTCTAAATGTGGCCAATAAATTACAAAAAATAAATATGTGTTCCCTCCCAAATAACCAGTTTTAGGAAAATAACCCCCCCCCACACACACACCATATCTGTCTGGTGTATTCAGTTTTTCTGGGTGGTCTCATACACAGGAAGTGAAGTTGTCAAGTTGTTTATGTCACCTAAGTTTGGCCTATTGATATAGCCTCAGTGAACTTTCCTCAGGCCACCCAGATAGTATTACCTCTTCTTTCCCTGGCAGTATTAGAGCCTATATCTCCCAGTTGAACAGCTCATTTGTCACATCCTTATCCATAGGGCTGATACTTCATTTCCCAGTTGGAACCTCTTTGAGCTGACACCCCAACCTCCACCTTCATCATGACTATAGTATATACGGTATAAAATTAACAGATATATAGGATCTCTTTGTGTTTTGGTCTTATGTCAAGTGTGCCTGATTTTTCCTCTGTGCTTCCTTTCCTGTTCATTGAAGAAGGATGGGAGGATGCATAAAGCTGACTCCTGTCACATTCCACTTTCTCAACAAAGGGATGCCCAGGTCCTTCCACTAGACATGGGATCTGGATATATAATTAAGTTCTCACTTATAGGGTGGGCTGGATAGAATGAAGGAATGTGCTGAGATAACCTATTAGGAGGAAATTCTATTCCAGAGCCTAGATGATCCTAATAGGCCATCCATTTGGATTAATGGAACCACGAGAGAGACTACAGATGCATACCATGTGGCTAGAGACTGAGATAAGAAAGGAGCAAGAGAGTCTCCCAAGAGGAAGTTATATAATAGTTCCCTGGGATATCCTGTGCAGATGACAGTGCTGCTAGTTGTTTTAACTCTGGAGGGTAAAGAGGAGCAATTATTGACATTAGTATCACTCAGATTGTTCTCCCAGCTCCGTACTTTCCAAGTGTAGTGGGTCCTCCAAATACGGTGGTGCAGTAATGGCAGGGCAGAGCCTCCCATCTTTCTCTACAATTGTAATGGGCGCCCTGGTCTAGTAAAATCCATTTGTATCCCTTCCAGTCTCTCTGCTTAGCTAGAACATGGGATCTCCATCCATGTTTTCTAAGGTCCAGAGTTGCTAAAAATCTGAGCTACCACTTTGCTTACGTGTTCCCCTAAGTCTGATTCTGCATTAGGATTCAAATAGTCCTGAGCCCTGTCCAAATTCGAGTTGGAGCTTGGTAGCCCGTGTACGGTATTGAAATAACCTGAATCTATAAGGAGTGCTTAGGGACTGGGCCTATAGCTCAGTGGTAGAATGCTTGCTTAGCATATGCAAAATGCTAAGTTTAATTCCCACCACGGGAAACAAAGCACAAAGAGATAGGTTCATGAATTGATTAATTCTATCATGCAGTACCACAATTTGCCCTCTCTTCACTCCTCTCAGTTCCCCTGGTTAGTATGTCCTTGAAGAGACCTGGTGAACTTTCCTGAGACTGAATTAGTTTTCATGAAAATAGGTTGCAATCCTGGATCATGCTTAAGTTTTTCCTGTGTGTGCTGCGTCTGTCTGTGCTTTCTGCTCCTCCCACTTTCA
This sequence comes from Micromys minutus, assembly GCF_963924665.1. Classification (NCBI taxonomy): domain Eukaryota; kingdom Metazoa; phylum Chordata; class Mammalia; order Rodentia; family Muridae; genus Micromys; species Micromys minutus. The sequence continues at coordinate 30,163,954 of NC_137970.1, read as the reverse complement.
GGCAGGAGCTGAAGTAGTAGGAAAGTAAAAACCTTAATATAAGCCAATCAGAAGCTAACACTACATTCTTGGAATTTCAAAATGAAGAACCCAAACAAACCTCTTTTCTTTATAAATTACTTAGATTGAGGTGTTCTTTTATGGCATCATCAAACTGGCTAAGCAGTTTGGCTAAGCATGTCTTTATACCTAATTAACCATCACGGTCTATCCTCTGATTATTTTTTAACAAAGCACATCTCGGTGGTTTGGAGGGGAGGAGCTACAAACTGGTTCATTAAGCGAAGCCGCAGATTACAGTTCCTGCCAGGAAAAAGCAGTTGAGCCAGATGACAGGCTCCTTGGGTGGGAACAGGCAAGTCTTGTCAAACAAGGAGCAGAGTCGGTTTTGAAATCCTTCAGCAGGAAGCAGTTTGCCTTCCTGCTCTCCATGCTCTGGAACATTCAGATATGTTTCCTTCCTGGTACTGTAATGGTAATAATCAAATGTAGCTGGTTTGTCCTTTGAAGAATGACAGGTTATTTCCGTTTGAAGCATATGCAGTCAGTGGTGAACATACACATACTTAGATATATGTGTCCTAAATACATGAGGTCACAGAAGGCTTTAGACTCTAGTACAACTCAGGAAATGTCAACTCTCTGGATTTTATTGTTGTTACTGGAATTTTCTTGTTGGTTTTTTAAAAAATCAATTCTGAATGCCAAGGCATTCTAGACACTCTTTGCCACCAGCTGATTGCTGCAGTCCCCCTGAGCATCAGCCCCATTGCAGAGGGTTTCCTCCCATCACTCATGGCCCTACTTCCATGGCTTTATTTTCAGCTTTTACCTACAAGTCGAGTAGCCTAAAGGCACCCAAGTTTGGAACTGGGGTTTTGTCTTTCACCATGGAGAGAGGGGTGAGAGAATAAATGGAATGCTTGCCTCGAAAAATGCAGGACTTTAAATCCTTGCCCGAGTTGAAGGAGCCAGTTAGTATGTAGCTGGTAAACTCCACTGAGAATCCCTGTGCCTACTGCTGAACCTGCTGGGTTCCTCGTACCATTCTCTCCAGCCAGCCGCAGTCGAACATTTTGAGGAAAAGCAACTCTGGGTCTACTCATCTCTACTTCTTGGAGAATCGGCAACTGCTGTGTTTCTTTATTGTTTGCCATATTTTTGCTGGGGGTTTGCTGCTCTGCTTTTTCTGTTCTCATCGCCCAGTTTGGTGTGTTCAAATATAAAAGTGGGCCCAAGTGCAGTGCTTCCAAGATTTGAGGAGGTGGTCTAGAGCTACATGGGTCTTGAAAAAGCAAGGAGGGGGATGTGGAAGGGTTGGGGGGGAGAGAAAATGACATAATTATAATCAGCTGAACTTACTAAAATCAGAGAAAGTGGACTCAGTCCAAAAGTGGGTGGTGGGGGAGGGGGATAAAGTCCCTCTGCTGGCTGGTATCTGTCCCGTGTAGTACAGTTAGCATACTGCTTGAAAACCAGCCCCTCCTTTTAAATGTGTGTCCTAACTGCCTCTGTAGTGGCCATGACACTCGGCATAAATGCATACCCCTGCCTCCTCCTCTTGCCACACCCACAGGCGTATTTTCTGGAATCACTTTCCACACAGTCTGTTATTACAAACATTTCCATCCTCTCTCTCACCCTTTCTCATCTCTTCTTTTTCTTCCACCCATTCCTTCCCTGCCACACTTTGTATATCAGCTACAGGCCAAACCTTACCCAACATCAAGAGGTTTGGGGTTTGGTTCGGTTTTGTTTTCTTTTTACATGGCCCAGTAATCACAGAAAATGTCATAGTTTGTAATTGTCTCAACCTTTTTTTTCCCTCATATATTTTGAGGCAAGGTCTCTGGGGTAATAGCTTCTACTACAGAGGCTTCTGTGACATTGTTTATAGGTTATTTTAAACTAGGGCCAGAAAGATGTCTCAGCCAGAAAAAGTGCTTGCTTCTGAGCCTGACAACTTGAGTTTGATCCCCAGGATCCACAGAGTGGAAGGAAAACCTACTCTCAATAATCTGTCCTCTGGTCTTCCCACACATGTTGTGGCATATGTGAACAAGTTTACACACATTACCATATACACAAAATAAATAAATAAATGCTTGAAAATTAAAAGAATATTTCAAACCAGCAAGGAAGAAGAAAGACATTCAGGACTAGGCATTGTTGGGACTTGGTGGGGAAAAATTAGGCCAGAGGGTGTTGTCAGTTTCATGACTTAAGCAGTAACTCTGATCCTCGGGTAAAGGAAGATTAAATGGCAAGTTTTCAGCATTAACTGCATTAGATAAACATATATCCATTCCCAAACTAGTTTATACCAAGACATAGAAGGAAGGACAGAGTTAATAGGGAACTAGAAATAGCTGACAAAGGGAATAGAGTATTGAGAGAGGCTGAGTCACAGACACACCCACTCAGTGCAGGGCCTGAAGTCAAGGGCAGGAGGTCCTGAGAGCAGCTTGCTTTTTCCTAATAAAGTTCATTTGTCTGCACTTATATATACAGTGCAGGGAAACGATGAGGAGGAAACATACCCAAGTGTGTGCACACATAATCCTGCTAGTCAGAAACCACCACTTTAAACCTACTTCTTTCCACTCTTTCTACTTTTTCTTGTGCTACAGCCCATACTGTAGCTGCAATTTGATAACTGTTTCCTCCTTGCAATCTGACCATTGTGCCATGGCCTGTGCTCTGATGAATTTCATGAGTGTGCTATTATACCTGCTGCATGGCTGTTCTCAATGTGGGGCCTTCCTAGTGGTTAACAGCATGCTATGGGTCAAACAGCCCTCAGCTTTACTCCCAGTCCCCTCTACCCCATTTAATAGCTTGGTGACCTTGAGAAATGACTTTCTCTTGATTATTTCAACAGCAGCATGGGGATATTGATACCAGTTCCTCATAGAGTTGCTACATGAGTTACCCAAGTCAGAGATTACTAGCTCTTGCAAAACTATCTCCTCCTAAGCTGAAAGATAATATTAATGGCATTTATTCGTGAGAAAAGAGAACTAGGTAAGGTTTCTTGTCATCATCTAATAGTAGAGATTTGTAGTGATCTTCAGCTATCAGAACCCTTTGTCTTTCCTACCATGTTATAGCCTTTATTCAGAGAAATTTGGTGGAATCAGCAACTAATGAAGAATTAGGCTGAAAAGGTATTGCATTCAGAGCCCGAATGCAATGATGCCCCATCCTCAGATCAAAACACATAAACGTATAAGGACAAGAACACGTGTTCTTGTGTGTCTTGTGTTCTCTGGATTTTATTGGAAACATTCTTTCTGCAGCCTAGTATGGTGTCAGAGAAAGGTAAGCCAGAGTGTTTGCCTTTTGTGGTCCCTATGTTAATGTCACACTATGGCATTTTTGGAATCTAGAAGATATTCTTTGTAGGTTTCTTTAAACCGCAAAGATATGGTGCTTGAGAGAGTAAGGAGTGTCGATGGTGATGTGAGGCACTCACCCCAACCCTCTCAGTTCCCTGTGTCCTTCCTTAGTGCTATCACACTGGATAGTTCTCCCCTTGCCCTCAGCATCACAGGACAAGGTGGTGCCCGGCTGTGTTCTCTGACCACTGAGATGTTTAGCCAGTTTATCTTTGTCTATCTCCCTCCTCCAGTCAATCTTAGATGACAAAGAAAAGCTCACAAACTCTGAAAGCAGTTCAGGGATGAATGCTATTGATCGCCCGGATGCTTCCATTACCTATGGAGTAACCATAGGTTACTTGTTAAAGAACAAGAGTGGACCATTTCAAAACACCCACTTCCATTCCTGGTTAGCACATGTTGTAAGGTATAGCTACTGTGTGAGAGATCTCACAAATGGCCTTCCTCAGCATAAAAAGAGGCATGCGGGGATTTGCCAGGCTGCAGTAGACTCTTGGTCTGCATTTAGTTGAAGTTTCCATAGGCCCCATCAGATCTGATTTTGAGTCTTCCTGGTCACTCTTGTTCAACCACTTGTTATTCAGCCGATTAAATCTTAATTGCAAATGTGGCTTGAGCTTAGGGGCACCATTGTGCTTGCTGGTTTCAGGCCATCTTTGCTGAACTGAGCTTTTCTAGAAGGCCATAAATTTAGAAAGGGGGAAACTGCATTTCATTTGTTGGTCTGAGTTTTGTTTTGCCGATTGAATTTGCTTCACTGTTTATTTAGAGGTGCCAAAAGAAAGCTGGTGTCTCTAGAGAGAATTGCTCACTTTTTTTTTTTTTTTTTTTTTTTTTGGAGAGGTTCCCTAAATTGTCCATGCTGCTCATAGAAAACAATGTCTGTGGTCTGTCTGTCTGTGATGCTGCAGCTTGCCAACAGTCTCATGTGTAATTTTGATTGATTTTTCAGAGACCCAAGAAACCGCCACCTCCATCCGCTCCTGCCATCAAACAAGGGGCAGGTAATGTACCTTTCAGGACCAGCCAACAAAATGTTTATCTTTCTTTTGCACAAAGTAAAATTTTCTTTATTAGAGTTCAAGATCTTTTGGATACACAGACTGCTAGTTTGGGGGTTGTGATTTGGTCTCAGCAGGCAAGTTTTAAATGAGCTGCCGTTTTTCCTAGACACAAACAAAAGAACCAATATCAGTAAAACGTGTCTCCACTACAGTGCAGAAATAGGGGTTCTCAAGGAGAATGACCAGAAAGCACTATAAAATGAACTGGGTCCTTTAAAAAGAAAAACAGTCTGCTTTTGAGGAGCAAAGACCTGGTTATTGTCCTTACTGATGGTCAGTTTCTCATGGGATTGTGTCATTGTGTATGAACAGTTGCTGGGGTTTCGCTGTCTGCCCTATGTGGTTAGCCAAAATTTGCACTTACTTCACTTCCCCCAGCAAAAAGATGGTTTTCTAGCCGTAGACACTTTTCCTCTTGATTATTTTGTAGTCTTGAAAATAAAATCTAGTTCACTCATTCTGTGTAGTTTAAGATCTTAAGAGTGAATAATATAGGGAAAAATGATGTCACTTCATGATAGATTCTCATACATAAAGATGATAGTTCATGTTTCCCAATGGAATGCCTCTTTATCATAGTCACTCTTAGCTGTGGGGAGAAACCCCTTTTGTGGATGACTATTTAAGTGGTTTGTTAACAACTGAGGAGGGAAAGGAACAAGAGGGGATATAAAAACAATCAAAATATATAACATACATGTATGAATGTATCACAATGAAACCCATTATATTGTATAGCAAATATACACTAAGATATTGTGTACATATTAATTTTGACAAGAAACAACTAAAATAAAATCAAGGCTGCTTCTAATTTTGAAATCCATAATTATATATATAGCATATAATATAAGAATAGATATAAATTATCAGGTTTGATTTTTTTCACACATTTATTAAGAAGTATTTTTTGTTTGCTTGTTTTTTTTTTTTGTTTTTTTGTTTTTTAAACACAGGGCCTTTATCACTGGATGGCTCAAATCTCACTATGAAGTTCAGGCTGACTTCCAACTAAGAAGTGATTTTTTTTTTTAAAAAAATAGGTTTTTTTTAAGGGACTACACATCTAGAGGAAAAAATCTATTTAAGATTATATTTCTTACTTATTTGGCTCTAGTTAAGAATTAAAGAGATTGAGCTGGCATTGGGTATTAATTCTACCTCCAATTCCACCCCAATTCCCACTAACGTTGAACAGTTTTATTTTGCCACCTAGTGGCTCTGGCTATATAAATATTTTATTGTGCTTAGATTAAAATAGACTAGTCGCATGTTTTTTCTCTAGAGCCCTTAGTAATCAGTTGAAGCCCAAGGCATTGAACTGAGCAGTTTGAGAATTGGGCATCTTAGCATAGAGGAATTAGGACCAGATTCTTAGAGATAGTAGAATTGTCTTTAGAAATGAGACTACATGGTAGGTGGTAGACAAATTCTTTTTGAAATAATTTTACCATATTTGCAGTGAATCTCTTCTGGGTAAAGCACAGCAGCATTTGGTCTCTCTGCTCTTTTATCCTAAAATATCTTGAGAATTGCTCTGTAATGAGGAAATACATAGATATTCATATTCCTTCCTTTTTCCAAAAGAATCCAGATGATATCACGTAAATAATATAAATCAGAAACAGCGTTTAATGCATAGTGTCATTAAAGGTTGTTGTCACATGAAGTATGTGTTCAATGAAAATTTAATTTTTTTGACCTCTTGGGGCCTTAGAATTATGATTTTAATACCTAACACTCACCCATGGGGCCAGCCAGGTGGGCAGTCAGGTACTCATCCAAGTCTATCAGAGAGTACTTTGGACTCTTTTGTGATTTAGCTAGTTCCCGGGGTTCGTGTATGCCCGAGGCCAACAGCAGAGATGAGGCCCTCAGGTGAGGGAACAGTGGCAGGCCACAAGAGCAAAGGAGAAATGTAAAGTGATATTTTGGGAAATATAAAATATTTGAAGAATTCAGACACAGAGAAAGGATTTAGGGAAAACCACTGTAATAAATCTGCATATTGCTTAAAATTATATTGTAGATATTGTTGGCATATGAGAAACCACTCCAAATTTTGTGGTATAAAATAATGACCTTTATAGAGCCGTAGAGCCTGTGGGCTAAGAATGTGAATAGCACATGACCAGAATGGTTAGTTTCTATTCCACCAGGCCTGGGACAGTGGTTTGGAAAGCTGAATTAGCTGATGTTGGTGTATTCACCCGAAAGATGCCTGCTTCATTCACATGTGTTGCTACCTATGTCAGGAATGGCTAGGAGACTGGACTTAGTGAGGGACTGCAGGCCAGAGTATGTTTGCTTGGCTTCTCTGAGATAGTTAATATATGCACCCTAGTTGGCCTAGAACTTGTATTGATCCTGCCTTGCCTCCCAACTACCAAATTCATAGGCATGTACCACCACACCTGGCAAGCCAATTTCATGACATAGACTAGAAATGAATTCTGCAATGTTTCTGAACAATTAAGATCTGCATAACACCAGCAGCCATCTCATGGGGGAAAAATCTATTGCCTTTGCTGTACTTGATAAATATTTAAATGCAGATGTGTCAACTAAATAAATACAGAAAACATTTCTGATTGCAATTAGCTTTTTCCTCCTAGGTACCACGGAGAGAAAACATGAAATTAAAAAGATACCTCCTGAAAGACCAGAAACACTTCCAAACAGAACAGAAGAGAAAGGTATGAGATCAATTCTTCATTGGCACATCTAGAACGGTGAACAGTGAAGCTGTCTGTCACGGCGATAGTCCCGATTACCCACACAGTTTGCTTTTTCTTTGGAATATGGTGATTACAGTGATTTGTTTTGATTACTTCCAAACATCTCATTTTGAAGGAAATATGAGAGGGTTATGTGACACTTTACAGGTACGGAGTTTTTCATCAAATCAAAACCAAACAGCCCAGTCATTGAACACATTAGGGCTTTTCCATGATGTGTCTACTGTTGCCGTCTTGGCCTGTACCCCAAAGTTGGTGGACTGTGAGTTCATCAAGGACCCTGCACATATCTGTTGCTTTCTATGTAATCCCTTCACTTTTTTTTGGTATCTTGTGGAGCAGGGTTCATGCACCATTGATAAGGGATCTTGGTTTGCTAAAATTACCATTCAGACAGATAAAAGCTCTTATCCTTGGTCACTGCTGGACCCTTGACTCTGGCTAATAGCATTACAGACATATATTCCTGGCCAGGAATATTGGAGTGATGGGGTTGAGGGGTGGTCATACTGGGAAAAGCAACTCAGTCTCATAGTTGCCAGAGAGAGTTTAGAAATTCCATTGGCAGAGAGGTATCTTAAAACCTCACAAAGTCAGGTTAACAAATGTGCTTGATTCCCATCACTCTGAGTGTCTTTCCCAAAGAAATCTGCATGCCATGAAAGGGCTCCTTTTACTAGGTGGCCAAGTGTTGATTGATCACACATTTTTATGGGAAAGTGCTATGTTATTATGAACAGGAAGCCAAGCAAATTCCATTTTTAAAAGCAGTTATTTTGAAGTCACAAGAGAAATGCTGAATTAATGAATATAATTATCTGGAGGTGCTCCTTGGTGGCCTCATGAAATTTTATTGTGGAATTTAATATTTCACATCAACCTACTGAAAGTTTTGCCAACATTGCAAGCTATTAAAGATCTATGCCTCTTTCTTTCTTGGTGAGCAGGTAAAATTTGAGTCATGAGAACTACATTGTGAAGGCCAAGCCTGTGTTAGAGATCAGTGGGGAAAATTGCTATTCAGTACATACCCTATCAACAACTCTTTCCTAAAAGCATGTGCTATAAAATAACTAAACACCTGTCCTCTGTCCTCATGGAGGACTCTATCTGTACCCTAGCTAGGCTTTGTGATTAAAATCTTTATCCCCTGTCCCGTGCTGACTAACTTATAGATGGGTGTGTGAGTGGTCATTCTCATTGGCTGACCAAGTAGCCACATAGCTCTAACTCTTCCTCTTACAGAATCCTCATCCTATGCCACAGTGAATCAGGAAGGCAGAAGCCCTAGTTAGAAGCAATAGACCCTTCAGGGAACCTGTATCTGAGTCTTAACATCCCTGTGATATCATCAAAATCAGTATCATGTCATTGTGCAAGTTACTGTTCCTGTTGCACAACCAGGTAGTTAGCTCTCCTTAACATTTTAGCTTAGCCCCTCCTTTTCTGGCCCCAGTTCTTATAATTCCTGGTTTGGGTGTGTGTTCCTTTAGAAACACAGTGAAGACAAGCTCAGTGATACCTGCATAGTACCCTAGGAGGCACAGAAAGTTGTTGCAACTTATTCTGAGTGCCCAAACAACATGGTCTCATGCCTGTGCTTGCCAATAAAAGGTGTTCTGAAGACAAATAGATACAGTAATTTTACCTGTGCTTCAGTGAGACACACATGTGGAAGTTCAGTCTTTATTAGTAAGAATATAGGCTAATGCTTTTTCTACCATTCACAAAGCAAGGCTAGTTTGAGAATGGGAAAATTGAAGCTGCCATTAAATGCCTCCCAATTTGACTAAGAGATCTGGATTCAAGCTCTTCCTAATAGTTCCTTGACTCCAGAAACTGACCCCACAATCTGAGAAGTCTCACATTATCTTTCTTTCAAGTTCAAAAGCTGTGTAGAGATCCCTGAACAAGCTATTTCCTGGGCAGTTTTTTCTCTTACTGGCTGATGAACTTCTCAGAGGTTAATTTGAAGAAGCATCAGGGCAACTCTTTCCCTACATAAGAAGATCATGTGGGACATATAGTAAAACCTATCAACTATCTATGGAATATCAGTTGTATGCCAGCACTGCACAGGATCTTAAGGAGATGTTAAGTCTAGGCTTTGAAGGTTAAGCAGGAGTTTGCTTAGAGGTCAGTGGTGGAAGGACCAGCATTAGCAAAGGAACAACAAGAAGAGAACATCGAGTCATGACTCCTTCTAAGTTAACTATAAGTAGTGAGTGGTGCTTTTTGCTATCAACTTGGCTCTTAGAAAGGGCATCAATGTATGTCCATGCATGTGTTTTAAAGCAGGAAATAAGCAATGTGTATCTAAATATTGTCACTGACATGAGGTCTGTCTGTTTTTTTCATGCTCGCCTCCTCAAAAAATGACTTAAAGAAAGACCAGAGAGAGAGCCAAAACTGGATTTACAGAAGCCTTCTGTTCCTGCCATCCCACCTAAAAAGCCTCGGCCACCTAAGACCAATTCTCTGAACAGGCCTGGTGTGTTGCCCCCAAGAAGACCCGAGCGACCAGTGGGCCCACTGACACACACCAGGTACTGCCATGTTCTCACTAAGGTGGGCAGGCATGGGGTGATCATGGGACTCGGCAAAGGAATGGGAATCAAGGTTTGTCTTAAGATCCCAGCCACTTCTTTTTTTCTAGTGAGGAAGTGGTCACAAGGTGGTACAGAGCAAGCATGGTGTAGGTTTTAGGGTCAGTAGATGAGAACTGGGCACATATATGCTCAGACCCAGGGCATTTTTCTGGGATTTGTCAGAACAAGGACAGCTGCCTCGCAGAATGGAGATGCAGATACTCTCCTTCATCTCCTGGATGACTTTGCACATCTCTGCATGCCTCGATTATACCTATGTTTCCTAACTCTAGCTATTCTGTGGTCCCTTAAGCTAGGCTCTAGGCTGTATCTACTCTTCATAGCTTGGTGTGAAGGACAAGAGCTTCAGGGCAGATTTCCCTGAGGCACACGTCTCTGAACTCTAAGACCCTCAAAGACATGCCTAGCAACATGGTAATTTCTTCATTGCCAAGTTCTTCACTGGCTGTCTCATACATGTGTTGCTAATCTAAAATCAGAGTTGGTATTATGCATTACAGAATTGCATAGACAAGGAACTATTTCATTCTCTCTACTAGTTCTTCCCTAGAACTTTCTACTATTGCATACTTGCATAATACATGTTGGTGTGCTATATCAGAGCAAGTAGCCTTGAGATCTTCACCTGTCTCTGCCAACACTCCAAAGTCTATTCTTATAAGCTGTTTGCATGGTAAGAATTGTGTGCAGCTTCTGAGGTCCTGTGTTGGAAGCAGGCAGTCCTTTAGGCTTGCATTTTAGTCCACCCCTTTGCAAATCGTTGTCTTTCTAACTTACCTTTCCTCCCTGAGCTCGCCTTAGGACACCTGTGTTACGGTTTCTTTCACCATCTGTAAATTGAAGGTGACACTGAGATTTACTTAAAATTTTTAAAATGGGGTGGACCTCACATAAACTACAATTTGTCATCTTAACTCTTTTTAAATTCATTGTTTGAATTAAGTCTACTCACATCATTGTGCAGTCATTTCCAGAAGTTTCCCCATCTGGTATAAGTGCACCTTGATGCCCACTAAACAGTGTCATCCCATTACTACCTTCCTGTAGTCTTAGACATGATTATTCTACTTCCTGTCTCTGTGATTTTCCCCTAGGTACCTCAGGTAAGTAGAATCAAAGTGCATGGCTGTTTTTACTTTGCACTGTGTACTTTCTCAGCATTCATCCCTCTTGGTACACGGCCCATGTCCTTACAATAATAAGAGTAACAAGTGCCCTCCCAACACTGACCAAATAGAGACACTTTATGGCTTAGATGGCTGAGAGATACAGAGAACATGTCTGTCTATGGGAGGTAGTCCGCCTGGCTGAGCACAGAACTATGAGCATCTCTAGAGCACATGTAGGTTTTGTACCAAGGTTCAATCGAACCACTGCCTCTGTAAAGTGGCCCTTGTGAGAATGAATTGGATTATGACCTCTGATGTTACGGTCAGGTCCCTATGTGTCATACTCTCTTCTGATGGATGGTAAAGAGCTCTTTGCGTGTGATGAGGCCACCTGCAAGTCCCAATAACTTGAACAACAGCCACATCAGTGCTATCCTCTGATATATCCCAGAAGTTAACATACCAGAAGGAAAAGGTTATGCAAACAGAGTGCTGCTATAGAGAAAATGAACTATCCAAACAGAGAGATGTTGAACAAGAAACATCACCTATCACGTCGTAGCTTGCAAAAGGACAGCCAAGGCCACGCACTGCCAAGTCCTGCTGATCTTCACTGGCTACACACATTTGAATATATATATATTATGTTCATATAACATATATATATATATATATGTTCAATACCATGTTCTTACTCCTGCTGCTTTTTATAATGATGTAATCAAACCAGTAGTGGTATTCTCACTACATTCTTGTCTTTGAGAGGTACCCTTGACACTGTGGTTATGGAATAGGTACAGCTGTACAGCTAGAGGAAGCTTTCTATATATATAAACTAGTGGGAAGCATAAATTTGTGACATTGTCCTGCCACCTGAGTAGGCTATAAAAAGATGGAGATACTCTAACCCCTACTCACCCTGTGACTGCCGAGCACCCAAGGCACTGCTGTGCAAAGGGGTGAGGAGATGGGGGAAGGCCCCGTGTCCTTGTTTGACCCATTGAAAGGAGGGCATTGCCTTCCTTGACTCTGTGGTTCTCAGACTTAAGCAGACTCAAGAATCACATAAACAAACAGATTGTAGGACTCCATCCATCCTGTGGTTCTGACTCAGTAGACCTGAAATAGACTTGGAAATTTGCATTTTGGGTTTTCTTGTTTTGGTTTTGGTTTGTTTTTGTTTTTGAGACAGGGCCTCATGTAGCCCATGCTGTCCTTAAAGATGCTGTGAAAGCAAGAATGACTTTGAACTTCTAATCCTCCTGCCTCTACATTCCTAGTGCTGAGATCACAAGCAAGTAGCACCATACCTGGCTTATGTGTTGTTGAGAATTGAACCCAAGGTTTTGTGTATAGTTGGCAAGTGCACTACCAACTACACCATATCACCAGTACTGCAATTTGCATTTCTAAATAGCTTCTAGGTGCTGCTGCCACTGCTGACAGTGAAGTCTACACTGTGAGAACCACTGTTTTAGGTTCTCCCAAGTTGATATTACTGCTTGTCCATCCTCTTCTGACCACCTCTAATGCACCTGCTGATACAGCCTGATGTCTGATCCATGTCTTCCTGTAGAAATATTCTCTTATCTGTTGCTATTGCTCTCTTCTTGAAATGCCTGACACCTCATGTTTAGCGTGGTGCTTGGGCTGATACTATGCCACTTGGGATGTACCCACCCACGAACTCCTTTACTGGATTTAAAGCAGATCAAGAGCATGTTTCATCATTACCACATGCCTCACAGTGTGGAGCATATGGTAGTGGCTCATTTAACAAACACTTGTTGAATGCCATAGTTCTTCAAGTAGGGGTGCGTATTCCATTTGCCTCTTCTATGTTCCTTCTCAGCCTCTATACAAGCTCTTTAGCATGTGTTTCTTATATTCAGAGTAGCATAGTATGCCATGGATTTTTCTTTCTTTTTTTCCTTGCAACATTATTTAAAAAAAACAGACATACATGTACAGATTATTAAAAGCATTTTAGCATAAAACTATATGAATATATTTTTGTCAATACTTGATCTTTTAAAGGTTTGATAGTATGCTTTGAAATCTTACTATTTACAATGATCATAAAGTACATATAAAACAAGATGTAACATGGAAATAGTCAAAGTTTTTTTGGTGTGTAAAGATTAAACAATTATTTTTAACTACCAAAAATTTCCACAAGGCTATCTTCTTAGCTCTTGAGTTATTAATGATTTAAGGTCTAGGTGTACCCCACTCTGAGAGGGTGCTATACACTTATTTTTTTTCTAAGAAGGGCTGAGGCTTCCACTTTTTGGCCTTTTTTTTTTTTTTTTAACTTCGCACAGTCTGTGAGTTGTTTCTGGGGTGTTCAGAGCTTTCTGGGGTTAGTATTCCATTATCAGTGACTGCATATTATGTCTGTTCTTTTGTGACTGGGTTACCTCACTCAGGATGATATTCTCTAGATGCATCCATTTTCCTAGAAATTTCATAAAGTCATTGTTTCTGATAGCTGAGTTGTACTCCATTGTGTAAATGTACCACAATTTTTGTATCCATTCATCTAATGAAGGACATCTGGGTTCTTTCCAGCTTCTGGCTATTATAAATAATATGCCATGGATTTTAAGACTCATAATCATAATAATAATAATAACAACAACAACAATAGAAAATCTCATTGCCCCTTAATACCTAATGCATGTTATACTTCTTGCTAAGTATTTACATTAGAAAAGTCTGGCATATATTAGCTTATAAAGTTGTTTTTGTTCTGCCAATTTTTTTCTGTGGTAGAAGTGTGTCAACTATATTCAAGCAGTTATGGGCCAGTGTCCCTCTCCAAAAAGAGCAGTGTGCTGCAGGAAACAAATCTTCACCAAGATTTACCTGACCAGATGGCTGGCAGGCTAACAGACAGATGATTAAGCAAAAGGACATGAAGTCCTCCTCGGACAAGGAAGCATTGTGGTTTCAGCTTCAGTCCTGTCTAGGTTTTCCCAAGAACCAGTAAGCCGCTGCCATTTGGTACTTCCAGAAGAGGTTTCTGTTTTTTTTTTTTTTTTTTTTTTTTTTTTGTTTTAAACTTGGGATTTAATTTTTAAGTCTATCGTTGAGGGAAGTCAGGGCAGAAATTCAAAGCAGGAACTGAAGTAGAGTCCATGGGGAAATACTGCCTATTGGCTGGCTCCCCATGTCTTCCTCAACTCTCTTATATAGCCCAGGACTACCTACCCAGGGGTGCCACCACCCACAGTGGGCAGTGCCACTAATTAATCATTAACTTAGAAAATACCTCCATAGACGAGACTACAAGCAATCTGATGGAGGCATTTTCCCCACTGAAATAGTACTCCTGTAACTTTACTTTTTTCTGGTCCTTATTTTAATGATGGTCCTTAAACGCTTTAGAGGTTTCTGTTTTTTAACAGGATTATTTCCAAGGAAAGAGACCTCCATGGAGGAAAAGCACATCAAGGACTCACAATGTGCTGGGCACCACTGTGGATCTTAGGGAGCATAGGGCTTCAGTGTTCTGTTCAGTTCTCAAGAATTCTATTCAGGAATACCAGAAGGGCACCATCGAAAAAGGTTGTGTCGTCTGAACAGATCGAAAACTACTGTAAGGGTATGATAGTGATTGCTGACATCCTCAGGTCTTTACATCCCTTAGCACTGGTAAGAATTTCAAGAAAGTGCATATTTAATTTTAATATGAAAGACTACTTCAAAAACCACTAACAGGGTTAACTTTAAAATGGTGGGTGCCTGGCACTTGAGACATGGAAGTGAGACTATGAAAAGTTTCAGGCTAGTTGGGACTATTATGTATTGAGACTATAAATTAGGGTGGGGGAGGGGAGGAATACCAAAGAAACAAAGAAAGTTGAATGATAATAAGAAATATTCCCTAGGCTAAAAGTGTCACCTCGGTTGTCTTCTGGGCCTTGAGGGAGCCTTCAGTCGTTATTTCATGGTATGTTAAGCTGGCTTTGCCCACCATATGCAACCTAACATATAGTAAAGATGTTTGTGATCCAATAAACATTCTGTCTACCCTGTCATGATATTTGAACATAAATAGATCTTAGTTAACTTCCTCTACATACATCTTGTGTGTGTGTGTGTGTGTGTGTATGTGTGTGTAAGCACGCATGCACATGCTTATACACACAGTTAATGTGGCATTATAGATTTGATAGTTTCTATTACCAACTTAGTATCGATAAAAACAGATTCAGAAATCTCTGCTTGAAGAGAACCTCAGACTCTGCAAAAGGGTCCAAAAGGAAAGACAGAACAAGTAAAAGAATCTAAGGACTTGATGAAGAGAAACATGTTGACATCTGCTCTCAATATTGACTTTAGTAGAAGGCAGAGAGCAGAAACCTAAGGAGCCGAGCAGGCATTTGCCCTCCAAGGAAGGAGGGTAGAAGCAAACTCGCTAGAGGCTAGACAAAAACAGGTTTGTCAGTCCTTACCGACTCGGCAACCCTAAGTCCTAATCAGTTTTCTTTTGCCTCTAAAGAATGAGGAAGCTAGAGGCGGACTTTTGCTCTGAGTTGAGAGGGAAAGACTGAGTTACCTGCTGCCTGCTGCAAGCCCACGGGCACTGGCTGGAGGAAACAGGTAGTATCCTGAAGCATAAGGGGTAGACAAGGGGTTGCAGATGCAAGGCGGGAGCACAGCTACAAGGTGTCATGGGCAAGGCAGGCAGGCAGGCAGGTGAGAAGTGGGCAACATAAAAGGGAGAACAGGAGTCTGTGGCCAGAGAAGAGACTAATGCTCTCTGTCTTGGAGATGAGACTGTTATAGAGAGGAATTGACCCACAGGCCACAGTGATTTAAGGCCGTGGTTGTGTATGTCTGAAGGTGAATGAATGAAGGTTGTAAGCATTAAAGGGACCAGGGAAGGGAAAAGCAGTGTTGGGGATAAATCACCCAGGTGGCCATCCTAGAGAGGGGATTGAGATGACAAGAGAAGGGCGAGAAGGCTGGGGTTCTTTAAGCTAGTACCTCCCCCCCCAGATGGATCTCACTGTGTTGGGGATGGTGGGCTGTTGATGACAGGCTGAGATACTGTGGACTCCAGAAGATGATGGGACTTTTGAAAGATGGTGGGAGGTATGATCTTGATGTCACAATGATAGGACTTCCGACATAACCTTCAGGCTTTGTCTGGTGTCTGGTAGGGCTAAGTCAACAGCCTTTATTTTGCCTTGGGACTGAGAGTGTGAGGTCAGTACAGGCAGGCCTTTCAGTGAATTGGTGGTGGATGTAGGGAAGTTGATTACTAAGGCTCGGATCTCTCAGAGGATGTTGTCCATTGGCTTGGGATGTGAAAGAGAAATGATCCTAGAAGCTGGGCATTGGGGTTGTGAGCTGGAAGTCTGATAACCTCCCAAACCAGTACTACTCTGTTGCTGTGGTCATATACCTGACCAAAGCAGAGTAAGACAAGAAGAACTTATTTGGATTCGTGGTTTGACAAGATTATTCCATGATCATTTAGCACTATGTGCTTGGGCAGAATATTGTGTCAACAGGAGTGTTGGAGTAGAAATCTGTTTATTCCTGATGCCCAGAAAGCAGAAAGACAGGTCTGGGGGAAGGAATCTAAAATAACGTGCAGACATCCAGGGACCCATTTCCTCCAGGTAGATATAATCTTCCTCCATTACCTTAGGCTGCCCAAAAGAGCAATGTCAGGTAGGAACTAAGTGAAGCACATGTCATACCCAAACCATAACACGATGCAGTCTTTCTGTGGAGAGGACTAGAGGCTATGCTGAGAGGGTTATAGAAAAGGATAGGACAATGCAGTAGAGTTGTATTTTTCCCACTTGTAGTGATTTCAGCAGCCCTGGATCTTAGAGAAACATGAGCAATGAATGATCGATGGGCTTTGGGACATTTTAGGTTGAGGCAAAGATTAAGTAAAAATTTATGTACCAAAGGTAAACTAAGTGCTTAGAGAAGGGTAGTTATGCCTCTTGAGACCATCTTATTGGCATAGAAGTTAATGCTTTTTGGGTTTTTTCTTTCTTTTTTTGGTCAGATTGACTAATGCATCGTGGTTGCTTATGCACCTGTGCTACAACTTAGTACAACTTAGCAGGAAATAAGCTTCTGGGGTGTGTATAATTTCTGTGTCTACCAAAGGAAAGCATTAAGAAGACCCTCTTTTGATTTAAGTGAACCAATAGGTATAAGTGACCCTATTCATTTAGAAGGAAGAAAAACACTAGTGAAAGTACATGTAGATGTTCTGTGTGTTGGCCTGTTAAGAGATGCACCAGGCTGCTTAGGTCATCTTTTTGAATTTGGATTACTGAAGTGCTTTCTTTTGAAACTGTGTAATGATGCCTTAAGTGATTTTTTTTAGTGCTTTCTTTCTTTTCTTCAAGTTGGAATGAAGACATGTCTTTTAAAAAATTATTTTTCAATTATTTTTAATTATGTGTATGGATATGTGTTTGGGTCAGGGTATGCTGGCTAGTTTTATGTCAGTGTGACACAACTAGAGTCATTTTAGAGGAGGGAACCTAAGTTGAGAAAATGTTCCCACCAGAAAGCCTATAGTGCATTTTATTGTTTGATGATCAAGGCGGGAGGACACAGCTCACTGTGCATGTGCTAAGTCTGGACAGTCCACAGTGGAAAAGTGGATGAACAAGCCATGGGGAGCAAGCCAGTAAACAGCACTCCTATGACCTCTGCGTTCATTCTTGCTACCAGTTCCCTCTTCCAAATTCCCTGAATGATGGACTAAAAGCTGTAAGATGAAATGAACCCTTTCCTTTCCAAATTTCTAAGATGAGAAATAAATAAGAAGTTATACCCTAGAAAGAGTGTCAACGCCAGGAGGAGGAATCTGGGAATGGAAGGAGGGCAGCAAATGTATGATGCAAAGGAACACCAACAGGTTCAAGGGAAGCCTCTTGATCCTGTAGGTATTGCCTGCATTGGAGCAGACTGAATGTCATTGGTATACGAACTCTCTCCTTTTCTTTTCACCCACATATGGCAATGAAATGTATTTGTTCTAGAAAAACCCAGCAGTAGTGACAGGGTTTTGCTCCGACTGAGTCACACTGATTTTGCTGCCACTGGGTGGTCAGAATAAGGCAGTGAGACACTAGGAAGGTTCAACATTTCCCAGTGCCATTTGGTCTCTAGCCTGCTTTTCCTACAGCGATTTTCTTTCTAATGCATTTCCTCTAAGTGGCACCCTACAAACTGTTCTCACAGTTGCACAACAGTAAATTCTCTCTCCCTCTGACACTGACAAGGATCTGAGCTCAGCTTCTTTCAAGCCCCTTACTTGCCTTTGAAACACCAAGATGGGGACTTATACATGAACTCTGCCCCTTTGCCCTTCTGAGGTTGTTGGGCTTGTTACACTATATCTGGGATCTGGAAGGAGGCCTGCTTCCCGGTGACCTTACAGAACCTGCACAAAGAGTCAAGATTAGGAGGGAGATTGTGCGAGAAATGCCCTATCACCTTCTGACATGCCTTCACCTTCTATAAATAGCAGAGCTTGTTTGTACTCATCTGGGTGAAGACATGCATTGCAAGGAGAGAGCTGCTAGTGAAATCACTCTGTGGCTTTGTGTCCCTGGCATTACTTGGGCATTCCCATACTTCAGTGGGACTACTTTTTCAATCCCAAAGTCTGTGGTGCCTAGGATATGTTTCATCTATAAGATGAGTATGTGGAAACTATAAGATCTCAGCAGGGCATTTGGATACATCGTTCTGGGAAGGGACAAGAAGCTGTTCCTTTGATGAACAAAAGAAACCCGTTTCATCCCTTCTTTATGGAATGGCCCATCTCCAGGGCTTGCTATATTGTGGGGCAGAATGTTACTGGAGAATGCACTCCACATTTGCTGCCTTCATAACATGTAAGTCACCTTTTAGTTGCTAATCTGAGAGAAAGGAAACTCCCCCGAAGAATAAAAAATGCAACTGTGGAGGCTCCTTTGTATTATTACCATCTCATGTATGCTAGGAAAAGACAGAGTTGGGCATCAGGAATCTTCCATCTGGTTCCTGCTCTGCTATCAGTTGGCTTCCTGGCCTTGTACACATCCCTTCTACCTTGTAATCACACGGGACCTACAGGCAGAACAAGCAAGTCTGTAACAAAGTAAGAAATTGGGATGGGTGTTCCTTGCCCAACATTCACAGTCAAAGCTGAGGTCTGAGATATTAAGCAGGCAGCCAGGAGAGGAGGGGAAATGAGTTCACTTGATGTCCTAGTTTGCTTTCTGTTGCTATGATATAACACTGAACAAGGTCAACTTGAGGAGGAATGAGTTTGTGTGTGTGTTTTTTTTTTTTGTGTGTGTGTGTGTGGTTTTTTGGTTTTGGTTTTGGTTTTTTGTTTGTTTGTTTGTTTTTGCTTAAAAGTTATAGTCCATCATGAGGGGAAGCCAAGGCAGGAACCCAAAGGCAGGAATTAAAGCAGAGATCAAGAGGATTGCTGATTACTGGCTTGTCTCCCAGTGCTCCCTCACCTTCATTTCCCACAGCATCCATAGGTGGTATTGCCTATAGTGAGCTGTCCCCTCCCCCATTCAATCATTAATCATGAAAATGCCTCCACAGATTTTCCTGCAGACCAATCTGATGAAGACAGTTCCACAGTTGATATTCCCTCTTCCCAGATATATCTAGGTTTGTGTCAAGTTGAGATAAACTAACCAACTTTTAGATCTTAGGGTCATCACTGGACCTAGATGTTGTCAGGATAAACAAGGAGTGTATACAAGTTTTACACTAGAAAGGGATAGTGAATAGGATTTCCCAGTTGGAAGAAAGAAAGAAGACAGGGTAGCTCAAGCAGTTCCTCCTGTGATCTCATGTTTGATGGGTGCAGCCATCTATATGAAGTCCCAGCTCCCAGGTAGAATAAGAAGTGGTGAAAATTAGAAGCCTCATCCTGTGTGCCTTAGTAGTTGCCTGTACTTGGGAAACAGGGCTTTTAAATTTTCTTTTCTATTTCTTCTCCACTCTCCCTGCTACCTCATAACATGTTTAGGTATCTAAAGCTGAAAGATGCACATCATAGTAGTATATCGTTTTGAGGCTAGGGGCTGCTAATGAAATCACCATACACACTTAGCATCTTGTTCTGTGGAACTGCTCATTCTTGCTTCATCCCTACATAGCTCTAGAAGATTAGTGTCTGCTTGATAACTTTCTGTCATAATGCTGATGGTGCCGTCATAGATTTGTTAACTGTGCTCCCTTTGGCTTTCTTTGCACTTCAGCGCTGTTTCTGGCCCACGTGTCTTGGCTTAACTGTCCCAGCTTGGGCTAAATTAGGCCATGCTACTGGCTGAGTTCATGTTCTCAAGGGTTGTACACTGTTCTGCACCTTCCACATCTTCCTCTATGCACGAGCCCTATGGTCCAAGAGGGATGAATAGGTCACACCGAGTACATTTTTTATTATTGGCCCTTCTTAACTTGAGTACCCAGTTGGGAGTGAACTAGGATGACACAGACGGCCTGATATGATTGATGGCTTGCTGTCCACAAGACCAGATTCTCTGCTTGGAAGACCAAGAGGCTGAATAATAAAATAGCTTTAGTGGCTCCAAGAAGATCAGAATTTCAAGGCGATTCTTGACTATATAGAAAGTTCTAAGCCAACTTGGGATATATGAGATTCTGTATCTAAAATAAATGCATGAAGAAATAAGTCAACTTAAAAAAAGTGTTCTTGGTCTCTGCAATTACACTTAGTGGATTCAAATCTGGATCCTGTTACTTTGGTACTTTGGTGACTTTAAATTGGCAAGTGACTTAGTCTTGCTTAGCCTCAGTTTATTTTGCCAGCTAATGAAATAAAAAAGCAAGATATCACAGGGGCAGTTCCTCAGGAATCAGGAGAATGTGAAGATGTGTTGTAGGGTTTCGTGACCACAAAAGCAGGACTGGGCAGAGGGAAAGTTAAGTTGTGATAGTGGTTCAACAGGTATCTGTGAGATCCACGAGGAGCCCTGCAGCTAAAATGGCCCAAGTGAGCTGTCCCATCTTGGCTAATGAGGCTCTCTGTAGCCAAGGCTCTCTACGGAAGGACTGAAAGCTGGAAACTGCCTATGAAGGTACTCTCAGTAGTAGGGGTAACCACCCTGCCACTGCAAGGAACTCTCAAGGCGTAGTGAATGGCTTCCTGGCAGATTGTGGGCGTGGAATGCCCCATGCATGAAGGATTCTGCCTCAGTACCTAGTAGGTAATTATCACGGTGCAAGCAGTAGCTGCTGCTGTTATTTTCATGGGGTATTAAGATCTATTTTCTCACTACCCAGACCCTTATCTGCTCAGGAGAGCAACTGGACCTGTCATGTAAGGGTCAAACTAAAACTTCCAAGAAAAATATATAAGAATTGGATCATGTTGGTTTTAAAGTTAAATTTATTTTTAGCTCCATATTTCCTTTTCATTTTTATTAATCCTTTGAGAATGTCATACAGTTTGTTTTGATTATATTTATTCACTTCCCTCCTCAGCTCTTCTCAGATCCATCTCCCTTCTCTATCTACTGCATTTTATGTCCTGTTTTTTCTAAACCCATTGAGTCCAGTTTTTGATGCTTATACACTCTTGGATGAGTGACCTCCCACTGGAGTGTGGTCAGACTACCAGGGGCCACACTCTTAAAGAAAGCTGACTCATCCTCTCCTAGAAGCTATCAAGTGCCAACGACTGCTCGGCTAGGGGTGGGGCTTCATGCCCAACTAACCCTCCTTGCTAGGATATGGCTTGGCTTGAGTCTTGCACATATTACCACAACAGCTGTGAGTTCACATATGTACCTGTCCTGCTATGCCAGGAAAACACTGTTCCCTTATAGTCATATGCCACCTCTGCATCTTACAAACTTTCTGTACCCTCTTCCACAATGAACCCTTAAAAGGAAGAAGCATGAGCCCCACTGAGCAGCCTTGTTCTGGTGTCTTTGGGTAGATGGTGCTATGAATAGCCAACCTCCCATGTTCTCCTTTTATTTAATTGTTATAGGAATAGAAACGTAACAGAGTTTTTGTTTTGTTTTGTTTTGTTTTGTTTTGTTTTTGTTTTTTTTAAAAAAAGAAACCCTCTGGCAGGAGCCAATAAATGATGAAAGGGTAAGCTCTTTTTTTTTCTTTAGAGTTCAGTAGCACCCTTTCTGGGAAAAAATGGTATCCTTGTATTGAACAGGCTGTGGTAGAATGGGGCCCATAGAGCTGCATCCTCACTGGGTGTCAGCCACTATAGACATGTGCTTCAGTCAATTTCAGAAATTCTTCTATTTTTCAGAACTGAAATTCATTAGCATTGTTGTAAAGAGGCTATAAATATAGTGAAAGGCATTTACAAATAGACATTGTAAAATGCTTACACACCCACAGTCTGAGCACTGTCAAAACACCAGCTGCAGCTTCCCTACTTGGAAGGATCAGAACTTTTTTTAAACTACACCTACTGTGTTTTCAAAATAGGCTTGCTTCTGGACCTAGATAGAAGAGCATTTCAACTAAAACCTGTGTCTAGCTCTTGGCATGAGGGATCAGAAAGCACAATTGAAGGGAAGAGCCAATATCCCTGCCTCCTTAAGTATCGTCTGAGTTCTAGAATCTGGGAAGCATCACTTAGGAATGGTTAGTTTCTATTTCTTCAGGGTGGTGCCTCGGGCTTCAGCCTACAGAGTCTGCAGATGAATCTTAGAAACATACTATCTATCCCCTGAGGCAGAAGTCCTCCCTGGGAAGAGTTCACTACATATCAAACCAGATGCCTCTTGAAAAAGAGTCACCCTGACAAGTGGAACATAATATTGATGTTTAAAATCAAACCATCAGAATGGAGATTCTGAAACTGGGGATACAATCTCTAATAGCTATACACAACTTGCAATGGTATTTTTCATTTGAGATCTATTCTATATTTCTAGAAGTTGTGTTCCCCATTGTTGACCTCCGTGGTAGAATGTGTTTCATTCCTTAGGCTTAATGCTGCATTAATTTTCTCAGACTACTATAACAAAATACTATAGGCTGAGTAGTATAAACAACAGATGTTTATCTTAATATAGGAGAAAGACATGATAGGATTTTCTTCTGCATGGCCTGAAGAACTAGCTTAGTGGTTTAAGACCACTGACTTCTCCTCCAAAGGACCCACGTTCAAATCCCAGCTCTCATGTCAGACAGTTAACAACAGATTATCACCCCAGCTCCACAAGATCTTACACCATGTTCTGGCCTTTATGGGCATACACACATATCCAGAAGCCACTCCCACAATTCTACACATATGCATATAAATAGAAATACATATTTAAAAATTATCTTTTGAATAATGAGTAGAAAACTCTAAGTTTATACATAAGTATCAAATATTGTGACAAGAGCAGGAACAGAGGTATGGTCTGCAAGAATCAAGAGAAAACAAAAGATGGGTCTCTGAATGCTAAAGGGTGAGTCACTTTTACTCTGAGTAGGAAGAGATGTCATTCCAAACCTTGATGGAGACATGGAAATTTGAAGGCAAAGGAGAGGATAAAAGCCTGAGAATTTGCGGACAACTCACAGGATCATCTCCCACCTGACTCCTGCTGTAATTTTGACCAGTTCTCTAATGTTTAAATTAGGGACCAAGAGGGGTACATGGAAGGCATTGGAGAAAGTAGAAAGAGGGAGAAATGATGTCCATAATTATATATAATACTCATATATGGACTTTTTAATAAAAAACAAAACAACAAAAACAACTCCACAATTTGAATAGATTCCACTGCCTGTAGCTTAATAATAATTATCTTACATCTTGTTTTATCCTTGACAATTATAATGAAAACAGGAAAAGTAAAAGAACTCTTGATGGTCCCTTGGAGGGTAACCTTGTCCAAACTAGCTCAGCAGTCAAACTCGTGAAGCACCATGTTCAGGAGAGAGTAAGTAACCTGGCCAAGATCATACGGGCAGTTAGAAGTGAGTTCAGATGAAGTATTCCCCTGGCTTGGACCTGGAAGGAGAGGATTCATACTTTCACACATCTTGGCTGATTCCTAGGAGAGATGGCTATATTTGGCTACCTGTGTTCAAGAAACTTACTGGAGTATGTTGGCAAAAACCATACTTTGCCTCCTTTTACTATGACAGTAGTTGGCTGTATTGTGTAAGTCTTTAATCACTACTGGTAAGGGAAACATCACACTTCTTTTTGGTTTACTTTACTTGTGTTCATATTTTGCCCATATATATCAATATGCACCTGGTGCTTGTGGAGTTCAGAAGAGGTAATATTGGATCCCCTGGAATTGGAGTTATGGATGGTTGTGAGGCATTGTGTGGGTCCTGGGAACCAAACTCTAGTCCTTTCCAACAGCAGTAAGTTCTCTTAAATGCTAAGCTATTTCTCTAGCCATATAAGACACATGAAAGTTAATAAAAGAAAAGGGGACTGGAGAGATGGCTCAGCACTTACGTGTACCTGCTGCTTGTCCAGAGGACCTGAGTTCAGTTCCAAGCACACAAGTCAGGTGGCTCACAATTGCCTATGTCTCTATTTCCAAGGAATTCAGTGGTATCCTTGGATTCCTGTACATATATAACAAACTCACACAGACAGACACACACATAAATAAAAGGTAAAATAAATCTTAAACATAATTGGAAGGGGAAAATCCCCAATAAACTTTTTCTGAAGATAAATACTATTCATATTTGAAAAAATCCTTGCCCATATTTTTCTATGTATTATTTAGCTTGTTTCTTGTCAATGTTGCACAGGTGTCATTATATAGAAGGTCATAAACTTTATAACTTGGGGTAACTGCATCTATTATACAGATGTATAAGACATTTCCATTTCAGAAAATTTGGCCATTGCTCCTGGATTCCACAGGTATTTATTTGGTGATAAAAATCACTCATCAGACTTCCCAGGAATAACTACCATAAATACTCTTCTAGTCTTAAGAAAAAGAATTGTTCTTCCTAACACGTAAGAGAGGCATGTGTGTGTATGCACATGGCTGTGTGTCACTGTCAACCTGCCTTTGTTCTCTAACATTGTAATAAAAGCATTCATTCTTGTCAGAATAAACCTGTTTATAAGTGCCATTTAAATGCCTCATAAAAGCCCATTAAATTTCACAGTTTATTCAAATGTTTCCCTAAAGCTAAAATATCCCATTGGTGTTTTTTTTCTCTCAGTTTTTCTTCATTGTAAACCATACAACAATGCATGGAACCCATTTATTGCAGACTGTTTCTATGGTGTAGAACTGGCTTTCATGCACATGAATATTTAAAGTCTATACCTTAATCTTACAACTTAATTTTAGTTTTAACTTAAAACAATTTTATCCTGTGCTATTCCTCAGAGGACCTGAGTATTTTTTAAAATTTCATTGTATGGCAGGCGAAATAAGCTGGGAACACAGAGAAAAACACTGTTACAATGTCACTTCCATGTGGAATTGGAAAGTGTCACATTCTTAGGACTATGTTTAGTTAGAGAAGAGGAATAAGTCTTGGTGATTTACCACACACTATGGTAATTATAATAAACAACAGTGTGTTGTATAGTTCAAAACAACTAAAAGAAAGGATGTTAAATGTATTTACCACAAAGAGATGATAAATATTTGAGGTGATAGATGTGCTAAGTAATCTAATTTGATCAGCATGTGATGGATATATGTATTTAAGCATCACATTGCACCTTATAAATATAATTACTGTTTGCCTGTAAACATTTTATTACATTTTTCTTCATATATTTTGATCATTTTTTTCCACCTCTCCAACTTAAAATAATGTTTTTTTAAAACAAAGTTTATTGGGTAAGGAAAGAGTATGGGATGATCTGGAGAAGAGGAAAGAATGTGGCAAAATATGTTATATGAAAAATTAAAAATATTTAAATCATAAGGAATATACCTACAATCATATCTTAATTGTTGCTGGATTTGAATGGTAATAATGTGGTAATAAATTTTATCTTTCTATAAAAATAATTTAAAAAGATAAAAGGCTCAAATAAAATGAGCAATTTATTGCTCATTCAGCAAAGCATCCTGTGTGCAAGCAAGAAGACCTGAGTTCAGATCCCCAGAACCCATGTCAAATCTGAGCACTGGTGTATGTATCTTTTTTTTTTATTTTGTTTTGTAAATATATTTTTTTTGTTTTCTTTATTTCCTGGACTTCATACAGTCTGTGAGTTGTTTCTGGGGCAGTGCGAGCCTCTGAGGTTAGTATCCCACAATCAGTGACTGCATATTATGTCTGTTCTTTTGTGACTGGGTTATCTCACTCAGTATGATATTCTCTAGATGCAGCCATTTTCTTAAGAATTTGGTTAAGTCATTGTTTCTGGTGGCTTGGTGTATGTATCTTTAACTCCAGTTCTAGGGAGACAG
This sequence comes from Micromys minutus, assembly GCF_963924665.1. NCBI lineage: Eukaryota > Metazoa > Chordata > Mammalia > Rodentia > Muridae > Micromys > Micromys minutus. The sequence goes on along the minus strand of NC_137970.1, from coordinate 30,137,626 downwards.
AAACCAGGGAATCCCTGGAGCTCATTGGCTAATTAAATTAGTTTAGTTTAGTTTCTTTTTGTTTCCTTTCGTTTTGTTGAATTGATGAGCTCCAAGTTCAGTGTGAGGTGCTGGGCATGGTGGTACATGCCTTTAATCCTAGCATTCAGGAGGCAAAGCCAGGCATATCTCTCTGAGTTACAGGCCATTCAAAGCTACATAGTGAGAACCTGTGTCCAAACAAATACATGAATGAATAAATGGATAAATAAATACCCAATATTACCAACCTCCATGGCCACATGTATACACATGAATGCATAACACACACATACACCCACTCAAATTCCTACATACATGCTCCCCACAAATATATAAAGTAAACTAAAAAGCTATATTCAAAAGAAAAACATAGAAAAGAATAAAATGGCCGTGATATCTAATAACAGGGAAATAAGATATCCCAAGCACAATAGGCAAGAGTCATCTTCAGTCCCTTATGATGGACTCTCATTTGATGAACTTCTGTTAACTCAAAAGAAGTATGCAACAGCTCCAAAACTGACATTAATCAAGGTACATCATGAAACCACATGTTCTAAAACAGCCAAGTTTTGAGTACATGTGATTAATGCAGAAGCAAACTTCCTCCTCATCAACAGCTCCTCTCATGTATTCCTCAGCTATCCACAAGAATGTCAAATCATCTTAGCTTTTGATGGCTTTCAGAAGCCTCCCTTCCAGAATACCAAAAGCCAAGTATGCTCAATTTCTTCAAAAATACTGACAAACTTACTCAGTACCCCCCTACTTTGAATTGCCTTCATTAGTTACTTGCTATGGTGTTATATTGTATTCTTTTAAAATTAACTTTTATTTATTTACATTCCATCTACTGCTGGCCCTCCCAGTCCCCCTCCCACAGTTCCTCATCCCATTCCCCATCCTCCTTGTCTCTGAAAGGGTGCTCCTCCTCTCTCCCTCCCCAGACATCCCCTTTCGATGGGTCCTCAAGTCTCTACAGGATTAGGTATATCTCCTCCCACTGAGGCCAGACCAGGCAGTCCTCTGCTACATTTATTGGTTTTCAGGGATTGAACTCAGGTAACTAGGATATCATTACCAAGTATCTTTTTATATTCCAAGTCTACTAGAGGTGGATTCTTCAAGTTTCCTCTCCCCACTGTCAGACATTTTGGCTAAGTTTCACCCCCATTGAATCCTGGGAGTCTCACATACCTCAGGTCTCTGGGACTTTCTAGAAGTCCCTCACCTCCACCCCCAGCAGCTGCATATTTCCATTCATTCTCCTGGCCCTCTGGGCTTCTCTTTTGTCCACCTCCCCCCTACCCATACCTGATCCTTGTTCCCCTTTTCCCCTCACACTCGCCTCTACCACCCAGACAGCTCCCTCCCTCTGTGTCTCATGATTATTTTGTTTTCCTTTCAAAGTGAGATCCTCACTTGGGCCTTCCTTCTTATTAAACTTCTTATATTGTATTCTTTAAGGAATGCTGATAAGCATGGTCCAACAGGTAACTCTCCCCTAAGTATTTTCATTTCTTTTTTTTTCTCTTACAACTTTATTTTAAAAAGAGAGATACAGGTACAGATTTTTAAAGGCATTTTGGCATAACACTATATGAATATATTTTTGTCAGTACTTAATTCTTTTAGAGGTTTGGTAGCATGCATTGAAATCCCACTAGTTACCATAAGCATAAAGTACATGTAGAATAGAATGTAACATGGAAACAGAATTTTTTTGGTGTGTATAGATTAGACATAATGATTTTTGAATACCATAATTGCCACAAGGCTATATTCTTAGCTCTTGGATTATTAATGATTTAATTTCATTTCTTTTTATTTTAAATATATTTTAACTGTGTGTCTGTGCACAAACATGTTTGTGTGCACACATATGAGTGTAGATGCTGACTATGGCTAGAAGAGGGTGTCAGATTTCCTGATGCTTGTGTTACAGGTAGTTTTGAGCCACCCAGCATGGGTACTGAGAACTGAACCCAGGTCCTCTGCAAAGAGCAATCCAGTCCCCGTAACTAGATCCCCAGGCCCTTTCTTTTTAAAAATACAACTCTTTTTCTTGCAGCATTATCCATTGAATTCAGCTTACCAAGTTGTATACTGCTCTATGTCCCTAACACATTTTCTATTGAAAAATAGTTAATTTTATGTATTTGTGGGTATAGCTTGATATTTCAGTACACATAAACAGTGCATGTTGAGCCTGTCAGGAAAATTGACATATCTGCTGCCTCAGATATGTTTTATTTGTTTATATTGGAGATATACAAAACCCTATTAGCTGCTCTGAAACATTTGATGAGTTGCTGTCAACCACCAATTAGTTTCTAGTCATACTATTAAAGCATCAGAAGTCCTGTGTGCATCTGTAGTCCTTGATTTACTGTCTTCCTAGTTCTCTCTTCTCTGCACTGCCCTGGGGCTTTGCTAATCACTGTTCACCCTTCCTTCCTTCCTTCCTTCCTTCCTTCCTTCCACCCTTCCTTCCTTCCTTCCTTCCATCCTTCCTTCCTTCCTTCCTTCCATCCTTCCTTCCTTCCATCCTTCCTTCCTTCCTTCCTTTCATCCTTCCTTCCTTCCATCCTTCCTTCCTTCCTTCCATCCTTCCTTCCTTCCTTCCTTCCTTCCATCCATCCTTCCTTCCTTCCACCCTTCCTTCCTTCCTTCCTTCTTTCTTTCCTTCCTTCCTTCCTTCCTTTCTTCTTTCTTTCTGAAATCAGCATTAATTTTTGTTCTTTAAAAAATATTGGTGTGTGGGTGTATGAAGGTCAAAGGACAACTTTATGGAGTTAGTCTTTCTTTCTACCTTTATGTGGTTTCCAGGGATTGAACTCAGGTAACTAGGACATCATTACAGCTGTTTTTTACCCATCTTTCCAACCCCCTTTTTTCCCCTTGGGGTAGGGGTCTCTCATTGTTGTAGCCCAGGCTGTACTAAATTTAATTTTTTTTTTTTACTTACTCACTTTACATTCTAGCGTCTGCCTCCCTCCCAGTCACCCTCTTATACTAAAGTGTTTTAATTCTCCTGCTTCCACTATGAATCCTGGGCTGGTCTCAGACTTGTAATTGTCCTACCTCTACCTCAAAGGTAATGAAATCATAGGTATGTAGTACCATTGCCAGTTAATTGTTTTCTGTTTGGTACTAGCAATTCTAACCAGTGGATGGTGACACATCATTGTAGTTGTGGGCATCATCCTGACAAGAGATGCTGAACACTTTTCTGTGTATCTGCTGGCCATGTGTATGTCCTTTTGAGAAATCTCTAAGTGACCATTGTGGTTTTCTTGTTGTGCAGATTTAACAGTTAGTTGAATCTGTGTGCACAGAACTCATGGAAAGTTGACTATACTTTCAAGAGTGGATGCTGAGGTCCTGATAAATCAGGAATTTTAAAAAATAAATCCCCTCCATCCCACCACACCAAATGACTTGGTATCTGCCCAAGGCAGTGACCTTGAGGGCCCTTAGTTTTGGTTGTCAGAGGATAAAGAAAGGGAGTCTGAGATGAACTCTGACTTGGGGGTGGCAAAGCCTAAGGATGTTGGGCAAGGTAGATCAAGGCCCACCATGTGTGAAGATATTTCCCCTTATAAGTTCCACAGTAAATCATATTCTTTCTTGAGTTCTGATCTAACCTAGCTCTCAATGTTCCAGCAACTCCCATAATGTACACTCTAGAACAAACTTTATGACACGTAGCATTTATGACACGTCACCCTTAGTGAAGGTACAGCAGAAGAGGGACCCTGACACCAGTAGTTCTCCGCTGTCTGCCCTCTTGTGAGGAGTATGTAAAGTTGGATCCAATGTTTCCCTTCAGAAAGAGAACTGGGCTGCCTTCCATGGCTCCATCTCCACAGATCTGCTGGTATGCCAAAGTGTGGGTGATGTTCACAGGGTTTCACTCCTAGAATAAGAGCTACTGACAATTGAGGGTTTCTGGGAGAAGGTAAATCTGTCTTCTCCAGGGGTAGCCATCCCAAGAGTATAGCCCTAAACATATATAAACAATGCTGAATTATCGCAGCAGCTTGTATTTAGAAACACACACACACACTCAAACTCATAGGGATGCACACACAAGTATATGTACACAGCCTAGTACATCCTTATCTGTGTTACTTTTACCAGCTCATCTCCTCTGGCTTCTCTCTGGGGACTTGAGTCTTATGGATACCTTCATATACACTTGTCCTTGCTCAATCCTACCCTTCACTCCTTTTTTCTTCATATTTGTGTGTGTGTGTGTGTGTGTGTGTGTGTGTGTGTGTGTGTGCCCACATGTGAGTGTGTTTGCAAGTGTGTACTTCAGAGTATAACCTCAGGTGTTAATCATTGCTTTCTACCCTTTGTGAGATAGGATCTTTTCTTGTTCTCAAGCCTCATCCCCTTCCCATCCACCTGTTGCTGTGTTTGCTGAGCTTACTTAGCTGTCTCCCAGACTTCTGGAAATTCTTCTGTCTCAGCCTCTCATCTTACCTTAGGGGTGATATAATTGCAGATTACACTACTGTGCTTGCTTTATGTGGACTCCCCAGATTTTGAACTTAGGCCCGCATACTTCTATAGCAAGAATTTTAATTCAATGAACCATTTTCCCAGGGCATGGTCCCACCTCTTGGGGTATGTCCTTTTAGTTCCTTCAAGGCCCAACTGTGATGTCCCATGTCTGTGCCCCTTGTAGAGTCAGTCCCCTGCCCTACTCGGAACTATTACATGTAGTTGTCATCATGCCTTGTGGACCTGTAGTAGTCTGTGTCTATCCCATCCATACCACAAGCCTTTCCAGAGTAGTTTCTTCCCACTTTGGCCCTCTCCAAGTTTCTATTGCTTTGATAGGAACAACTGTTCAGCTCTCTCATGTCATGGAGAGATCAGCCCTTGAATAACCTTATTTAGGACTCATCTCCCTAACAGGGCTAAAGCACAGCCTTTTGGGGGGGGACTATGGATGAATATTAGGTTGGTATACAAAGAAATTTTCCTTGGCTTGGAGACTTATTCCTATCCCAAATGTGGGCTTCTTCCAGACCACATTCTGAGAGTCACTTATGTCATAATGGGCATAGTGTTGGGGCGGGGCATGACCACCCAGAAGCTATCTAATTTTATAGACTTGTGCCCCGGTGCCAGACTCCAGGCTGCCAGATTTCAACTTGACACCATGTGCCTGTCAACAACCTGGCGGATGCCTCAGCCCCAAGGCCAGAGAATCTTTTTCTCAAGGTTAAAAGTAGCTAACCTTTGACAAGAGGCATTGGCTAAATTCTGGGTTCCTTAAAAGGGAAGCAGCCAGTTTGCCAGTGCTTATTTGGCCATGGGGCAGGAACAGGCCTGCCCCTGTTGCATCCTGTGGAGACAGCGGGAGGGTTTGTGGCTAGAGGGCCACTGGCAAAGGGTCATTATTAAAATAGCCATCTTAGAAAATATGTACAGAACAGAGGGACGTCCACTCTGCTGGCCGGTTTATACCACAGCCCATGTCGCGGGACAGCTCATTGGGTCTCTCTATGTCCCTTTGGCTCCCTGCACAGGTGACAGTGCCATCCTTAACATGTGAGCAGCAAGAAAGTGGACAGAATAAGGACACACACTGATTATTAAATGTCTGCACTTGTGTTTTTAATATAGGGGCGACAGTCCAAAGATTGACCTGGCAGGCAGCACACTCTCTGGCATCCTGGATAAGGACCTCTCAGACCGCAGCAATGATATTGGTGAGTGAAGACCTAACTTGTTCTCCTCTTTGCATTGTCAGGGGGAAAAAAAAAAGCAGGGCCCGGCTTGCCTCGGCAAGCAATGTGATGAGCTCTATTGTGGCACTGAAGTGCTAGGCTCTCAGCCTCTGCTGGGTTTTAAGTGTCACTATTGCACAAGGGAAGTAAGTAATTTGATTTCTACCTGAAAACGAAGTACCTGGTTTTTAGCCTCCCTGGCCTTAGCAAAATTTCTTAGACGTGCTAGTGAAGAGCAATGATGAATAAAAGTTTTTGCAGAAGTAGGCACAGACATGTAGTTTGTGTTTTCCAGCCTAGAAAAGGGCACAAATGCAAAATGTCAGGGTTCACTGTAGAAGTGGCACTAAGTACTTTGACTTTAAGTTAAAATGAGCTTTTGTGTATGGTAATTGGCACTTACCACAAAGCATGAGGGACTTGCTTTGCCAAAGTCAAACCAGCAGTGTGTGATAAATAGTGGTGGGGATGCTAAAGTCATTCTAAGTAAACACAAGCCCAAGGTCCTTTGTGGGGGTATGTCTGCATAGATTTGAGGCAGCTGACAGTATAATCTGGGTAATAACCCTTTTAGGATGCTAAGTCTCAAGTCCAGATTCTTTTAAGTGCAATGTCTTTTTATGAACCTACTGTAATAAGGTGGCATTCTCCTGCATTCTACTTTAGAGGGTTACATTTTAGAATTGCCCTCATTTTAATTAATGTTTGCTTGTGAATTCATTACAGATTCACAGTTAGATTTTAGAAATGATACATATTTTCCTTCTGCACATTTCATGGTAACATCTATCAAAATTATAGTGCTGTGTGGACATTAATGTATTACATCTCACTAGTCTTAGTCAACTTTACCCAGTTTTACTGGTATGTGTGTATGTGTAAGTCTCTGCAATTTTATTGTTTGTGTATCTGCTAACATAGTCGAGATTCATAATATCTCTGTCACTGCCAGATTCTTCATGTTGCATATTTCTTTTTTTCTTTGTTTTTGTTTTGTTTCAGACCTTTTTGTTTTTTGTTTTGTTTTGCTTTGCTTTTTAGGCTTAGTCCTTTCTAGATCCCCAGATTCTAGTTTTCCTTTCCACTTACTATGGTAAAATACCCTGGCCAAAAAAAAAAAAAAAAAAAAAAAAAAAAGCAACTTAGGAGAGAAGGTTCACAAGGCGAGGTCACAATGCAGGACTGCGGTCCATCATCGTGAGGAAATGAAGGTAGCAAGGAGCTTGAAGCAGCCAATCATCATCCACTAATAAGAGCTAAGAGAATAAATGTTAGCTGTGTTCTCCACTATAATATAGTTTAAGATCTCCTGTCTAGGGATGGGTGCCATCTACAATGGGTGAATTTTGCCACCTTAGTGTAATCAAGACAATCCCCCATATATATGCCCATAAGGCAAGCTGATCTAAATAATCCCTCATTGAGACACTCTTTTCAGGAGATTCTAGACTTTTCCTCATTGATAATTACAACTTATCATCACACTGGGATAGCCTAGACCTTGGGATAATAACATAATACTAATAATATATTAGTAAGTGTAGTATTATTGTCTCAAACTCACAATACCCTGCCTTCACTTCCCAAATCCTAGGGTTACAGGCCACCATGTCAGGCTGTGTTGTTCATTTCTAGTCACACCCACCTTTCTCCAATCCACTCACTCCAAACATCTGGCAGTTATTAATGGGATTGATTTGACAAAAAGATCGATTCCCATAATCATCTGTGTTGGCCACTTAATTTAGAAACAAATTCCCAACAGTTGGTAGGCCTTACAAGAGCACCAGAATGCCTGACGTGAGCAGTCTTCTGGCCTGCCTGATATGACCCCCCCCCCCAAGGTTAGATACTGGTTCTTTTTTTTTGTTTTTGTTTTTGCTTTTTTTGATTTTTTTCTGAATCTGCTAATAGGATCGAATCTTTACTAACTGCTGACCTGAAGTCTCTGGCCTGACCTTGTGAGAGGCCTTGTGTGTAGCTTATTTGGTTGTGACTGTAAATACCAAAAATACATTCGCTGCTTCCAGATGTTGTTTTCTATCCTCATCCAACCTTTGAGAATCTGACATGAAGCATAACCTAACATTTACAACGGGCTAGCTCTGCATTTCCATTGGGTAAAAGAGCAGAGCAGTGAATGCTGATTGAACGGCTGGAATAAATTATGGTTCTCCCACTGTGCTCTAGTATTCAGTCTGTTTTCAGCCAGAACAACTGATTGATGGAATACAGCAAAGGTCTAGTGTGGGACCTCACACAGGAAGATAAGGTCTTTGTCTTTCTCTAGAATACATAGTGCTAAGTATCTGGCTTTTCTAAGAGCACTGGCCTTGCTCTCGCTAGGTCTGGAGTTGTCTAGGATGGCTCTTGCAGATGTATGTCCAGCACATTTTCTAATCTGACCAACTAGTTGAGAAATATTGGTGGCATAGATAGCAGAAGAATTCTTCCAAGTGCTTTTTTCAAAACCCAGAGAGATGATACTAAGGGGTTTTCTTTCATTTTTCCAAGAAGACATTAATCCCAGAAGAGTATCATTGCACAAGATTAACAACCTAAAGTGTAGATTCTTTGACTTTTAAGAAATGTTGCTGGACAACTATGTTATCAACCAGGAAATACTGGAATATCCATTATCCAAACACCCTTACATACATATGTGCTTCTGTGGATTTAAAAGACACTGGTTAACAAACGAGACGACCCCAGAGGTGTGAGAAACAACTAAGTAGTAGAATATAATACTGATCAAGATGTTCCTTTGTAGCAGCAGCCTGGGACAAGCTCCACAGAAAAGCAGTTATCTGTAACTTGGCTTTGCTTGGGTAGAGGTGGGGGTAGGCAGGGGAATCACATGGGGAAGTGCTGAAAGCTTAGCTAGATCAGCCTGACTGTAGTAGAATGTTTGTGCTGACTAGAGAAATTGACTTGGAAATATAAGTAGGGATCAAATTGAGTTTAGGGGGGGTTATAATTTATTCTAGAGACAGTGGAAGCCATTGATGGGAACACTGAAGTGATTTATCAAACTTCAAAATTTGTATATGAAATGCTGAAGATCTTGATGGGACCAATCAGATAAAGGAAAGCTAGATGTCAATAAGTTAGATGAGTTTAGTGAAGCACGTTTACTTTGAGATTTGTCTAAATGCCCCATGTCAGTGCGGGGTGGAGCCTGAGAGTAGAGGTTCAAGGATTTAGAGATAGACAGGGATTAAAGGTAGAGGCTGAGTTTCACATAAACACTGCTGGAGAGGGGAGTGTAGGATTGGTGGCTACAAGCCTGAGTGCTGGAGCTGTTTTTTCTGGCCTGAGTAGCTTCCTTTGCTTAGTCATCAACTCAATCAACTTTCCTTAACTTGGCTTCTAGAATTACATCAAGACACTTGGTGGCCAGCAAAAAGAAATGTTTATATTAATGTTTGCTTAGAGGTGTCTTCTGGGCTAGGAAGATAAAGTTAAAGTTTGCTATAAAAAAGGAGATAAAAAATGTAAAGGGGGTGCTGGAGAAATGGCTCTGGGTAAAGAGGACCTGAGTGAACCCACATAATAGACATAGTAGTAGCAAGTGTCCTTGCAAGTGTCCTAGTGGTCCTCCAGCAAGATGGCAGTGAAGACAGGAGAATCCCCTGAAGTTGGAGTTGCTCTTGTAGACACAACCTGTAAATAGATGGCTATAACAAAGTAGATGGCAAGGACCAGCACAAAGGTTGTCCTGTAACCTTCCTGTGTGCACCATGTCATGCAGTGTGTGCACCAGCCTAGATAATAATGCACATATACATGTGCATGCACACATAATGAACACATACCACACTGACACACCACAAAGAGATTTAAAAGGGGTGAGATGCACCTAAGGGTGAAGACCATACCCTGACAAAAATCCACATTCAAGGAGGATTAAAGGATCTTGCCACTTTACAGAAACCAAAGGAGAAGCAGATTTTTAAGCAGAATGTCTTTAAGCCCAAAGACAGAAATGCCCTTTGAAGGTGGATTGGTCAAGGAGAAGAGGATATTGCAGAGAGGGGTGACCCTCTCTGGGACTGCTTTTGTAGGATTCCATTGCTTTGAACCAAGGAGGACATTATTTGTACCAGGATGGTTTTGTTAGTGATTCAAACAATTGAAACTGTCCGAATGTGGGCTGCAGTGAATAGCATAATGCAGCCCCAAACATCATTAGAAACCATCAGTGTTCCCCCTATAAATAAATCTGTTTCCTCTTAATAAAGCTGTAATTTAAAATTATTATAATATTAAATTAGAGGACATGGCTTTTTCAGATCTTGTGTGGGCAGCTCTCAGCATCTGTCAGCCAACGATCATTTAGAATGAAATCAATTGGTCCAAAACTAAGCTGTTGATGTCAGATTGAGATATTGTTTGTATCAAACTATACAGCCATTTTTCAAATAGCATAATAGAAAATATGGAAGAGCTCCAACACAGGCTTGTGCATGAATAGAAATGAAAATTAAATTGTCCAGTTCTCTCTTGGTGATGGAAGAATCTCTGTTCTGATTGAATGAGAGATTATAGGCCACGAAGTTAAGTGCCATAACATTTACTTTTATTATTCCTCATACTGTAGCTCCCAACTCATGTTGAGATTTATTGTTACACTTCAATACAATCAGGAGATTTTCAGTTATTTTCCTTCTGAACCACATAGAAGTGGACCTCCAGATGTGAAGCAGCCTATGAACTAAGCCACTGAGCTGCAATGAATTGACTTCAAGCAATTATAATTCATTCCTTCCCAGTTGCTTGGCATCTTTGTTTTTGTTCCTTTCTGCTCAAGTCCAAGCAGGGAAGAGGTGTGTCACTCAGCTCTTAGACTGTGTGTAGCGTTTATTTAGCTTAAAGCAACCCCACCTTCTACCCACTGGTTGTGGGTTCATGGATTGGGAGAAACTGGCTCTTGCTTTCCTTTTGCATATACATATCTGAAGGGACCCGTGGCCCGAGGAGCAAATGGGTTTGTGCAGCTGAGTCATGTGAGCCTCACACCTGGATTATAAGTGCAAACACAGCAGCTAATCTGTTTCATCCTATGGATTCTGGACATGCAGATGCTAACGGCTACTCATTTTTCCATCGGTGGCTCAGATGCCACAGGTGTTTATTTGAGCTCTAAATTGGCCCCTGTTTGTAATTTGCACCGATTTTTCCATAGCCATCAAATGGCTGATATGTGGGGTGAGATTGGCTTCTGCCCACCATGTCTTATGATGTTCATTGCAGAGAAAGCATCATGCAATCCTTTGGGCTTGGTGTTTTCCCATCTAAGCCTTGTAAAACCAAGGAAGGGAGTTTAGATGGCCAGCCTTACTCTTAGATGTCTGTCCTCAAATCCTATTCTTTCATTAATAGTGTATGAAACCGTAATTCCACCTGTGTGGTAGAATCACACAACAACTCACTGTGGGGGAATCACCCCCTGAAGAGAATGGCTCAAATAATCCATTGCTATTCTCCTTCACTGTCCCCTCCTCTTCCCTCTCTTCCTTCTCACCCCCCCCCCCCTTCTCTCTCTGGAAAACATAGCTACCAAGCTTGTTTGTCAGAGTATTAAACAACCATTTACTGAACACTCATCCACAAGCCAGGAAAGATGTTAGGCCAGGGAAAACAGATAAAAGCCACAATAAGTCAACATAGAAAGTCAATGCAGGGTGCTAAGTACTGAGATGGGAGTCAAGTATTAGTGGGAGAGAACAGCTAATACAGGCCTCGAGGTACAGTCTGACCAGTTGAAAAGGGACCAAGTCATTGGTACTGAGCATCCACAACACAGAAGGAGGAGGCTAGGCAGATAATCCCAGGCCCTTTGTATGTTTCTCTCTGGTAGCAATATGTAGAATGGCAGAGGGCTTAAAGTGAAAGCTGCATTTACCAGGATTCCAGGCCAGAGTTCCAGCAGCCTTAATGATAAGTGAGGATACCAGGGGATGATGATGTGATCACTTTGAACCTTAGCAGACTTCCATTGTCAAGTGGGAAGCACCTTGGGCAGCAGCAGTAGTGAATAAACAGATCCCATGGATGAGCTACACAGCTCGATTACTGATGGCTGACCTGTCTCCAACTTTTGACTATTTTTCCTGTTTTCCAGTGGATGTGCTTTTAGGTCACCTGTGGTCACTGGGGCCATTCCTCTCATCCATGGAAAATGAGGCTACATGTTCTAATTGAGTTAAATAGGGCATGACTGAAGTTCATGGAAAATGTGCAGTTCCTGGTGCCACAAAAAGACTCAGTCCTTGCCAAGTTGACTCTATTGTGTCCAACATGAATCACCCGAGTATGTCCACAGAGGGGTTCCTCTTCCAGTTGTCTCAAAAGCCTCTTATCCTTTTGAAACTTAAAAAAAAAAAAAACCTCAGTGCTAGCCAGCTTAATTGTTTTAGACTAGCATATGATCATTTAAAACCTCTTTCATTAGGAAGAAAAATTTCTCAGCTAGGCTGAGAAAGCACATATCAAGTTTCAGCTTGATTCACTTCAAAACCGCCATGAAAATTGGGACATTTTCTTCACACCACAATGAGTTAGTCATGGAAATTCTTCCTTAATCACAGCTACCATGGCCACAGTCATGAGGAGCATACCCTGGGCCACTGAGAATTTACGTGACAATATTGAAGAGTGTGTCCCCTTCCCCATGAGAAAGCAGAAGTATGTGGCAATTCTCAGTCCGTGGAAACACGCCAAGATAACCTGAGGTTCCCTTTACATCAAGTAACCTCATCTCTGGGATATCTTTCTTTGTGGTAGTTTGGTTCAGTTAGTACTCAAAAGAAAATGCGTTATAAGCTAAAACTGTAGAAAATTAAACTTCGCTGAAATGTGCATTAAGAGGCTAAAAATGGCTCCCCATGAGGGACTCTGACCCTCCTCTTACTGATGAGTGACATAAACGAGGCAGACTTCTTGGCCATCTGTCATGGAGATGCTTGCTGAGTGTGGCTAGGTTCCAACATGCCTAGGTCTTTTTAGTACAAACCTCAGCCAATGGAGCTAAGAGAGCATCCAAGCTCCTTCCCTGCTGCCATGGCCCAGAATGCTCGCTGCCTTCTGCCCTTCAGCTGCCACACTGTGTCTCATTAAGAGCTCCCTCTAGAGTAGGAGTGTTCCTTGAAATAGTTAAGTCATTCATTTGCTCCTTCTAACCTCAACAGAAGATCAAGCATGCCCCCCCCCTTCTCGTGTCTCACAGTCCAAATGTAGGCAGTGGATGCCTTGCCACCAAGTCATTCTAAGAACATTAGCACCTGTTACATGAACATTTCCCCTGGGAAACATGAAAAAATATACTCTCCCTCAGATAGGGCATCAAAGGCATAACAGAGTATGAATCTGATAAAGTCCAACTTGGGACCGATGGGTTTATTGGCCTTCTACAGCATGAATGAGGGGTTACTTTAGGAGAGTGGATTACAGAAGCTGTACTGCCAGAATATCTTAACCTGCCATAGTTATGTAGATGGAGCCCTCCTTAATTAATCGTATGCTCTGTACATACTCTAGTACCTCCAGATATGAGGTTATATGTTATTAGGGCAGAATCCCATATAGTGGGCTGAGATGTACATGAGGACATAGCTGAAATCACAGTTGAGGGCCTTTTGACTCTCCAATCCCTTCATCCATGAAGGGATGAGATACTTTCTTAGCATGAACTATCTAGTGTGACCTCAAGCACCTGCAATAGAAATAGACGTTTCCTGGCATGAACTTAGTTGTGTCTGTATGCTCTGTCCGTCCCATGGTACGCCCAGAGTGGCCCATCTTCTGCTGTAGTTCCAGCATCCCTCTCCTATTCCGTTCTGCATGCTGCACTGCTGCACCTCTGCCTCCTGTTTCCAGCCCTAAGGGTGTCTGTCTGATCTGTTGTCAACTATTTGAGCCTGTAACCAAATGCTTTTGGCAAGAACTTCAACGTCTCTGTAGCTTTTGCTTGTCAGGCTAACACTCCTTCACCAGGTGCTAGAGGAGCCACTTTACTGATGACATTTACTCCCTACAGCTTGCCTTGGCAGGCTGTGTTCTCCCAGGGAATCCCCTGGAACAGCCCAGCATAGGAGGTAGGAACAGGAGCCTCAGTTAGCCTGCCAGACTAGCTGGATCTGTGATCTCCACATTTAGAGAGAGACCCTGTCTCAAGGAATAAGGTAGGAGGCCAACATTAGCTTGTCCTCCGTGTATATCTGCATCCCCCACACTCTCTTTCCTTCTCCCCCCTACCCATTCTCTCTCTACCTCCTCTGGTTTCTCTTCTCTTCTCCCCGCTCTCTCTTCTGATAAAAGAATTGTCTACAGGAATTAGCTCCATCTATCCAGCAGAGAACTGGAGTCAATTGGCCTTTAATTGTTCTTTAATCACTCCACCCTGCTCAGGTTTTGCCTCCAGAGCTTGTTTTGGTTTCCTGGACAGGGTGATGATGTACATCAGGCAGCTCCGTCCCTGGAGCTCCTAGCCAGGGCCCTTGGCAATGGCTTGGTCCTTGGAACTTTCAACAACCTTCTCTTTCACTCAGCATCTGCTCTTGTGTTTTGTTTCCTTGTTCTGCTCCCTGGGGCTTCCTCTGCCCTTCATTGTGCCTTCTTCCCTCCCCAGCCAGCCCTCACCCCTCACCAGCAAACCACCCTGTCTGAGGCCCCATTCCCTTTTTCCAGAGCAGCCCAGCATCTGCTTAGCTAACCTGCTGAAAGCATTGCACATAGAGTGTTTGTGTGCAGTTTTTCTATAATAGCAACAAATAGGAGGGGGGAACGATTTGAAGATGAATTATCCAACAGTAGGGAATAGAGTACATGATGAATTGCAGTACCAGCAAAAATTATATAAAGTATGAAGAATTTTTAGAGACATGACATCCAAGGTTAAGTGAAATAAGCAGAGTACAATATGATATATAACACGAGTTGTGATGTCTTATTTTCCAAAAGCCTGGAGGAAAATATACTGAAAAACTAACAGTGCTTGTCTCAATGTGGTGAGATTATCATTGACTTTCTTTTTTCTTTACTCACAATTTCACATAAAAAGATGTGTGAAACATGTATTGCTTTTGTATCTGGAGAAAACCTGATTTTAAAAAGATGATTTGATATGTTAATGTCACATAATGGCATTTTTCACATCAATCCAACAGTGTAATAGGGAATTTCTATTTCAGACAACACATACTTCACAGTTAAGTCCTGTGGCAGAGCCCAGAGAGGCACCTGTTAAGATACTCAGATTACTTAAAGGGAAGGCTTCTGAGACGGGCCAGCCCAGCCAGGCAGCTCTGGACAAGTATGTCCTAGCAGTGTAGATCTGTGCCCTACCCGAACCCAGCCCAGGATTCTCCTGGCTCTTTGCTGAGTTAGCAGGAGAAGCAAGACCTTCTATGAGCTCCTCTCAGATGTTAGATGTTGTTGGGCTCCTGACTAACCTCAAAGCTCTGCTGATAAGTTCTCTTTTTATGATCCTTGAAGGTGTTCCTTCCCACTGCTCATTCCTCTGAGCCTCTCATTTCTATCATACCTGGCTTGGAAATCCCAGAAGGCTATAAAATACCGGAACCTTTTGCCCTGGTCACTTACTAACTGTATCAAAGTCAAGGCAGAGGCCTTCCTCCTGACACATGTGACTTTCCATTTGTCTGATTGTCCACTACTACAATATAAGCACATTTGCTGGTGTCATCTTAGCAACTCTAACCCTGTGTGGCACAGAGGAGTTGTTCAGTAATGGCTGTTTGGGGTGATGGTACATGTCAATAATTCCAGTGCTGCAGAGGCTCAGGCAGGAATAGTTCGAGTCAAAGAGTGGAACTTATTTTTTTAATTAGTATATTTAAGATGTTTAAATATTGAATGAATGGGTGGACAGGAAAATGACTGCTGAAGATAATATCATCACTGAATCATGATTCTAGAAACAGAACAGAGTGAGACTCTGAGTTATCTGAGCCTGATCTCCTTGCTTAGGAGCCTCATTTAACAGGGTTGACACCTGATGACTTAGCTATTGTGGTCCAAACAGATGAGGCAGCTCTGACATCTTGTCTTCTAGAATCAACAGCAACCAGCATTCACAGCCATGGCTGTTAGGCCTTGTGGCAACTGTCTTTTGTATTGAGACTTCAAGACTGTTCTATCTACTAAAATGGTTAGATCTGTGAAAGAGAGACAAATCCTCCTTTAATTCCTGTTCTGTAGCTTTTGAAAGATTTATGAGTGCGACTCTTAAAGGGAAAAAAAAAAGGCAAGAGCTGTTTTTCTCTTGCTTGCTAGCATACTAAGCTTGCTAAGCTGAGAGAAAATTGTAATTGCATTCTGAGTCCTTTATTGAATGACCCAAGGGTATTAATGGCCTTCATAAAAGACAAAACATACTCCAGATTGACAGGACGCTTATTAAGAGAAAGAAGAGAATATAACATACTATAGGAGCCCTTTGTCTTTCTTATTTTATTTTTAAAAACCTGTTTCATTTTGTTTTAGACCTAGAAGGTTTTGACTCCGTGATATCATCTACTGAGAAACTCAGCCACCCAACGACAAGCAGACCAAAAGCTACAGGGAGACGGCCTCCGTCTCAGTCGCTCACATCTGTAAGTGTGTCTTTACTTCTCTGTGGCTGAAAGGCAAAAAGGACTGGAGATTCTGGCTAAGGACTCTTCTGCAAGCAGATGATGGGAGACACCCCAGAAGAGGGGAAAGGAGGAGGCCACAAGATAAACTGCCAACTATAAATACTTGGAGAATCTTTTGGAAGCAGGCAGTATTGCTTTCTGTTTGCTCTTTGTGTTTCTGACGGCAAGGTGACACTGCCTATTCCCTGCTTTTCCTTCTGTATCTTTCTAAACCAGTTACTGTTTGAACCCATCATAAAATTGGCAAGCAAAATATAGAAAAAGAGACTGAGCCTTACTTGGTCTATTAAAAAGACAAAGCTTTACTCAATGAAGGTCTGCTACTATGCACTGCGAGATCCCCCCATCTGCCTATATAAGTAGCCTTTGTCTTCCCAAACCCCATTATCAGCATGCCTACAGAGAACCCCAGGCAGACCTCCAAGAGGTTGTATTTACCCTTATAAAATACATGGTTTATAGGAGAGACCACTGAGAACACTCAGTGGTGACCCACAGATGGTTGTTTGTATTTGGGTAGTTTTAAATAACTTTTTTATTACAAACCTGCTAAATTTGTTGTACCAAACTTGAGCAAAGTGATGCAGAAGGGAGAAAGTAAATTTCCTGTAGTCCTGCCACAAGAACAAAGAGCCATTGTAACCTCTTGCTGTATATCCTTCACTTTTTCAAAACTTTTATTTTTTTGTTCAAAACTTGGATCATGTAATGCACATTATTTTGGATTAGCTGCCCATTCTCCCCAATCATTACCAACTCTCCACATACTCAGTGACTCCCTACTGTTCTCCAGTGTGAGTATGAGAGTTTATTGAGTGATTGTACTATTATTGGGTTTTGATGGTGATTCCAAGTCTTTGTTATAAGCTATACTGATGTGAGTGTATGTGGGAAAACCAAAACAAAACAACAAAGCTTAACGATGTTATGTTCAAGTTTTCTGAGTGTTGTCTGAGTTGCAAACTTCCCCTCCACAAGCAGTCTGTATGTTTCTACAGATCATCTGTCTACTGATCATCCATCAGTCTGTCTGTCACATTACCTTATTCCTTGCAGTTCTAAGGCCTTATAATCTCCCTCCAGATATACCAAGGGATTTAACCATTTGCAGATTTCTCAAGTTGCTTCTCTTTTTACTCCATCACTAATTTCACCTGTGCTTTTGGCATGGGGGTGGGGGTATGCCACTTCCATTGAGCTCTTCTCTCTCCTATCTATGGAGTCTGGAAGCATGGCTTGAGTTATTGTCCCATTTTTCTTCCTTGTGTGAACCATACCCAACTTTGTATTGATACACTTTTTTTGAGATAAAGACTTGAAGAAGTGGCTTCCTTAAATTCTTTTAGAATTCTGTGGCAACTTGCCTTCTTTTATTTCTCCTGTGCTCACTAGACCCACCCCAACATTCACATTTACACCCAACCTATCCAATTGCTTCTTGGTATGTTTACATTCCTATTATTCAATTCTACCACTTGTGTCTCTATAAATCCTTCATCACTTTTGTTTTCCTTCCTAGTTTTTTTTTTTTTTTTTTTTATAAATCTTTTAAGGTATAAGAAGCCTTGTGTCTTTCCGGAATTAAAATTAAATATTAAGTGGTTCAAATTATTCCCCTTTTGTTCATATCTCCTGTGTTGAAAGATCTGTGTATTATTTTAGAGACCATCTTCACCCTACTTTTAGTAGTTTACTTTCTTGGTCAACATATATTCATAGACATTGATTTTCCTGGGGACAGGACATTGTGCTAGGTGCAAAGGATGCACGTGGTAATAAGAAGCCTTCAAGAAGCTTATTTTGGTGACTTAAAGCCTGACATCTTATGGAGATTGGTTTTATTTGGTGAACAGTGAGCAGATCTTTGTGTTTCGTTCCTATCCATTCCCATTGGATGCACACCCAGAATTTCTTGTTCACTCTTAAAAGCAGCACCTGTGGGGTTTTCATAACAAATTGGATTAGTGGGTAAGGACAGATTCCTCAAAGGCTGGTAGGGGAGTAATTGAAGAAGCATTAGTTATGGTTCCCTGGCCTGGGTGCTTTCTAATAGAAGATTGTTATGTTTAGAAACCCTAAAGAGCAGGCGCATGCAACATGGGTTGTATAGAAGGAAACTTTTTGAATCTCGAAGGGATCTGTATATTGCATAGTAGTTGAGTAGGTAAGCCAGGATTAATAAGAATGCTTAGTGTGGTAGGCCATATTTTTGGTAATTGGATTTTCAGATTAAGTGAAGCTAAACCTTGACTCAACAACTCCCCCCACTTTTAAGTTTTTAGTAAACAGGATAAAAGGGAAAATTTTTGAGCATAATTTTTTATTTTCAAACAACCCTTATCTACCCCAGGGTAGAAAGCAAAGCTGAATTTGAGTTTGTTCTAATGTATTTCTAGAAGGCTCTTCATTTTAAAAAGAATCCTTGTAACAGGGACTCTTGGTTTCATTTGTTTTGTTCTAAATTTGAGACGTTGTAGCAAAGGAATCACTTGTGACCAAGAGAATTCTGATGAGTTGCTCCCCATTCATTCAGCTTGTTGGTTTTTGCAGTGATTTCACACTGAGGCAGAAAGGGCAGGGGCATTGAATATTATCCAATAGTACTAACTGCTTTTCTGTAAATAAAGAGACCTTAGCAAATACACACCAGAATGGGTATTTACTGTCCATAGTAATGAGAGCAGAGATTAGTAGCAAATTCCAAAGGAGAGGTGAGCTTACGCTACTTGGTGGGGCTATGCTCTTTACTCTTGGTCCCCGGCCTCTAGAAATGGCCTCCTATCAGATGTATCCTTCTAGACACTTCAGTTTGTACCATGCGTAGAGTCAAGGAATTGTAAAGATACAGAGGGGGGTGAAGTAGAGGAGGATTCCAGGCAGTCTCTTATTGGTCATGGGTTATTTCCTACCACACTGCTAGCCCCAAAAGAGCTGGGACCACTTATGGCATGTCATCATTGAGCCTGCATTATCAGAGATTGATGGGCATCTGGGGCAGCTTCTACTTTAGCTTCTTGTGGCTTGGTCCAAGATCTGCTGCTAGGTAGCCATATGGTGATCTGTTGTAAGAAGATAACAGCATACTTTCTGCCTCACAGGGTTATAGAGACAGATCAAATAGAAGTGATGAGTGCTTTGAGAAGCTAACATCACATAAACAAAGCTGTGTCAGCTAAGGTATGATTCTCACGAAGGCATTTTCTTTTGGCTTTATCCAGTCTTCCCTTTCAAGCCCCGATATCTTTGACTCCCCAAGTCCCGAAGAAGATAAAGAGGAACAAATTTCGCTTGCGCACAGAGGAATAGACGTGTCAAAGAAGACTTCCAAGACTGTTACAATATCCCAAGTGAGTGACCAGCCAGGGTGAAGTGTCCCTACCCTTCTACGGGTATACTAACAATGGGTTAGAAACCAAGCCAGGTAGATAAACAGACAATGGGTATGGATTTTTGTTATTCTTTAGTGACAGTGATTACTGTAGTCATCAGAATTCCTAAGACATGTTGCAAAGTCTCTAAGTTGTGCACACAGGTGGTTTTTTTTCCAGTTTCTCTTATAGTCAGCTTCTTCATCCTGTCTCCTGATCAACTAAAAACCAGTGTATCTAGACAGACTACATTACATCCTGTGCTCTCTGCTCATAGACCTTACCTTTTATATTCAAAACTGGCCATTTTAAAAAAAAATTTATACTTACATTATCTCTTAAGGAAAAGTTGACTTGGATTCATGCTCTAGAATAAATTTATACTTCAAAACATTTTAATTTCATTCAGTGCCCAAGGAATGATTAAAACTGATTTAATCTACTTGTTTCTGAGAAACAAAGAAAATATTGTTGTGATAGCGAGCACCCACAGTCCTACCTTCTCAGGAGGTTGAGGAATCACTTGTTTTGAGGAGTTTGAGCCTGGATAACATAGTGAGTGGATGTTCTCTGTCTCAAGAAAGAAAGAGATGCAGAGAGACTCATGTACACAGGGATTAGAGGGTAGAGACAGAAACGCCAAAGGAGAGAAGTGGGTGACAAGCAGAAGTGTGTGCCAGTGGAAGAACAGTTGCCTAGCATGTGCAAGGTCCTGGGTGAGGTCCCACCACAAAAAGAGCATTGTTTATCTACTGCATTTAGTTTTGAAGAGGAAGAATCCTATACACACTCAGATCTTCCTAGAAATAAATGACAACTTTAAAATTCCATCTTCTACTAAGAAAACCATCAAGTCGGATTGTTTTCTTGGAACATTAGCAACATTTTAACATCTAGCAGCACAGAACAGTAGTCATTTGAAGCAGTTGTCAGCACAAAGAAATCAAAGGTTGGATGAGATGTTTTTTCTCCTCATAGATTTGAGTGTTTGCATTACGGATTTTCTTGAAAATTTGACACGGTAAGCAGAACATGATCCTATAAAACATATCAATTTTAATTACCCACAAACCAAGGCGGTCTTCCTTTTCAAAGGATTCTGTTTACTGAAATTGGATTCAGGCCAGTTTTATTGTTTGGTTTTCTGATGGCCATAGGCATAACTTCAGTTTCCCATTCTCAGACACCCCAAAGATGTCTCTACAGTGACACCTACTGGCGAATAGTGATTTTTCAAGTTTCTGATCTCCAGGGTCTATTCCATTAGCCTATTTCAGTTCCCTGGAGTTGTCAGGTTGTATATTTCATTCCTTCAGGACATTCCACTTGAACTAATTTGATCAAGGGGTGTGGTGACCTAGACTATGTGAGGGACTAAAAGCATACTTGTTAGCTGCAGTGGGCTAGTCTGAGAGATCTTCAGACAGAAAATGGTGAAATAAGTATTGATCTAAAAAGTACCCTGAAGCTAGTGTTATGGGCCCTGGTGGCTCATGAGAGGTAAGATAGAACGAACAATGCAAGAAGGCATGGGTCCTGAGGTATGTAATATAATCAGCAAAGTGAACAAGAGAGGATCACAGATCTTTGAGCTCCGTCAGCCACATTCACAGTGCTGTACTGAGGATCCAACTGGTAAAGGGGGAACTGAATGTCAGTCCTGCTGGTGATTAGTTCTAAGACTCTGGGAGTTTGCCCTATAGACCTCAGTTTCTTGCTTGGTTCAATGTATGTGACAGCTGATCAGTTTACTTTGTAAGCTGATGTCCATGGTGGGATCAGAGCTCTGTAAATGTCAGATCTCCCACCCTGCAACCTACCCCCTCCCTAGTAGAACTCTTACTAACAACGAAGCCTAGGCTGGCTGACAGGGTTCTCTCCCTGGCAGCAGAGAATGCTTTTCCTCAATGGTAACTTGGCAGAGAAAAGGCTAACAGAGAGACTAGGAACGATTGCCCATCTGCTTTTGGCATGCTTTGCCCAGTCTTTGCCTCTAGTGCAGCCTGAATCTAGACTCTACCTCCTTGCTGCCGTGCCAGCTGAACCCCTTCTTGGCACTTTCCCTGGGATGGCCGGCTGAGCGCCTGCTGCTGGAGGAAATCCCATGGTCCCTGGGCCAAGCTTCACCACCAGCCCTGTTTTCCACCCGGTCACTCACCTTCTCTGCTCCCAAAGTCCCGTCCCACTGTATTGCCTCCTCTACACCTAGCCATCCACATGGGCACTTGCATTCCATCTCTCCCAAGACTGATTCCCAGTTCCTGTCTTCCTCTGAACACTTCTTCGTCTTCAGCCTGTTCACCTCCCCTAACATCTCCCATCTAACATCAGCTCCTTTCCATCCTGTCTCCTCATGAAGCTGCTGCATGCATCCACAAGCCCGCTCCTCCATCTCTCAGCCTCAGCCACATCTGCGGAAAGAATCTTGACTTTGTCAGCCACATCGCTCAGTTGTCATCCATCAACTGGCTTCTCACCTTTGGGTCACTGTCTCCATGCTTGTCCTACCAAATAGGTTCGCTCAGCCCCATTTGACGAACTTGTCCAGCCTTTCTTTTCCTCTGGGGATTTCTATCAGCTCAGCCCTTCCACTGGTTTTTCTTCATTCTCTCCCTCACTACTTCTTCCCAATTGTCAAGAGCTCTCTCCCTTCTTTTCTTGCCTCATTGACTTAGAATTAATCTTCTCATCTCTCTTACCCACACTATGACCTCCATTTTCTTTGGCCAATCTTATATTAGTTACTTGCTCTGCCTACTAGGTATACCCTCTCAGCTATCCCTAAGGTTCCTAAAATTCAAAACCAAAATGACACTCTGGGCTCACCTCAATGAAAGGTACCGACTTTCTTGCCTTCTTCCCTCCCCTCCTATGATCCTGTGTTTTATCCCTGTCTCTCTCTGTGTCTCTCTCTGTCTCTACCCCCTCCCTCCCCTTCTTTTTCTATAGTCTGTCTAGGCCCTCATCTCCTTGACAGTGGGTAGTGTGATCTATGAGGGCAGAAACAACTTTGACATTACCCAGTTCCCACTCCAGTACCAGGAGTAATACCTAATGGCCTTTGCTAGCTTGGACCTGCCTTACCCACATGTCTCAAAATAGTCTTCATTCTAGGTCACCACCAGTTTCTAGTTTTCACTGTGTCAGAGTCTCAGAAGTTCTGTCTAACTCCAGGCTTGCCAACTCTCAGGCCTTTTTACCCACCACAGCAACCATGAGCAGGGTGTACAGCCATTTGCACCTTCTCTCCTCACTGCCAGCCTAACTTTCTCCTCCTCCCTTTATCTGAGGGGTGGTTCCCACTGTGTTTTGCTTCCTGGTCTCAAGGCCATTTTCTAGGTTCTCCGCCCCTCCTCCCTCCTCCAGTTGCTTTTCTCCTATAGTATCTTCCCTCTGAGAAGAGGGGACCATTGGCTGCTCGCTTCTTCCATCCTGCGATGTGGATGCTTAGATGTGTTTCTGGGACTCTCTGTGCTTCCTCCCTCTTGTGCAGTCTGCCTCCTGTGCTGCAGTGTATTGCTTGTCTGTCTGCCAGCGCCCCCAGTGAGTTCTAAGGTCCTAAGTACCATGCAAATGTCTTGCTTACTTCAGGGTTTGTAGGACCTGGCAAGCTGTTTTGCATCTCTGTGTCTATCTAGAAAGAAGACGAAATTTAAAATACAGACAGGTAGCCCTTGGTCAGGGGTTTGTCTGAACCAAGTTGGCCATAGATGGCTTGTGAGTGAGGGAATAAATGATTAGAGTGTGTGGAGACAGGTGTGGGATTGGCCATAAAAGGAAGGTTTGACTTACCAGGACAGGGAGGCAATCCCTGCACAGATCCCTGGCTCTGAAGCCTCTCCACCTTCCCTTTTCACAGGTGTCTGATAACAAGACATCCCTGCCACCCAAGCCAGGGATCATGGCAGCTGCCAGCAGTGGGCCAGCCTCTCTCTCTTCGGTGGTATCCTCCCCCATGTCATCCTCTTTGGGAACAGCTGGACGAGCCACTTCTCCATCTCTGTTCAGCACAGAAGGAAAACCAAAGATGGAGCCTGCAGTGAGCAGCCAGGCTGCTATCGAGGAGCTTAAGATGCAAGTCCGTGAGCTGAGGACCATCATTGAGACCATGAAGGACCAGCAGAAGTGAGTGCCAGGGACACTTTACAGCTGTTTCCAGGTGGCTCTCCATTGGGTAACCATAGCCTAGTTCTGAAAGCTGGGATTTTTTTCTGCCTGGAGGGTGGACTAGGCCATCTGATTGGTAATGGCAGAAGTGCTGGAAGTGGGTATTGACTGCAGATCCCTGGCTCTGAAGCTTCTCCACCTTCTCTTTTCATAGGTGTCTGATAACAAGACATCCCTGCCACCCAAACCCTGTGTGTGTGTGTGTGTGTGTGTGTGTGTGTGTTTTCAGCCTACAGTGTACCAAAGAGCACAGTATACAGTGATAAATCAGTTGCCAGGACAGTCTCAGTAGTCTGCTAAAAAGATA
This sequence comes from Micromys minutus, assembly GCF_963924665.1. NCBI lineage: Eukaryota > Metazoa > Chordata > Mammalia > Rodentia > Muridae > Micromys > Micromys minutus. The sequence goes on along the minus strand of NC_137970.1, from coordinate 30,113,358 downwards.
ATAAAAATCCATAGACTGTATAATATTTCTATGTCAATCAGCTTCTTCAAAACCTCCAGTTATAGTTAGTGTGTGAGTGTGTAGTGAACAGAGGATAGAGGATAATTTTCAGGAGTTGGTCCTGTCCTCCCATAGTGTGAGGTCCCAGGGATTGAACTCAGGTTATCAGGCTTAGCAATAAACACTTTTACCTGCTTAGCCATCTCGCTAGCTTTTTATCACTGTGGCAGAATTTTGAGAAAAAAATCAACGTTTTAAAAGGGAAGGCTTGCAGCTTAGAGAGACAGCTCAGACACTATGTTTCGCTTCCACTTGTTTCGCTTCCAGAAGACAAGGGTTTGATTTCCCAGCAACCACATAGCAGCTCACAATTGTGTCTAACTCCAATTTCAAGGGATCTAATGTCCCCTCTGGCCTATGTGGCACCAATCATGTATGTGCTACACACACATCAAGCATACCAATACTCATACATACAAAATAAAAGCAAAATAGAAAAGGAAGTGGGTCCCTTTCCAGCTCAAAGAGAGGGCCGGATCTTCGCCACCAAGACTCAGGATCTACCCACAAAAGGCTGAGCTCCCAGAGAACAGCCTCACAAGTGTTCTTCTACCTGAGCCAAAGGAAAGCCTGACACACAAGCCCACTGGCTATCCGAGAAAGGAACGCTGGGAGTACTCGGAGAGCAGGGAATGTGGTGCTCTCTGAAAAAAGGGCCATTTTTTTCCTTTTTGGCCCAGAGAGAAGTCCAGGTGTCCTCCATCAGGACTCAGGACCTGCAGGCAGAAGGCTGAGCTCCCAGAAAAGCCTCACAAGAGCTCTCATACCTGAGACCATGGAGACAGAACCTAGTCACTGCCATCAGAACTCACTACCTGTCTGCAAAGAGCTGAAGACTCAGAAGCAATCTTCCTCCTGAGCCCATGGAACCTTAGACCCACAGGAGACACAGGCTCCAGTCAGAGACAACAAGATCATCTATAAACCCAGATAACAAGATGGCAAGAGGAAAGCTTGAGAATGCAACCAATGGAAACCAAGACAACCTGGTAACATCAAAACCCAGTTCTACCACCACAGCAAGTAGCAGATATCCCCAAACACCAGATAAACAAGATTTAGACTTAAAATCATACTTCATGATGATGATGGAGATCTTTGAGAAGCGCATGAATAACTCCCCTTAAACAATTACAGGAGAACCAGGAGAAATCACTCAAAGAACTACAGGAAAACACAACCAAACAGGTGAAGAAATTGATAATGGAAATAGAAACAATAAAGAAATCACAGAAAGACAACCCTGGAGATAGAAAACCTAAGAAAGAAATCAGGAGTCATAGATGCAAGCATCACCAACAGACTACAAGAGATGGAAGAGAGAATCTCAGAGGCAGAAGACAACATAGAAAACAGACACAACAATCAGAGAAAATGCAAAAATCAAAAAAAGCTCCTGACCCAAAATGTCCAGGAGATCCAGGACACAATGAGAAGACCAAACCTAAGGATAATAGGTGTAGAAGAGGGTGAAGAATACCAACTAAAAGCCCCAATGAATATCTTCAACAAAACATACAAAAAAAATTTCCCTAACATTAGGAATGAGATGACCATGAGCATAAAAGAAGCCTACAGAACCCCAAATAGATGAGACCAGAAAAGAAACTCCTCCCAACACATAATAGTCAAAACAATAAATATTCAAAACAAAGAAATAATAGTAAAAGCAGTAAAGGAAAAAGGATAAGTAACATATTAAGGCAGACCGATCAGAGTTACACCAGACTTCTCAACAGAGACTATGTAAGTTGGAAGATTCTGGAAAGACATCATACAGACCCCAAGAGAACACAAATGTCAGCCCAGGCTACTATACCCAGCAAAACTCTCAATCACCATAAATAGAGAGACTAAGATATTCCAGGAAAAAACTAAATTTACACACTATCTGAACACAAATCCAGCCCTACAAAGCATAATAGATAGGAAACCAAGAACAAGGAGGGAAACTACATCCTAGAAAAAGCAAGAAAATAACTAAGCAAGAAAACCAAAAGAAGAAATGCACACAGACATAATTCTACCACTAAAAGCAAAAATAGCAGGAAACAGCAACCACTATTCCTTAATATCTGTTAACATAAATGGACTCAATTCCCCAATGAAGAGACAGACTATCAGACTGGATACGTAATAGGATCCAGCATTTTGCTACATACATGAAACTCATCTCAGAGAGTAAAAGGCTGGGAGATAAAAAAAAAAAAAAAAACCTTCCAAGCAAATGGTCCCAAGAAACAAGCTGGAGTAGCCATTCTCATATTGAATAAATTAGATTTTCAACCAAACGTTATCAAAAAAGATAAGAAAGGACACTTTTTACACATCACAGGAAAAATCTATCAAGATGAACTCTCAATCCTGAACATCTATGCTCCTAATACAAGGGCATCCACATGCCTTAAAAAAAAAAAAAAAAAAAAAAAAAAAAAAAAAAAAAAAAAAAACCTTACTAATGCTCAAAGAATATATTGCACTACACACAATAATAGTGGGAGACTTCAACCCCCCACTCTCATCAATGGACAGATCATGGAAGAAGAAATTGAACAGAGACACGGTGTAACTAGCAGACGTTATGAACCAATTGGAATTAACAGACATCTACTGACCATTTCATCCTAAAACAAAAGAATATACCTTCTTCTCAGCACCGCATGGTATCTTCTCCAAAATTGACCATATAGTCGGTCACAAAACAAGTTTCAACATTTATAAGAAGATTGAAATAATCCCATGTATCCTATCAGATCACCATGGATTAAGGCTGGTCTTTAATAACAACAAAGACAATATAAAACCCACATACACATGGAAACTGATCAGTGCGCTAGTCAATGCTAACATGGTCAAAGAAAAAATAAAGAAAGAAATTAAAGATTTTTTAGAATTTAATGAAAATGAAAGCACAACATACCCAAATCTATGAGATGCAATGAAAGCAGTACTGAGAGGAAACCTCATAGCTCTGAGTGCCTCCAAAATGAAACTGGAGAGAGCATACACTAGCAGCTTGACAGCACAGCTGAAAGCTCTAGAATAAAAAGAAGCAGATATATCCAAGCGGAGTAGATGGCAGGAAATAATCAAACTCAGAGCAGAAACAAACCAAGTAGAAACAAAACGAATCAACAAAATACAAAGAATCAACAAAACCAGGAGCTGGATCTTTGAGAAAATCAACAAGATCGATAAATCCTTAGCCAGACTAACTATTGGGCAAAGAGAGAGTATCCAAATTAACAAAATCAGAAATGAAAGTGGAGACATAACAACTGAAACTGAGGAAATTCAAGAAAGCATCAGATCCTACTTCAAAAGCTTATATTCAACAAAACTGGAAAATCTGAAGGAAATGGACAACTTTCTAGACAGATACCAGATACCAAAGTTAAATCAGGATCAGATAAACCATCTAAACCATCCCATAACACCTAAAGAAATAGAAGCAGTCATCAAAGGACTCCCAAACAAAAAAAAGCCCAGAACCAAATGGGTTTAGTGAAGAATTGTATCAGACTTATAGAAGACCTAATACCAATGGTTTCCAAACTATTCCACAGAATAGAGTCAGATGGAACACTGTTCAACTCGTTCTCTGAAGCCACAATTGCACTCATACCTAAACCACACAAAGACCCTACAAAGAAAGAGAACTTCAGACCAATTTGCCTTATGAACGTTGATGCAAAATTTCAATAAAAGTCTTGCAAACCAAATCCAAGAACACATCAAAACAATGATTCACCATAATTAAGTAGGCTTCATCCCAGGGATGCAGGAATGGTTCAATATATGGAAATCCATCAACGTAATCCACCATATAAACAAACTCAAAGAAAAAAAGCACATGATCATCTCACTAGATGCTGATAAAGCATTTGACAAAATTCAATACCACTTCATGTTAAAAGTTTTGGAAAGAGCAGGAATCCAAGTTCTATACCTAAACATAGTAAAAGCAATATACAGCTAACCAATAGCCAACATCAAACTAAATTGTGAGAAACTTGAAGCAGTCCCACTAAAATTAGGGACTAGACAAGGCTGCTCACTCTCCCCCTACCTATTTAATATAGTACTGGAAGTCCTGGCCAGAGCAATTAGACAACAAAAAGAAGTCAAAGAGATGCAAATTGGAAAGGAAAAGGTCAAAATATCACTTTGCCGATGATATGATAGTATACTTTAGTTACCCCAAAAATTCCACCAGAGAACTACAGATGATAAACAACTTCAACAAAGTGGCTGGTTATAAAATTAACTCCAAACAAGTAAGCATCCTTTCTCTACTCAAAAAATAAACAGGCTGAGAAAGAAATTAGGGAAACAGCCTTCACAATAGTCACAAACAATATGAAATACCTTGGTGTGATCCTAAATAAGCAAGTGAAAGATCTGTATAACAAGAACTTCACATCGATGAAGAAGAAAATGGAAGAAGATCTCAGAAGATGGAAAGATCTCCCATGCTCATGGATTGGAAGGAGCAACATTGTTAAAATGGCCATCTTACCAAAAGCAATCTACAGATTCAATGCAATCCCCATCAAGATTCCAACCCATTTCTTCATAGAGTCGGAAAGCAATATGCAATTTCATCTGGAATAACAAAAGACCTAGAATATCGAAATCCATCCTCAACAACAACAAAAAGCCAACCAAACAAACAAACAAACAAAAACTTCTGGGGGAATCACCATCCCTGACCTCAAGATATATTAAAAAGCAACTGTGATCAAAAACAAACAAACAAACAAAACAAAAACCACATGGTATTGGTACAGAGATAGGCAGATAGATCAGTGGAACAGAATTGAAGACCCAGAAATGAACTCTCACACATATGATCACTTGATCTTTAACAAGGGTGCTAAAAACATTCAATGGAAAAAGGACAGCCTCTTCAACAAATGGTGTTGGTTCTACTGGCAGTCAGCATGCAGAAGAATGCAAATCAATCCTTTCTTATCTCCTTGTACAAAGCTCAAGTCCAAGTGGATCAATGATCTCCACATTAAACCAGGTACACTGAAACTATTAGAAGAGAAAGTAGGGAAGAGTTTAGAACACATAGGCACAAGGGGACTTTTCCTGAACAGAACAACAATGGCTTGTGCTTTAAGGTCAAAGATTGACAAATGGGACTTAATGAGATCGCAAAGTTTCTGTAAGGCTAAGAACACTGTCAAGAAAATGAAATGGGAGCCAACAGACTAGGAAAGGATTTTTACCAATCCTACATCTAATAGAGAGCTAATATCCAATATATACAAAGAACTCAAGAAATTAGACTCCAGAGAATCAAACAATCCTATTAACAATGGGGTACAGAGCTAAACAAAGAATTCTCAACTGTGGAATACTGAATAGCCGAGAAGCACCTAAAGAAATGCTCAATATTACTAGTCATCAGGGAAATGCAAATCAAAACAACCCTGAGATTCCACCTCACACCAGGCAGAATGGCTAAGATCAAAAAAATCAGATGACCGCAAATGCTGTTGAGAATGTAGAGAAAGAGGAACACTCCTCCATTGTTGGTGGGGCTGTAAGCTGGTACAACCACTCTGGAAATAAGTCTGGCAGTTCCTCATAAAATTGGACGTAGTCCTACCTGAAGATCCAGCTATTCTACTCTTGGGCATATGCCCAAAAGATGGTCCAACATACTGTAAGGACACATACTCTACCATGTTCATAGCAACCTTATTTATAATAGCCAGAAGCTGCTAAGAACCCAGATGTTCTTCAACAGAGGAATGGATACAGAAAGTGTGGTACATTTTCACAATGGAGTACTACTCAGCTATTAGAAACAATCACTTCATGCAATTATTAGGCAAATGGATGGACCTAGAGAATATCATCCTGAGTGAGGTAACCCAATCACAAAAGAACACTCATGGTATATACTCACTAATAAGCAGATACTAGCCCAGAAAGCTCTGAATACCCAAGAAACAATTCACAGAACTTATGAAGCTCAAAAAGAAGGAAGGCCAAAATGTGGAAGCCTCAGTCCTTCTTAGAAGGGTGAACAAAACACTCATGGGAGGAGGTACAGGATCAAGTGGAAGAGCTGGGATTGAAGATGGGATCGTTCAGGAGCTGCTTCACCTGGGGATCCACCACTTGTGCAGCCACAGGGCCCAAGCACTATCACTAATGCTGCGAGGGACCCAAGCATTATCACTGATGCTATGAGGTGCTTGCTGGCAGGAACCAGATGGGGGTGCCTACTCAGGGGCTCTGCCAGAGTCATGCAGCTGAGCATACTTGTAGCTAACCATCAGACTGAGCACAGGGACCCCAGTAATGGTGCTGGGGAGGGGGAATTAAAGGGGTTGCAGGACAACATTGTCGACCAACCAAATCCTCCACAGCTTCCATGGACTAGAACACCAACCATGGAGCACGCATTTAGAGGCCCATGGCTCCAGTTGCATATGTAGCAGACAATAGCAATGTCTGGCATCAATGTGAGAAGAGGCCTTTGGTCTGGGGAGGGCACATTTTCTCAATGTAGGGGAATGCCAAGGCAATGGGGTGGAGGGGGTGATTGGGAGCTAATGTACCTTTGTGAAGACAAGTAGAGGGGGAAGAGGGATGGGAGCGGGGTGGACGAAGAAGATAACATTTCAAATGTAAACACAGAGTATCTAAGAAAAAAAAAAGAAAAGGGAGTACGTATGTGGGTTCATGGTTTCAGTTCATGGGAATTGATCTTTTAGGCTGAGGCAGCATATCATGGCAAGGAACATGTTAAGGGGGAATCTTCCTCACCTTATGGCAGCTAGGAAGCAAAAGGGTGACAGCAAGGGGGTAAGCATCACAATATTCCTTATACTAGGCTCCTAAAAGTCCACAACCTCCCAGAAGCACCACAGGCTGGAGGTCAGGCCTTTAACCTGTGAACTCTCAGGGAACATTCAACAGCCAGACAATCCTAGCACATCTACAAATTCTTTTGATTTTACTTTCGATTGTGTGTGTGTTTCAGGGAGGAGGCATTGCGCACTTGTGTGTAGGGACCACAGAGTGACTAGAAGTATCCAGTCCCCCAGGACTGGAGTTAGAGGTGGCTGTGACCCATTCAACATGGCTACTGGAATTGGAACCCACATCCTCCGGAAGAGCATTATATGCACTTTTAACCTATGAGCCATCTCACTAGTACCATTTGTAGCACTCATTTTTTTTTTCTCTAGTGTTAGGAGAAAAATATAGCTTCTTAGTTTAGATGATAGATAAAACAACTGGCTTGCATCAAGGGGCTATAAGGTATGGAGAAAGTGTAGGGAATTTTTAAACCCTAGATTTTGCTGTCAGGAAGATGTCCTCATCATGAGACTCAGGGGTCTTTTCTAATGCATGCTGGCATACATACTTTCACATCGCTTATCCTCAGGGAGCACTCGAGTGAGAAGAAAAGCCTGTGAACAAAAATAAACTATCCTACTGCCGGATTACCTGGGATGCTGTTTCCGGTGAGAAAGCTGGTGGAAGGATTAGCAGTAGGCAGCACTTAGAGTAACTGAGGGCCAGAGACTATGAACTGAGAGCTCTTTCTGAAAAGAATCTTGAGCTACTTCTGAGGGAAGCATTTCATGAGCATTTGGGGGGGGGGGGGGAATGACCTAGAATAACCAGGAGCAGGGAACTTTGGCAGATGGAATATCAGGCAGCTTCATAAGCAACTGAACAGCCTGGTGGCTCATCATCTCCCTGGGCACTTGGCCACCTTGGTTAAGAAGGTGCTTGGGGTGATGGTGAGAGCTATGGCTAAAATCATGCAGCCTGGGGGCTAGGGTCTGCAGCTTGTATTGACTGATACTTGCCTTTCTTGCAAGGATGGAGAGGCCTGATGTATTTTGTGGTCAGACACTTTGGGGAATAATTGGGTGAAACAAAGTTAGTTTGTTCTCTGAAGGACTTTTTGAAGTCTTCACCTCACAGTAGCAGATAGAGAAGATGGCATATGCAGTTTTGCAAACACATGTAACCACAGAACTCTTTAACGTGTTCTAGGAAAATGGTTCCAAGGAACTGGCATTGAACAGTGTAGGTCTAAGCAGGCTCTGTTCCACTCTGGCTAGACAATGGGTAAAAGTGGGATTCTTCAAATTACATCCTGACTGGAAGAGATTCAACACATAAATGTGCAGATTGGGTGAGATTACATTGGAAAGTTTCCTTGGCTGCCCAGGCTCCCCCAAACTCCTTAAGGCTTCTGGTTCCTGTATGACTCTAGATTTGGGTACCCAAAGGACATCTATTATCCAGTTGAGCATGTCATTTGCCAAGAGAGTGACTCCATGATTCCATGACATCCAGCCTTCTGGACAGGACCATATTAGGACCTGACTTGTCTGGATCCAGGTCTTTATATTTGGTTTGAGAGGGAAGAAGCAGGCTGGAAACTCCCCACAACTCTGATAGCCTGACTTTGTCCCTGAGTCCACAGGCAACTGTGCCTTAAAGCCTGCAACTGGCCACAATACTCCTTCCCCAACATCTTATTTAATCAGTAACACAGGATGTTAATCACCCTCTTCAAATCCTTGTGTCTCATAGCCTTCTTTAGCCTGGTCATCCTGCCACCCAAGGTCAGTGAGTTCTCTTCAGTCTTATACCTTCCCTTGGTGTCACTTTCTTTGTAGCATTCAATTTATGTCTGTCCCAAATACCCTCCTCAAATATGCCTGCTTTCCGAAGCAGGCTCACCTCCCTGCTCTGCCTTGAATTTTCCCCCAACTGGCCCATCTCCCTTTTACCTTGTAGACAGATGCCCTTATTCACTAGCTCAAGACATAGTAGCTTTCTTTAGACCATCTTCCCCAACTGACTTTCTTTTCCTAGACCATGGCCCATTTCAGGCCGTGCCTGCCAAATTTTCCTGAGGCTTGGATGCTGGTTTAGGACCTCACTGTTCATGGCTCTCCTAAGCCCTGAGTGGTAGCCATACAGATGTGGATGTGTAATATTAGCTTAAATGACTATGCTAATGAATCATCGCTAGTTTATATCAAATAAGCAGAGTGTGGACATCAGCGCTAGGACAGTCTCAAGTATAGGGGCCATCACTGGATTCATCTGGACTTGAACTAGTGTGCAGTCGCTAGTTCTGTATTCACCGTGCTGTGTCTGAAGCCTTTTTCTTTTTGTTGTTTCATTTTACAGATGTACATATCTAATACCTCCAAACAAAAGAAATACAGATCTTAGACCAGTTCAAAGAACAGTCCCAGTGTTTCAGAATAAGTAGTTTCATTCAACTTTATTATTTCAAGTTGAAAAATGCATTAGGCTGTAGGTCCTATGTTTGTTTTCTTTCAAACTTCATTTCTATATTGTTAATTCATGTGGTTAAGGTCCAGTTAGCTTATCTTAAGGTAGGATTTTTGTAAGAAGACATACCAGTGCCCTGTTTTGAAATTAACTTCTGTATAAAAATGAAGTATATATAGAGTGGTAAAAATTTCTGTAGTAAGTCTAGGGAGATGGCTTAGTAAGTAAGTGCTAACTACACATACATGAAGATCTGAGTAAAAATCTCGAGCATCTGTAACCCCAGCACTGTGAAGGCAGAAATGAGGATCTCAGGTCTTCACTGGTCAGCCAGTCTACCTGAATCAGCAAGCATCAGATTCAGTGGAAGGACCACTCTCAAATACTAAGGTAGAAAGAAGTTGAGAATGACACTTGATATCATCAACCCATGGCCTCTATATGAAAATGCACACACAAGAACTTGCACATACACATGAACACAAAAAATCCACAAAACTTGTCCACAATAAAAATTATTCTATAGGCACCCAGTGGTCCTGTTATAAAAAGAAGTTAGAGGAAAGATGACAGAATATGAGCTTGGGTGCTTTGAGTCTAGTTATTGGGAGAATTAGTCCGCCTCTCTGTGCCTTAGTTTCCCTGTCTTCTCTTATTGAAAGAAATTTAACCTAGGTGATCACACTAAGGTCATTTCCGGAACTGACATTTGAAGGCTACATATTTTGGTGACATCTTCTCAAATAATAGCAAACCTTTCTGTCCAAAATAAATCTTAAGAAGTCATGGGGCAAAGAAAGTGTGTTTGGGTGTGAGATGATTCAGGGCTAAAGGGGCTTGCCACCACCTATCTTTAGGTAGCTTTCTCTTGCTGTGATAAAGACCATGACAAAATCTAACGTAGGAAGAAAGGTTTGTTTGGGTTATAGGTTACAGACTATCATCAAGAGAAACCAATGCAGGAACCAAGGAAGCTCAGGTGCTCAGCCTCTTATGTATCAAACGACCCATCTGGCAGGGGTAGCACCATATGTGTGCAGTGTGCTGGGCTGCCCACATCAATCATTAATCGAAACAGTCCACAGACTTTGCCTATGGGCCAATCTAATGAAGACACTTTCTCAATTGAAGTTCTTTGCAGATGACTCTAGCTTGTATCAGGTGACAAAAACTTAATCAGCACACCACCCAACAATGCAAACCAGGGATGACCTGAGTTCAATCCCGAGAACCCATGTAAAGGTGGAAAGAGAACCAGTTCTACTAAAGTTGTTCTCTGACCTTCACACAATGCATGCTCCTCCCCACAACCCCTCATCATGTATGCAGGGAGATGAAGGGAGAGGGAGAGAAAAGAAAAGAAATTACATTTGGTCCATACTTTCTTTGGAAAAAAGGTCAGATGGATTTCCTATTGATACTAGACTTTCTTATCTCGGATTGGGAAACTCTGGGCTTTGATTTGATTCCGTTGGCATTTGCTTTTCAGACGTGAGATTAAGCAGTTACTGTCAGAATTGGATGAAGAGAAAAAGATCCGGCTCCGGTTGCAGGTAGGTCCCTCAGTGTCCGTCCATGTGGCCTGGGTTCAGTTGGGAATGGAGGCAAAGTCGGTGTCAGGTTGAAAAGAAAAGGTTGCTGTTGATCATGGTGTCCTGCTTTTTAATTCCAGCCCTGGAGGAGGGGGGTGGTGGAGGAAGGAGGATCACAGGATCCAGCCAAACCTGGGCTCTGACTGTCCAGTGATGCGCATAGCAGCCTGAGCTACCAAGTGAGATTCTGTCTGAAACAAAGGGGAAACAAAGAAAACAATGATCACTGCCACAAAATGTCTGAGAATCTTTATATTCTGTCCTTCCCTGAGTTCCAAAAGGTCTCAAGGAAGGAAGAGATGAATCAACATACTTAGTTGGGCTTTATTTATTGTAAACATATCCACTGAAAAGCATTTCCTCCAGTTAGTTGTTAGGATGATGCTACTCTATAGGATGCCTCATCCATATTAAGTACCAGAGGATGTGGCATGCAGGAGACTGTTGCTAGCTGAGTTCTCCTCCAGGGACCACAGATACACACATTGGTGTTTCATTTCAACTTTTTACTTCTCCCCAATGGCCTTGTTGCTCCTTCCAAGGCTTCCGAGCTCTGTCCCCACCTCTATGGAGATTCTGTGAGGGATCATTCCAAATGACTGAAGACTGGCTTTCCTGTCTATTCAGTTTGGACCCAACCTTCTTAGAAAGAGGATAGGAATGATTCAACATCCTGGTGGGACTACGGACACCCACCTTTTGGGCTCACCCAAAGCTGCTGCCTTCTATCACCCTCAGATGGTCATGATTGCCTGCTCTGCCTTCTGACCAGGAATCTAGAATCGCTGAGGCATCTGATTAACTTTGGAACCTTGGAACCTGGCAATGACTAGGCACACCATTTGTCAGGGCACTGTACCTGTGTGCCTGTCTTTAGGCTCATTTTGTTTTCAGCATTATTATTAATTCTTCATTCAGATGTCATTTTACCAGTTGTATCTCTCAAAATGCAACCATTTTGTAACGTCTGTGTTTCCTGCTTTTCTCCCCTCTGTACAGATGGAAGTGAACGACATAAAGAAATCTCTTCAATCAAAATAAATACTTGATCATTGAAATGTCACATGATTCACTCTGAGTCCAAGACTCAGCTATTCTGCCCCAGTCAAAAATCATCTTGTGCCAAAAAAATTAAAGGTTTGATTCATCATGTCCCTGTTTGAACATTTAGCACAAAAGTCTTAATAGCACAACACAAATTCCATCCAAGAGGAGACTCTTTCCCATGGTGTTGTCCTGCGTCTGCAGTGGTTGTGATTTATAATTGTGCTAAAGGCTTTTCTACCTTGAGATCTCCCGTGAAATGAAAACTCAGGCAGTTTAGTCCATAGTAGTACTATTTTGATGATATTTTCCATTAACAAAATGTAATTTCAGATTATTCGTTTATAGGCTTTATAATTTTATGTTTTTTTAAATCGTGTTTTATCACAGATGCCCCTAGTGTTTGTGCTAACCTAGTCAGAAGCAAGTGTCTTGCTCACTTGCTGCAAACGGAACAAGCGCCCGCCGCCTGGCTTTGTATTCCCCTTTAGGATTCTATTACATATGCAATTTGAGGTCCAACCCTTCTCTTTCCCTGCCAGCCGACTCCCACCACTCTATGAGAAATTTTAGCTTATATATGATGGTATATTTACAAAAAGAGAAAGAAAAAAATCTGGTATTTGCAATGATCTGTGCCTTCTTTCTACCACCCTCTTGATTGGAGCTTTTGTGATGCAGCTACCATGATTCCAAATAAATAAATAAAAATCAGCCACCTATCCCTGTCCACTAGAGGCCGCTGTCTTCACAGCTTCTCTCGCCCTAGCCAAAGGTCCTAAGAGGAGACAGCTGAGAAGTCTGGCCTGCTCTTTGGTATCAGCTGTGACTTTTCAGTTTCTCCTGCTTTGAGGTTGTTCACGAAACTAGAAATGTCATTCCAGCTTGATTGTTTTATCATCAGCCAAGTTAAACCCCTGCTTCCTGCCTTTTACACCTATTGCGTGAACAGAATATGCATTATTATTAAAGCAAAAATAAATAAAAATAAAATGCAAGTGAAAAACGGGGGGGAATTGGATTATTTCCTGCACTGGGTTGTGTGTGTGTGTGTGTGTGTGTGTGTGTGTGTGTGTTAGTTATTGTTTAAATTGTATTCACAGTGTCATTTGCCTTGCTCACTTGTAACCCCCTCCTCAGATCTAGGAGAATGGGAGGAGGGTCTTGTGGAAATGTAGCTATTGGATCTTTCCTGCACTTATGGAATTGCTTTTTCTTTCCCAATGAAACTTATGTTTGCTTGTCTGCTTTCTCTTTATAGTACATGAACAGTTCCGCCTTAGACTATGTAACTGTTTTCTCATCTTTAGCTGAAAATGGGGAGGGGGCATTCTGTACTGCAAGATTGTTGATGGGGTAGAGGTTGAGGGGTGGTCCCTTAATGATCCCCCAAATAATGTGTGATGTGTTTCTAAATTGCTGCTTTGTCTATTTCCTGCATTTTATAGTGAAATTACTAAACATTAATAGATTTTCACTACCACAAAGAATGAGAATTAATGACACCGAAGGAATGATGCAAAAACTTTCCATTATTCATCACTGAAAACATAACTAATAAATGTCTCTTCCTTTTTCTTCCTGTCTTCATCCCCATGCTTTGTTCTCAATTGCATACTTGTCCTTTCTGCTTGAGGCTGTCGCATCTTTCCAAGGATTTACAGAGTCCTAATACCCTAGACTTCAGGGGTGGGGACACAGTTAAAGGAAGGGAATGTATGAAGAAATTATTCTTCATTCCCATATATGAAGATATTTGCCTTTTTAGCAGCCATGGTCTCAGTGTGCTTGGTGCAGGAGCACAAGGTTTCTGTGAACAATGTAAAGCATTCCTGTTCCCCTTCACTGTGCTTAAGCCTTTCTGTATTACACTTGAAGCCTTCAGACATTTCCTACCACCTATTGCAACCATGAGGACTGGATCTCGGATGTCTTAATTTTTCATTTACTTATCAAGAAAATCCCTAATGATGATATAGGACATTTATGCACAAATTGAAATTGAGAAATCAGAACATCTTCAGTGGGTGCTAGTAACAGGGAATATAGAGAGCTGATATCTTCCCCTAAGAGAGGGCTTAGGGTTAGAGAGATGGGGAGGGAGATGTAGAAATGGAGAGATTGAGACACATACAGAGAGACAGACAGAGAGAAAGTGATGATAGAAAAGTAAGCTGCTATATCCAGCTTCAGTACTGTCCCTTGGGCTAACCAGCAGGAAGATTGTACATCACAGAACTGGATGAGCCACTGCCCAAACAGCCGCCATCTTTACTCTTGACCAAATGGACCCATCAAGAATATTGAAAAGCTTGGAAATACCCTGCCCACTTTTTAAAAATTAAAATGCCTTTGCATTCAGCATGGACTCAGACAGGAATCTATGGAGAATTTTTTTTGCTTCATTTTCTAAAGTTGTATTAAAAAATCTTATGTAATGTGCTTTGTAAAAGAAGATAAATTAAAATGAAATTTTGTGAAAATATTTTTTGTTCAAAGTTGTCATGGTCCAAGAGGAATGATGTCTTGGAACACAAACCCCCTTTCTCTATTCTACACAATTTGATTACTCTGACAGAAATGTCCTTAGAAGACAGGAAGTAATCTATTAAAATCTGTGCCTGTGAATTTTTTCAATTGTGCGATTTTACATTCCTATCGAAGCATAAAATGCTAGTTAGGTATAAATTATTTTTTAGTATAAAAAGCATTAAATTATCATTACTGGAATAATTGTGTAAAGCCATTTTTATTCGTACACAGTCCTCAAGGCACATTCAAGTATACGATCCATTTTCTCCAGTAAGAACATCCTGTATCTGTCATCACATGTGTCTGTGGTTAGTAATGGTGTGGTTTTATATCCTTTCACAAGCAGCTCCTTTATGATCAGCTGCAGGGTGGATAATTTATTGCCCATAGTTGCCATGGTTTGTATAAAAATAACCCCCAGTTTCCATAAAGACTTTTGTATTATAACCTGAGGTCATCACAGTTATTTTTTTTTTTTTTTTGCATCAGTTTAGGTTTTAGTCCTTTAGTTATTTTTGTACAAACTAATGTCAAGATGTTTCTGCACTAGGAGGGCTTGATGAAAGCATTTCCCTTTGCTTCTGTACAAATGAGAACTGGAACAAAACAACACATTTATGAAAGACAGGGTGTTCAGCATGGCTGATTGTAGCATCTGACGGAAAGAAAGTTGGGTGCTCAGGATTTGGCAGAGTGACAGAGATGATGTTCCTAAACCTAGCTTGGCAGGGCCTAGGCAAACACACCTCTTTCTCCTCCAGAAAAGAAATGGCATATAAGGACTGTTAAGGAAGATCAAATCACTTGAGATGAGCCTTACCTACCTACCATGCCCAAGTTCTCCCTGGCTCCCAAGGCTTTGTTTTTAAGCCATGGATTTGAGGTGGTTCATGGACGACCACCCATGGAGAAGGTGCAGTTCCCTGAAAAGGTTTTTATTTGTGTCTTTTACTTGATCTGAAATTGCAGTGGCCATGGGGACAGACCATTCTTATTAACAGCTGTAGCTGTAGATGTTCACTTGTGAATTTGGAATTCATAGCAAAGGGTATTTATTCATTTATTTAATTTATTTATTTTTGTATTATTTTCTTTAAGACAAGATCCCCCTCAAACATGCAGCAGTAGTTTTTCTGCCTCCCAAGTACTCTGGGATCAGGGTTGTCAGCGACCATGCCCAGTGAGGTGTATTTCAAGCACACCGTAGAACAATGTCCACTAAATCTGGTTGTTATCTAGTTCTTGGTGAGAGTGAGTTTTTTCCAGCACTGTTTTTCCACAGTGCCAGAATTTATCAAATAACTTCACAAGATACAGTGGTTTCAGTGACAACATTTTCCCAGCTACTTTCACTTTTCTTAGTAATCCTGACCTAGGTGAAAACAAGTTCTTATATTCCAGTTTTAATTATTAACTCTCAGATCACCCATTACACATAGACATCAATATAATTAAATAATGTAGGTTATAGGATGGTTGTAAAGGGTTACGAGAGGCCTGAGAAGCAGGAAAGCTCACAAAGGTATGAAGTCTCTCTTCAGAGACGATTGTTCTGAGAATGAAATTGCTTAGTTGAGTCCAGATACAGAGGTGTAGGAGCAGGAACAGGTTCAGATAAAGAACTGGGCAGATGGACCAACAGCATGTCCAGATGGGCAAACAGAGCTGGGTTAGGTTGTGTCAACAGCAAGGACTGGGGCCCAGCTGAAGCTCCCGAGGAGACTGTTGAGGGTTCCCTCAGAGTTGAGGGTTCTCTCTGTGGGTCCTTGATACATATACTATGTGATAGTCAGATGACAAGTTGGTAGAGACCATCACCTTTGGATTACTAAATGTCCAGCTCTTTTAATGGAGTTACTTTTCCCCCCTTGGTCTAGTGTCTCTCATAATTTCTTGAGCCTGGTTTCCCTGATAGGATTTTAATATGTTCATGTGCTCCAATAAATTAAAGGGTGGCACCTTTTATACTCCCTGGAGTAAGTCATTTGTCAGTCTCTGCTATGTGGGTGATACCAGACAGATGGTGCTGTTTAAATATTCCTTCCAGGTGCACAGTTGTCTTCTGCCATCGGAGTGGAGTCTCACTGGGCAAGGCACAGCCTGAAAAACCAGTTTGATACAATACAGAATAACTTAGAGCAGGGCACATGTTGACGTCAATGGGGGCATTCTGTTTAAATGGAAACAAGTTTAAATTATGCAGTCTTAAATGCGTCTTCATCTTACCAGCCCCTATACAGACTGTACCTAGTTCTTCAAAAAAGAGGTATGTTAGAAGCTTTGGTGTTTGATGGGAAGGTAGCTCAAAAATGCAAGGTTTCATTATTTCTATAAAAAAACATAACTCTTAAGGAGTCTACCACCAATTCTTAAGCCAGTTTAGCTGATGAACTACCTTGAAACCAAACACAAAAGTCACAAGAAAATGACATTATTTTTTAAGTTATCCTTCAAAGAAAAAAAATATGGATGCCTTTAAAAAGGGAACAGGATTTTTACCCCCCAGCTTACAATTATACTGTCAAAGAAACGCAGATTGGCTGGAGCTGAAGCTCTAGTTTTGCCATTGAATGCTCAAGGACGACAACTTGTATGAGAAATGTCCACCATTCTCCTTGTCTTGATCCCACTTTGAAATGTCTCTTGCTTATTCTTGAGGTAATTTCCTCAGAGACGGTAAATCTGGCATGAAGAAAATCACGCGGCTAGAGAGGGAGAAGTCTCACAGGGAGCATCAGGTCTGAAGGTTAGACCAAACCGGTTAGAAGTGAGAGGGCTGAGTTTTGTGGTGACAGTGGTGCTTCACTTGCTGTTGGCAAGAGCCTTCCAACTGAAGTTCCATCTCTTAAAAAGGGTTACAGACCCCGGGCAGTGACTATTACAGGAGGTTCAAACATAGAACGCAGATTTTGGGGTTTTTAAATGGCTTTTTATTTTCTAGCTCTGAAGGTAATATTCTACCCAAAATAGAAGATAAAAAGAATATGCAGAGAAAGAATGTTGAATACAGCCTCATTTAGAAATTTCCTTTATTTTGGTCTCTTAAAACTGAAGTTCTGAACACATAGTTTTATTTTATAGTCCTTGGCCATGACGTTTTTGGAGACTGTAATAGCCATATACGAACCTCTCTATAGATACAGCAGAAGATGAGACAGTCTTTTATTGAACACGTAGAGAGTGGCTATGGTGCACTAGGTACCATGATGGTTGGTGAGAACAATGTGATGCGGTAGTGCCTGCTGTCAAGAAGCTCAGGGTCAAAGGGGGTGGGGACAGGCAAGGAAATAAACAGGACACCTAAGTTCACAGAATCGGACCCAAGCATTTGCTGCAGATGCGCTAGAACAGCAGTTCTTAACCTGGATTGGGGGGGGGGGGGGTTCGAACAACCCTTTCACAGGCTCACATTTTTCTGCACAGCAGATATTTACATTACAATTCATAACCAGGAAAATTACAGTTATGAAGTGCAACGAAATAATTTTATAGTTGAGGGTCAAGACAACATGAGAAACTGTACTAAAGGTTGCAGCATCAGGAAGGTTGAGAACCACTAGCCCTAGAAGTAGGTAGAAAAATGAAGCTAGAAAATATGACCAGTTGCTGGTGGCTTGACGGACAGTGTGCCACTCCTGAGGGCAGCAGCTGGGAGAGTGCTTCCTTCAGGGATTTTGCTGCAGAAGCCTCACCTGGAGTCATCAGAGGACTGGCAGAAGCCATAGAAAGTTCATGGTGCTGGCTCAGGAACCACTGAGAAATCCACTCAGACCCTGCTCCCTTAAGGAGCTAGAGACAAAGGAGGGACCTGGGGTGAGGAGAACTCACTTGGCCACTGCCATTTTACGTGAATGTATAACATAATCTGCAGGGTTAAGGACTTCAAGTTTACAGGGTGAACCACTAGTGAGCACTCATTGATGCAGAGATGGAGGGATCTATTGGGAGAAAAGACAAAAGCAGGCGGGGAAACAAGCCTACTGTGTGCTCTGAAAATATTAGAGAACCAAGCTCTGTGCCCTACTAACACGCTCACTAGTCTGCAGGAAGACAGCGGAAGTCAAGCGATTTCTGCCTGCTTACTGCTTAAGCACAAGGACATGATTACAGACCCTTAGCATCCACTAAACAGCTGGGCATGATGGTATGTGCTGTGATCTCAGGGCTGGAGAGCTAGGGAATCCCAAGGACTTGCTGACCAGTGAGTCTTGCCAATTGGTGAGGCAGCCCACATTAGCCAGTGAGAAACTTTGTCTAAAACCAAAGTAAGATAGAGCCAACACAGAGGCAAAGAGAGAGAAGAGGGGGAGGAAGCCTTCAGGAATTGTGATTTCTGATGGCCATAAGAAAACAAGTATTAGCCATCCACACAGTCCATCTTTGGCAAGATTAACACCAAATCCTACACTAAAGATGTATTTATTTCATTCTCTGTTGCTTTATGTGACTTGTCCAACTTTCAACCAAAACTTATTTGGCATGCTAATAGGTAAGTAAAAGCAGTCAGAGGAGACAAAACAATGATCAGTGTTAGAAAGAGCACAATTATTGGAAGTATCAGAAATGTTGGTGACTATGGTTACTATGGTTACTTCACTGGAAACTCTCTGTGGAAGGCGGAGGATGCAGTAAAACCATTGCCTGTCACCTAAAGGCCTTGGATTCAATCTCCAGCACCTCCAAAAACAAAACAAAAAAATAAATAAATATTGGGCATATCAATAATTTAATAAATTGAGTGGTGAAGGCCAACCCCAGCTACTTGGTGAATTTTAGTCAAGCCTGGGCTTTATAAGATCCTATCTCAAGAGAAATGAAGCTAAACAAAAAGCAACACAGCTCTTATGAGATAAGTAGGCATATGCAAGATAGGTCATTTCAGCAGAGATGGAGATTATGAGTGAGAATCAAATGGCTAGAAGCCAAAACGGAAAGAGATGAAACCTTTAGTATTTTCATCAGTAGACTTGAATATTTATATGGATAAAGTAGTAAGAAGGTATAACAGGACAGATCAAGAATAGAACAGCATCACTACAGAACCATTAAAAGGATGAAAGATAAGAACTTTCATTATTATAAATTCAATGTCTTAGAGAAACTGAACCTAGCATCTGAAGACCAGAACAAATTAAGAAACCCAAATAGGTCTTGTTAGAAAACTGAACTTAAAAGACCCTGAAAAAGAAATATCTGGGTTGAAATGAGCTCACTGGAGAATTCCACCAAATTGAGAAGTAACATCAATCTTTACATCAAATTTGAATGCTTTCTAAGACACTTCATGAAATGAATATTACCTAATACACAAACAAGGCAAAGACAATACAAAAAATTAAAACTACAGATCAATATTTCTTATGAACCTAGATACAGAATTTCTTGATAAACTGTTAGCAATATTAGCCATATTTAAAAATATCCACAAAACACAACCAAGTAGGATTTACTCCAGGTATGGGAGGCCAGATCAATGTTTAAAAGGTGGGACAGGAGAAAAGACTTGGAGCTTAAGCGCATTTGCTGCTCTATCAGAGGATTTGAGTTTGATTCCCACTGCACATGTGGCAGCTAACAATCATCTATAACTCCAGTTGTTGGAGATCTGATGTCCCTTACTTGCCTCTGTGGAAACCAGGGACATACATGGTGCACATAAAAACATGAAGCCAAAACATTCATGATATTAAATATATGAATGAATCTGAGTCTAAAACGATGGCTCAGAGGTTAAGAGCCCTTGATGTTGTTCCAGAAGACTGGGTTTGATTCTCAGCGCCCATATGGCAGCTCACAACTGCTTGCAACTCAAGTTCTGTTCCAGGGCATCAAACACCTTCTTCTGGCCTCTGTGTGTGTACTTTATGTACATAGATAAAAACATAAATGCAGGCAAAATACAAACATCAAAACCTTTACGCATACAAAAACAAATCTTTAAAGAAAAATATTTGAGACACATCCTGTGCCAGGGACTAGACAAATACATGTAGTTCTCATCCTTCAATAAGGAAACTAGTTTGCAATAGACAGAGACCAATATAGAAATCTGTAGCCAATCAAAAGCAGATATGTATTTCTCAGCCCAGATTGAACCATCTATGACACAGTTCCAGGGAACTTTTCAGAAGGGGTTGATGGCGGAAACAGTAATAAGGGCCAGAGGAGCAGGATGTATGCTGTGAGATTGTTTCCTAGAACTGCTGGGACACCCATGAAGTCTTAACAGGACTGAACAAGACCCAAATAAGGAAGACACCATTAGACAGGATATTGTAGAAGGGGGAAATCTTATGGGGCCCTAACTCTAGAAACAGAATTACAGGCAAGTAAGGAATGCTGAGAGAAGTATTGTTTTCCCAGAGACGAACCCTTTTCATTGGCTATCTGGTATCAAATGGTCAGCCCTAAAATATGTATGTATGTACATACATACACACAAATAAAATTATACGGACTGAGCAGGTTTAGGAACACAGAGAGAGAGGGAGAGGAAGAGGGGGAGGGAAGGGGAGGGAGAGGGAGGAGAGGGAGGAGAGGAAGGAGAGGGAGAGTGAGCATAAATTTGAGAGCATGGGGAAGGGTACACAGGAGAAGTTGTTGGAAAGAAAAGGAAGGGGGAAATGATGTAATTATATTTTACTATCAAAATAGCATTAAAAATTACTACACGGAATACCAAAAAAGGTAATGGGGAATGAATATGATCTGAGTACACTATGTACATGCATGAAGATGTCACAATGAACATCATTATTTTGTATAATATACACTATTAAATCTCTAGTGGAATAAATCAAAATTTATTTAATTAAAATTAATCAAAAACTATGGACAGTCTAAAGAGGAAAATTCATATGAATATATCAATTGATGTATAAAACACTTGGACCAATCCAAATCATCCAGCATGATAAATAAAACGGTGTCTAGGAGAAGGTAACTTCCTCAACTTGAGAAGTACCATCTACACAAAAATCAGAACAAAACAGCTTAGATCACACTCAGAGTTAAAGACTTAAACTCTTTCCCTAGGATCTGGAATGAGGTAAGGGTGCTCTTTTCTAGCATACTACTTTAAGTTTAGATACAGGAACAAGGCAGTAAAATTGAAAAGCAATACAGATTGAAAAGAGAAAATTAAACTGTCCTTATTTGCAGATTATATGACAGTCTGCAAAAAACATTCCAACCAAACAAAATACTCCTATATTGCTAACTGAGCTCAGCAAGGCTGTGCAACCCAAAAGTTGCATTCTTATATATTAGTAATGAACATGTGCAGCTGAGGTTAAAGAATAAGACTCATACCATTTACAGTTACTTCAAAGATTTTAGAGAGGATCTGGATACTGAAAATTAGGAAGTCCTAATGAAAGAATTCCAATAAATTCTAAGTAAACGAAGTGACATACTATGTTCCCACTTCAGAAGATTCAACCAACACAATGAACATGCTCTTCCCACCCCCTAACTCACCTATAGGTTTCCTGTAGTTCCTTTCAAAATCGTAGTTAGTCAAATCTACTCAAAATCTGAAATTGGAAAACACAGGTCCTAATAGAACTAAAACAATCTCAGAAAAGACAACAATTCAAGAGTCTTAGTCAGATATTAAGAGCTATAGGTTAGATACAAAGATGAACAAAACATGTAATGGACACTATGTGTTCTTATGGTGTGACACACACACACATACACACACACATGCACACATAGGTCAATAGAGTATATCAGAGGAGGGAAAAGCAGATCTATACACAGATATATGTTCAACAGATACTTGGCCAAAATGATGAAAACAATACAGTGGAGAAAGGATAGCTTGTTCATCAAATGGCACCGTAGCAACTGAATAGACATGTGCCTAAACCTCATACCTAACACAAAATCTATCTCCAATGAATCGTGGGCTCAAATGTAAAATGAAAAACATAAAATATTTTTGGGGAAAAAAGAAAAGTTTCAGGTCTGAGTGGGGTAAATAAATTTTATTTAATTTGGGAAAAAAACTATCCATTAACAGAAAAAAATTCAACAAGTTGGCCTTTGTTGTGTAACAAGGCTTTTTGGGGGGAGACACAACACCAAAAGTCTACTCCCTTAGACAGAGGGCACAGAGCAGAGTAAGGTGCAGGTACCACCATAATCCAACTTGATGGATTGGTAATACTATACCAACAGAAATATAGGTGAGGGGTACAGCTATAGCACCAATGCCCACTCCAGTATGGGTGATAGGCAACTCACAAAATCTGGGAAGCTGGCACACACTGCACCATTGACAGGCAGCTCAGCAGGTTGGAGAATGTCCTTTCCAAGAGACTCAGTTTGTCTAAACCTCTTACAGACAGCTTTCCTTGTTTTTCTTCTTCTTCCAGATCTTTCTCAGATTCTTCTTTACAACTTTTCTCCTCTGAGGTGATTCTGAGCATCTTTTTAAAATTATTTATTTATGTATATGAGTACACTGTAGCTGTCAGACACACCAGAAGAGGCATCAGATCCCATTACAGATGGTTGTGAGCCACCATGTGGTTGCTGGAATTTGAACTCAGGACCTCTGGAAGAGCAGTCAGTGCTCCTAACCACTGAGCATCTCTCCAGCCCCAATTCTGACCATCTTTATTGTTTACTCTTGATAAGGAAAGACCTAGACAATGTGGTCAGTTTCAGGGAGTTCCTGAAGCCATTTTGAGTTGTTTAATTTCTTTCTTAAGGAGCTTCCCTGGGAGATGAAAAGTTTTCATCTCAGAGAAGACCACTACACAACAAACGGTTCCTAATAAAGGTCAGAACCTCTAGCTCTATGATAGACCCAATTAGAGAACGAAAATCCAAACTATAAATCTGGAGAAAAGATTTGCCAATGACACATTCATCTGAGGATTAGGATCTTGAATATATAAAGAACACCCAAAACTCAAAATGTAAAATGCAGTCAGATTAGAAAAGTGGTCCCACATTGGAACAGATACTTCACCACAAAGGGTATACTGGTGGCAAATAAGCACACAAAAATATACTCAGCATCCTTAGTCATTGGGAAAATGCAAATCAAAACTGTAACAAGATACCTTTCACTCCCAAGACCATTACAAAATTCAGAGATCTACTGCTCTTGAGTTACTTAACCCAACAGATACATCTACAACACAGCTCCTGCACATAGGGCTTAGTGAACATTGTGGAAGAGAAGGCAAAATACTGTAAAATCCAGAAAACCAAGAAATCAGCTGTGAGTCTGTATTTTCTCCAAATGACAGGGAAGCAACATCCACAGCACCTCAATGGCATGACTGCCTAAACAGGACCGGAACGATGGCAATCCCAATAGGCATGCTACCATTGGAGGGTAAAATATCTTGAAGGTCCTACCCCTAGACAAAGAACTGCAGTCGAACACTGACTGCTGAAAGGGAGAATTGATGTTTTCCAGGGATGTTCCCCTAATACAAAATGGTCAGGCCTAAAATCATATACTCTCCAGCAATTCCAAGCAGACTCAGCAGGTTATATTTATATATTTACGCAAGTGTGTGTGTGTGTGTGTGTGTCTGTGTGTGTGTGTAAAACAATAAAAATAAAGGAGATATCAACTTTAGAGGGAGTTGGCATTAGAGGGATTGAAGGGACTAAAAAGGGAAGTGGTGTAAGTATATTTTAATTAGAATTTGAGAAACTGTAGATACCAAAATAAAGAAACAAACACAATGAAGTATTACTGTTGACTATAAAAACATGAGAATAGTGTAAATGCTGCTGTGGCTGTGAAAAACTAGGTCATGCACATGTTGTAAGTACAACTGTAAAGTGGGATAGCCTCTCAGAAGATAACTTTGTAATGGCCTGGAATTTATACCCCTGGATATTTATCTCAGAAAAATTAAAACTCATGTTCATAGAACCTGTGAATGGATCTTCTTAGTAGCTTTCTTCATAATAGTTCCAAATTAGAAACAATTTATATAGCCTTCAGATGGAATCTGGCTTGAAGAACCAGTGGTACAACTATCCAGTTTAACGGAGAACTGCTTCATGCAACAACATATCTGAATTCCAAGGTAATTGTGGTGATTGGAAAATAATCCAAAAACATTACACACTATGTGATTCCCCTTAAATAAGGTTTTTGGAGACGGAGTCTCATGTAGCCCAGGCTGGCTGCAAACTTACTATGCTTGGAGAATAATCTCAAGCTCTTGATCTCCTTGGCTCTGCCTCCCAAGGGCTGGAAAGCATGCATTATCATGGTTAGCTTACATAACACTCTTGAAATGTCAAAATTACAGAAATGGAGAACGAATTAGTGATTAGTAGTCAGGGGTGGTGAGAACCGAGAGGGTTATGTCCGCCAAAGGATAACAAGAGAGATAACAAGATGCATCCTTTTGATGGAGCTGTTTTCTATCTTAATCACAGCAATGTCAATACCCTGGTTGGGATATTGTACTACTAGTGTAACAGGATGGTGTTATTGGGGAAAACAGGGTCAAAAGTAGCTTTATGTGATTTCCAATAATTTCATGTGAATATGCAATTATCTCAAAATCAAGCTTAATTTTAAGAAAGTCTTTTATACCCACAAAATTGCAATAATGACAAGGGAATCTTCTAGAAGAAAATTGTCAAGGTGGAAAAATGGTCCAGAAAATATCCTAGAGAAATGGAAGGGGCTGGTATCAGCTGAAAATGGAGACCTCCTGGGGGCAGTACTCAGAAAACTGCACAGCAGCCGCTGCGGGAGAGGATGACATTAAAACCCACAGGGAAAAGGCACAAAGAGGAGAGTTCTTTTCCATATCCGGAAGAACATTTGATGATACTTCTGCAATAGGACAAAAGAAGTTTCCAGGACAAGCATTTTAGTGAGGGGCAAGGAACTAGTGAGAAAACAATACCTGTTCAACTAACCAGGCAAGACTAAGGCAGCATTTTGCAATTTTCTCCTTGGAGGGGCTAGAGAGAGTTGGAAGAACATTGGATATTGAAGCCTGCTTCATGTGTACAAATTGCTGGAGACAATGGGACAGTGGCTGTGTGTGCCAACTTCAGGGAAGGTGCTTGTTATCTGGGTAAATGGTAGGTTCTTTTCTCAGCAGGGTTTGTATTTAGAGAAAGATGCTATTCAAACCATAATTCTCAACTCCCTGCTTTTTGCTCCATCAGCCACTCCCCAGAGAGATCTGAGAGGAATTCGAGAAGATGGCAGTGGAGGCAACAGTAAGAAGCAAAGGGCTTTCAAATGGGTGACTTTGCCCTTTGAAAGGCTGTGCCCGTCACTGGAGTAATTTCAGACGAACAAGCACATTAGGAAAATGACTACTATTATGTATTGCAAGGTTGCAAAGAACACATGTGTCCTTGTGTAGCACCATGCTTTAAAAAATTCTTAGCCCAGGTGCTGAAAGTTTTTCCACGTCCCGCCTGAGTGTTCTCACAGATTTCCTCAGAGCACACAGTGCCACCACTTGGAATGTTCCTGATTTCTACTGAGACTGGGACTAGGGAGGGATTTCTTGAATCATTTCTATGGATAGTTTTATTATCTTTGAGTGGGGAGGGGTCAGAGCACTGATGGGGTGGAGCTAGGGAGGCTCCTTGGGCAATTAGACCAGCCTACTTGTTGAGTTCCAGGCCAGAGAGAGAACCTGTCTGTCTCAAAACCAAAGTGGATGGTGTGGATGGTGCCTGACCCAGAATCTTCTCACCTCCACCTGTATCCGTGCGTGCACTTGCATGGACAAAACCAAAACAACTGAAAAGTGGGCAAATGACCTAGCTAGACAATAGTCCAAAGAAGTTATGTGAATGAAACAGAAATATAGAACAAGATGCTGATCACCTGTAGCCAACAGGGAATTGCAAACCGAAATCAGAATGAGTTCCCATTTCATACCCACTAGGAGCTGTAATGAAGACAGGGAGACAGTAAGCACAGTTGCTGGGGTTATGGAGGAAATGGAACACTTAGACACTTCCATGGGAATATGAAATGATGCAACCGCTTTGGAAAGCATTGAATTTCTTTGAAGGTTAAACATATATTTCATGCAACCCAGAGACACCCTTCCCAGCATTGGACACAAGGCAAATGAAACCCCATTTTCACACTTTGATTCCATCCGGTATATGAAATGTACAGAAGATGCAAACAGAGAGCCAGGACTGGCTGTTTGCTAAGGGCTGGTTATGTCAGAGGATGGAATATAAAGTGACTTCTGAAAGGTAGTGGGGGTACAGGTGGGGTGGAGTGTTCAGACATTCTAAAAAATTATCGTGATGGACACAGAACTGGGACTCCACTAAAAATCTATCCAGTAATTTTGTTCTAGATGGTTTATCAATTACACCTAGAAGCAACTGTTCAAAAAACAACAACTCCACCGCCACATGACAACTTGTAGTGCATTCTATTGTTTAACTATAATGGAATGTTAGAGATTAAAATGGTCAGGTGCAGAAGATACAGTGTCAAACTCTTTGAACTTTAGGGTTTTCCCAGACCATGCAGACAGAGCACTTTTACAGGAGTTTATTTTCCAGGCAAACAGAGGTTTGTTTGCTGGCACCTTCCCCATACCTTGTCAAGGTCACTACCAAAGTCAAGACAAATAAGGCTGCAAAGACAGGGCTCAGGAAGGCTACGTCCTGGGCAATGAGGAGTGCCAAATGAGGCACTGCTAATCATGATGAGGAGTCAAAGCTACATGTGCATTTACTTTGGAACTGATTACCAATTTTCTGTCTTTTCTTTTTTTCTTTCTGCAGCTGAGGACCGAACCCAGGGCATTTCACTTGCTAGCCAAGTGCTCTACCACTGAGCAAAATCCCCAACCCTTGATTATCAATTTTTCAATCAGTGCCTTGAAAGTCTACTGTGGTTGGACGCTTCAACTTGTTTGGTGGGCAGGGGTGGGGGCGGGGAGGAAAAAATAGATGAAAGAAAAGAAAGAGGGAAAGGAGAGGAAGAGTAAAGAGTAGGAGGAAGGAAGAAAGAAAGGAAAAAAGAAAAGGGGGGGGAGGAAGGAAGGAAGCTGGAAAACCAGCTTCTAACAGTAGTTAAAGGATGAGGTGGGAGGGGGACAAGAAAACCCAAATCAACCTGAGCCCTGCAATCCCTGGCTCGGCCGGCGTCCGAGCTGGGGGCGCTGCGCGGGGGGGAGCCGGCAGGGGGCGCCCTTTGCGCTCCTGCCCCGAGGCTCTCGCCGCCGCCCCCTCCACCCGTCCTGACGTCCGAGCCCCCGCCTCTTTCTCGCGGGCTTTCAAAGGGCGCTCGGGGCAAGGCGGCCCTGAGCTTCCCTCCGCCGGCCTCCGGGGAAGCCGTGGTCACCTGCCCGGCGCGGCCACTCCGCACACCCCCGGCTCCTCGCCGCTGCCGTCCGCCCGCCCGTCCGTCCGTCCGTCGCCCGGGCAGCAGGTGCCTCGGGAGCAGCACCTCAGCTTCGAAGCCGCCAGCCCCGCGGGCCAGGCACATGGAGGGCGGCGGCGGAGGCGGGCCGGCCCCTGCCGAGGCTCCGGAGGAGGCAGGCGAGTCGCCCCAGGGCGGGCTGCCTCCGGGGCCCGAGGGCGCGGCGGGGCCGGCGGAGCCCGAGAGCTCGGCGGACGCGCTGGGCTGCGAGGCCGAGGGCGGGCGCGGGCCGCGCCGGGCTCTGCGGGCTGTATACGTGCGCAGCGAGAGTTCGCAGGGGGCGGCGGCCGGCGGCGGCCCCGAGGCCGGGGCGCTCAAGTGCCTGCTTCGGGCCTGCGAGGCCGAGGGCGCCCACCTCACCTCTGTGCCCTTCGGGGAGCTCGACTTCGGGGAGACAGCCGTGCTCGATGCCTTCTACGATGCAGGTGAGGGCGGGGGTCCCCCCTGGCTTCCCACCGCCTTCTCACCAGCCCTGCCACCCCTCCACTCTCTCCCCTGGCCCCTTCCTCCAGTTCCCCTTCCATCCTTCCACAGTGGATGCTTAGGACCAATCTCTACCTTCTGGACGGGGTAGTAGAACAAGTAAGGATCCCTTGGACAGATAAAGAGAGACCGTACGCACTTAGAGCCATTACATCTTTTTTTTTTTGTTCTTTTAATAATAGCAACAACCCAAGAAACACACCCTATCTCATCGCCTAAGAAAGCGGTTCTTCCCCACAGGGGTCCCATATCAAATATGTACCTTACAATTGGTAACAAGCAAAATTACAGTTATGAAGTAGCAACAAAATACCTTATGCTTGGGATCACCACAAGAGGAATTGTATTAAACCAGTAGGAAGGTTGAGCGCCATCAACAAGATGTTGAGTCCGTTCTCCAGTTTTCTCCTGACATATCCCCAATGCAGGCTAGTGATCATAATCATCTGGGAGAGCTGCTAAAACTAATTGTTAAGATGGATCACTCATCTAATCCGAGGAAACAGACAGGAGGAGTGCAAATTCAAGGCTAGCCTCTGTAACATATGCAGTTGGGGGCTAGCCTAGGCTACAAAGTGAGACTCACTCTTAAACAAACAATAATCTGATCCATTTTAGACCAGTGACACCCAACGTGAGGCCTTCAGAGTGTTTAATTCTTTGAGGTGATTCCATCCTACAACCAGTAGCAAGTTAGTGCCCGACAAACGCGTGCGTGTTGACTTAGAGTTTTTTATTTTTTAAAACACATTTTGACATACTTATAGTGCGGTGTAATCTACCACTATGTGATGTTTTAGTCTCTTAACATAATTCATTGCTAGACCAAGAAACTGTTTCCAGGTTCCCTGTACTGAGTATGACCTAACCATCTCTCTCATTTTCATGTCACCATTTTTGAGTTGACAATAGTTCCTTCTCATGCTTTTCTTACTTAACCTTTGGGGACAAATCTGTGGAATCTAGATAGTATTCATCAGCATTGTATAGTACAGGGTAATGACCAGGGAGTGTTTGTGCCTTAGTTTTTCCACTAGTCAATTGGAAGTAAAGGTGTCTACCTTAAACCTAAAAGCATAAGAGCAGAGACTTTGGGAGTTGTTTACAAAGTGTTCATGGTCTTGTAGCAAGATAGGTGTCTTAGTTGCGTTGTTTTGAACCTATGTTTGGTAAGTTCTACCAAACCCTACCCCATAAATGCTGGTCAATTCAGTTCCTTGTTTACTGGAGGCAGCCCTGAATGTAAGGTGGTTTTTTTGTTTCATTTTGTTTTTTTTCCACAGCAAAGGGCCAAACCCACCCCCATCTGGAAAGAGATGGGGCTTCAGGCTTGTTCAAACAAGTGGCAGCTGGGCCCAGTGAGCGCATTCTCTTGACATTTCTGACCATGCTGAGTATGCTCTTGAGCACCACATCTTTTCAGAGAACTGATTCAGGAGCCCACTTCACCTAGAACCACTCCGTTTTCTCAACTTCTATTCAGTCTGCTCCCAAATGGAGTTTGAACAGATTCTTTGAAAGGCACAACGCTCCGTTCTTGCCTGCCAGCAGCAAAGATGAAACCTTTGCGTGCAGTGCCTTTGCTTTTCCGGGCCTCAGTGACGTATGTTCGTATGCCTGGATGGCACATCTTCACCTGCTACGCAAGCTCTTTTGAAAAAAACTGCGTATTTCAGTGCTCAAAGCTGAGCACCCAGAGCATCACATTTGTTCACTCTGGGTTCACATGATTTACTTTTGTCTGCATCACGAATCTCCTTTGGTCAATTTTGCCCTTGGGAAAAATTTCTGTTGATGCCACTGCAGGAAGTGGAATTCTCAGTTAAATAGCCGATCTCTACCTCGCTGCCCTGGCTTTCCAGTCTCCACTCTCACAATCTTTTTTTTTTTTTTGGCTTTTTTCACCCAAAGTAGATAGAAAATTGTTGGCGGTTTTGTAAAAATCTCTGAAGCCAGGATTTTTTCAATTGAGTAGCCAGCCTCTGGCCACATGTAGCGTTTATATTTAAATTAAAAAGGGATCTATAGAATCAGAATAGCCCTATTTCAAGTACAGCCAGCCAGCTTCTGTATGTGGGATGGCAAAGATATAAAATGTTTTCCTCATAGTACAAGGTCTCCTTGACAATGCTGTTTTAGAACAAGATTGGTTGGGGGAGAGAAACTATTGAACTGTCCCAGGTGGATTGTGGGGGAATCATAGAGGTGAGACATTAGGCACTTCCTGTCTTCTGTTCTCATAGCAACTCAATGCTTGGTTCGATAGTGTTCTTATACTGTCTTATTTTTGTGGTCCTCTGTGTATCTTAGATTTCTGTGTCATTAGTAAAAGGTTGATTGGAGGAGCTGCAGGAAAGCCATGGGTTGATGGAAAAAAACTCTAAAAGAACTCACACTGAGGCTAGGAATGTGGCTTAGTGTCTCAGCACCTGGCTAGCATACAAAAGACAGGATATTGGTAAACAAAAGTGCTTAATGCTGGATACTTTCAGTAGACTGAAAACCTCCACAATGGAATGGAAGCAGAATGCTAGCAATACTGTTTTCTTCTTGGATATCCACAGCTACCTAAGTAGATAGATGGATAGATAGGTAGGTAGCATGGGATTTAAAATGAGATTGTAACTCTGAAGCAGCCTGGCTCACTCCATCCCCACTGGAGAGAGTGACTTGTACTACCATGCTTCCTTTCACTCTCGGAAACAGACTCCATCTCTGTCCTGGACCACAGTTATTTTCTGATGTATCAGGCCTTTGGTGGTCCTTTCCTGAGCCTCCTCCTATCTGTGCTGCTGTTACTCCTAGTCACTCAGCATTGAGCCTGGAATGTTCCTCAACCATATGGAAAGAAACATCACAGCTGCAGAATTGAATTGCACCATGGCTGCTTACCTTGAGTGCATTCTAAACAGAGAGATTTGTGAGCCAGTCCATTGCTTTTCTGGCTGTATAGTCTTCATTACCAGGGAATATGATCCCCAGTGGTCAACTTCCAAACAGTTTTGCTACATACAGCATAAACATTTAAAGCCCTCTACATACCAGGCTTTGAGATAGGTGCTGTGCAAATTCTAATTAAATAGAGCAGTTGGGATAAGGCTGAACTATTACTGAGTAGGCTGGAAAAATTCATGTTTCTCAGGACTCCAGGCATAGTTTGAGCTATTGGGTATGACAAGGCTTGGCATAAATGCCTAATGGGTGGTGGGGCTTGATTTTTGTTGGGTTTGGGGAGGGGTTGCAGGACATGGAAGTAGATCTTATTCTGGCTTTCATGTGGCTGTCTGTGGGAGGATAGCCTAGAGGGCAGGCAGAATTGCACTCACAGGGAGAGGAGGAAAAGAGAAGGTGTATTTGATACTGATACCCCTTCTCACTCTTAAATTCTTTTTTTATGGAAATTTTAAAGTATGCACAGAATGAAGCTTCAGCAATTATTAACATTCTGTCTTTCCTTTGACTCCAGGGATTAAATCTAGATCCTTACACATACTAAGCAAGGGTACCACCACTGAGCTTTAATCCTCACCTGTGTTGTAATTCTCTTCCTCACCCATCCCTATCTATACTATTAGTATAATTACTAAATGTGCAACTATGAAAAATCACTAGCCCTTGTGGAACTCTAACTCTATCACGATATGGAATATTCTGTCTTCCTACCTATGGTCCCCCCCCCCACTTCCTTTCCCCTTCAGTCCATCCTTGACATCACAGAATGACTGACTTACCATCACTGTGAATTTGGGCTACCTTTTCTTGGGGTTTTAAATAAATAAACTCATATAGTATAATTTTTGTGGCTTCATTCACTCAGGATGTTTTTGAGATTCACCCATATGGTTACATGACCTAGTAGCATTAAAGAAACACTGCCATCATAAGAATGGTGCTATAGGCACCAGGTGTGGTGGAAGCAAGTCTAGACAATTAGTGAACTTGAACTTCAGGTTTAATGAAAGACCTTCTGTCAAAAAATGAACAGAAGAGCTAAGGATGATACAACATCAGCTTCTGGTCTCTACATGTGTTCCCATATGCTCAAGTATGCATACCCCATACACACCCACCCCCCACATGAATATATTCAGATTATCCCCTTTCATGGATATTTGGGTTGCTTCCAGTTTGAGGCTGTTACAAAGAAGGGTGCTACAAACACCTGCATGTCGTTCATGGAGTAGTGCTTTTACATTCCTCTTGGAATATCTAGAAGTAAAATGAATTAGGTATACTTTCAGCTTTGTAAGGGACTTGCAACCCTTTATCCAGAGTGGTTATACCATCTTATTACATTCCCAGTACCAGTGCCTATGTTTCATATCCCCATCAATTCTTTGTAGTACTAATAATCTTTTAAATGTTGGCCTTTTTAGTGAGAAGTATAGCAGCTTCTCACTGATGGATTTAATATGCTTTTCCTAAAAAGTAACAATGTCATGCACCTTTCTATGTGATTTTTTTGACATGGACATTTTTTTCTCTGCAAGGTGTTCACTGAAGTCATTTACCTATGTAATTGTTGGTTGTTACCTTCTTGTTGAATTACCAGTTCTTATAAAATTTGTGTTTAAATCATTTGTTAGGACCATGAGCATCTCCTGTATCATGGCTTGGTAATTCATCCCCATTTGTTTAGACTTTTTGATGATGCAGTCTGACTTATAATTTCTTTTAATGGTATTTTATAGCTGCATACCTAAAACACCTTGCAGGTTTTACTTGTGCAACACGGGTCTATACATTCTTCTGAAAGCTTATAGGTTTTGCTTTTACATTTACATCTCTGAGTCATCTCAAATGAAATTGACATTCTGACAATGACACCTTGGCTTCAAAAATTTAGAGAGGCCATTCTTGGCCTAGATTAAATCTGACATTTAGAAGCTAGCAACAGGACCTTTGCTGCTTGCTTTCTTCTCATCATCCAAAGGCTCAGAAGTCTGGGTTCTGCCCAAACAGGCTTATCTACATCCTGTCATAATAGCCCACTGACCCTTGGAATGCTAGTGATTCCTTGCATTTCATGCATCAGAGCTTGAAAGTATACTGTATCATCTGTTGGCTGATAGCCCTGGATAACTTAATGTATCTGAGTCTTGTTAAAATGTCTGCTTATAAATGTCTCCAAATAAATGCCAGTACCTTGAATTGAGTGAGTGCTTACTATCAGTTTTTTCTGTACCATTCCACTCTAACTCCTGCCACAACTGTACCAGAAACCTTGGTGTACAGAGTAAAATGTGCCTGGTACAATAGGGATTCTGATGTAAGTCTCAAACAATCATCATGTAGTATAATCTCCTGCAGTTTTTATGAAGAGATTCCTGAGTTTTTGTATTTAAAGATTGCACCTCATCTCCATTTCTTGTTCTTTGCCGTAAAAGCAAACAAAACAAACCCCTAGCTTTGTTTTTCTTTTTAATTGAGATACAGCATACATAGAAAAAGTGGGTGAATTTTCCTTGGTTTTGTCCTTTGTTATAAATTTAATTTTACAGTTTGTACTTTTACATGTCTGGCTTCTTCTGTTTGCAGTTAGGTTGTGTGGTACCTCTATGACATCACTGTAGTCATAGCTTATTCTTAGCCATTTCTCTGTAGTATAGTGGTTCTCAACCATCCTAATGTGACCCTTTAATACAATTCCACATGTTGTGGTAAACCCCCACCCATAGAATCCATTGCTACTGCCTAACTGTAATGTTGCTGCTATAATGAATTGTAATGTAAATAGCTGTATTTTCCAATGGTCTTAGGTGAACCCTGTGAAAAGGGCATTTGACCCACCAAAGGAATTGACCCACAGGTTGAAAACTCAAATGCTATAGTATTTCAGTTAAAAAAGATGCCACTATTTGTTTTTTATTATAAATAAGCATTTGAGTTGTTTCTGTCTGGAGATAATCACAAATAGTGGTGCTATTATGAATATTCTAGTACTTAGGTTTTTGTCAATTCTTTTGTGGTGTGGTGCTCTTATTTAAAGTATAAAGTACAGTGAATTTGGATATATTCACAGTAATATAACCGTCACTACTGTCAAATTTTAGATTATTTCTGTCAGCCCTAAATAACAACTCACTCTTGTAGAACTACCTGGAATCTAGTGAGAACTATATTGATCTTTCCAAGGGCAGTGTCCCTGGTGACCTAGCCACTTTATACTAGGACCTACTTCTTAAATGTCCTATTATCTTTATGCCACCATACTGAAAATCAAATATTCTAACATATGAACCTTTAGGGACACAATCAAATCATATATAAAACCACGACTTCTAAATATTCCAAATATTATATGAACTGGAAGCAATTAACATTTTTATGTTTAGAATGGCTATTGGATTCGTTAGATTTCACAAGACCAAAATTTCAAACCTTGTAAGATGGGTTTGTTTAAAGAATTCTTCATCAAGAGTGCTGCTTGTTCTTGAGATACAGCTAAGTCCCAATTTGGGCCAGTCATTAGACCTCCTTTTCCCCAAGCTCTTCTCCATTTTTGTTCTTCAGTTCTTTCACATGGGAACAATTCTGGGTCAGAGTTTTGACATGAAATGTCAACCCATCCCTCCACTTGATGTCATGCTTCTTCTGGAGGTGGGCTCTATAGTCCCCTTTCTCCATTGTAGGGCATTTCGTCTAGGCCCCTCCTTTTGAGTCCTTAGAGTCTCTCACCTCCCAGGTCTCTGGTACATTCTGGATGGTCCTCCCAACCTCCCACCCCCAAGGTTGCCTGTTTACATTCTTTCTGCTGGCCCTCAGGAGGAGGGAAGACCTATAAGAAGACCATCAGTCTCAACTAACCTAGACCCCAAGATCTCTCAGACACTGAGCCACCAAAGAGGTAGCATACACCACCTGATATGTGGCCCCTGAGGACTGCCGGGTCTGAATTCAGAGAAGATGTACTTAACCCTCAAGAGACTTGGGGCCCCAGGGAGTGGGGATGTTTGGTGAATGGGGGTGGGGCATCCTCTTGGGCCAGGGGGATATTGTGGAACAGTTGGAGTGTGGACCTGGAGGGAGATAAATTCTGGACTATAAAAAAGATTAAAGAATAAATAAATAAAAATAAAAAATACAACTAAGTCTTTGTAACGCCTGTGACTTATGGAAGTATGCCTCATGAAAATAATAAGCACGTACATTCATTGTACAGTGGAAATCAGACATGAGAAAATGCAGTGAATCTAGAAGAGGTAAGGACAAGGAGTGATGGTTTCATATCCAACAGTGAGTCACTAGCAGCAAACGAATTCAGTTGCCTTTAAACGCTGTGGAGACAGATGCCTATGAGGCAACAAAGCACAGAAAATAGGTGAAATCAGCAGTCATGCAAAAATCCCAGTGTTTACTGACTTTGAAGGAACAATTGACTTTCTTAAGTGAAAGATAGCAGGATGATTGTTGGGGAATAGATGTGAAATCCTCGAGTCCTTTCCCATTGACTGGCAGTTCAGTGAGACCAGTAGAAAATAACATAAATCTAGGACCTGCTTCCTGAGATTTTTGTCACTGTAAAAGAAAAGCTTCATACAACCTATTCATGGTTGGCAGTACTTGGCAACATCACATCAATCCCAGTTCTGCTCTAAAATAGCACATATTTCTTGTTTTTAACTTCAATTTTAGTAAGTATATTTACATCAAATGTAATATGGTCACACAAATGAAAGAAATTGGCTTTTTATTTCTTTTTTACTATTGATAATTCCATTTATTTACATCTCAAATGATATCCCACTTCCCGGTTACCCCTCCACAACCCCTCTATCCCAAATCTGCCCTCTCTTCCCTCCAGTTTGCCTCTATGAGGATGCTCTCCCACCCTACCACTCCAGCATCTCCCTATGCTGGGTCATCAAACCTCTGCAGGACCAAGGGCCTCCCCTCCCATTGATGTCAGACAGGGCTATCCTCAGCTATATCTGGAGCCATGGGTTCCTCCCTGCACACACCTTGGTTGATGGTCTAGTCCCTGGGAACACTGGGTGGTCAGGCCAGCCTACGTTGCTCTTCCTATGAGGTTACAATCTCCCTCTGCTCCTCTAGCCCTTCTGCCAGCTCCCCCACCATTGTCCCCAAACTCAGTGTGATGGTTGGCTCCAAGCATCCACATCTGCATTGGTCAATTAGGTAGCATATATTTCAAGGGTGATACTATAGACTATTTAAATGGATTGTGCATAGAAAATCCTTCTAAGGCTCATTTTTTTTTTTGCTTTATAAAACAGTAGAAGAAATCTGAAAAGAAAGTGCCATGTGGTGAAGATGAAACCTTTGAAGCAGTGGGGACTGTATACACTGTAGACGTGTCACACAGTGTATGATAACAGTATGGGCAATACTCACACTGCAGCCTAGCTTGGAGTATAATCGGGCACAATGTTCGGCATTGTTAGTTGGAAAACATGCATGTGCAAAATATGGAGTGCCTTAATTTGGGCCATGTGTTTTTTTTTTTTTTTTTTTTTTTTTTTTTTTTTTTTTTACAAATACTTCACTGTGAGCAAAATGAAATTAGACACTACAAATCTATTCACCTTAGTGGGCACACATAGCTTGCTAATATATGATTTATTTTGGTCTTAAATATTAGGTACTAGGAGGCAAAAGATAGTTTCTCCATGTCCCTACTCTTTACCCTTCTTCCCCTAGTTAAATCTTAACAATCCCAAGCAAGTTACCCATGTGATAATAGCACTCCATAAGGCTGTGTTGACCTCTTGACACTGAACTGGTGGGCTAACTTTTTCTGCTTCTTACAATATTGGAAAAAGAGTTTAAATGACACCTCACAGCATTCTTTGTACTGGTCTGACCTGAAGTTTGTTGGAAATGACGGACAGTTAACAAAGACCAATCTAATTATAGTAGAAGTCAGTAGAAATGACTTCTGTTTGGTAAAGATGAGCTTTTTATTTTTAAGGCAGTTTTTAAAGGGACCAGAGTTACCATACATCCAATTACATTTTTTAATGTCTCTGGCAGAAAATTTATTCTGAACATCAGCTCTTTGTTTAGAGAAAAACAACTCTTATTTACAATCATTTCTCTTTTCCTACTGGTAGAAATATAGGCTTACAGACAACCTAAGTGTATTTAAAGACTGGCCTGAGCCAGTGTCAGCACAGAATTTCTACGAGGTAAATCATTTGCTATCATACTATTAACTAATGGCAGCATGCATAAATTCAGCACTTTAAAACCACACTGAAAAGTATGGCTTTATTTGTTACCTATAAAATATTTAACAGACGTGTTTAAAGGCCAGGCACCTATGGGTGTGGAGAAAGGAGGGTGAGGAGTTCAGTATCTTCCATCCGATACACAGCAAGTTCACAGCTGGCCTGTGCTACTTGAGACCCTGGCTGTTAAAAACTAAAACAATTCTGTTTAAGACTGACGAAATGGTCTTTTTAAAAATGATGTTATACATGCATATAATGTGTTCCTATCAAATCCAGCTCTTCCTCCCTCCCCTACGATTCCTCTCCTATTCCTGTACCTATTTTTCTCTCCCAACTTTATATGTTTTTTTAAGAACAAAACCTCACTGAGTCTATTTAACACTTGCCTGTGTGTGCATACATGTAGGGCTCTCTACTGGAGCATGGGTAGCCTCTCAGAGGCCACATCCCTGAAGAAAACTGACTAACCTTTCCCAAGCAGCCGTCAATTGCCACAAACTTCTTAGGTAGGCATGGGACAGGTGGAGTCCCTCCCCTGCCCGTGCTGGAATTTTGACTGCCTTGATCTTGGGCAGGTTTTATCAAAAGGCCTTCTTTATTTTAAGAACTTAATGTGGGCTGGAGAGATGGCTCAGTGGTTAGGAACACTGGCTGCTCTTCCAGAGGAACTGAGTTCAATTCCCAGCAACCACATGGGATCTGATGCCCTCTTCTGGTGTGTCTGAAGACAACTACACAAAGATAGATAGATAGATAGATAGATAGATAGATAGATAGATAGATAGATAGATAGATAGATAGAATTTAATGGATTTTAGTCAGTTAAAATTCTACATATTTCATCTTATTTCATATTAACACATTTTAGAATAATTATCAATATTTTGAGGGGTACTGACTTCAGTGGTGAATTCAGACAATGTCCTATTAGTTTAGATTTTAACTGGAAACTTGGCTTTTTGCATTTTCTTAGAGAATCACTTCCTAAAGAGTGTTACTGCACTAGGTGGGCAAATGCCTGCCTCATGACCAGGGAAGACTCTGCTATATAGTCTCCCCCCCAAGACTGGCCTTCATCACTAGGAACTGGAAGGAACTGAAAGGCAATGGTTGCTAAGAGCAGAGTGCATTTGGTAATGAAAACCTGTGTTTTATCTCTTCCTTTTTAATCTGTGATCTGTTTACCTAAGATTTAGCCTGATACAGAAAATTGTTTTGCTCCTAGGTAGCTCAGGTTTAGAAAGTGAGTCATAACAGCAGTAAAATTCATCTAGACCCTGGCCAGCCGAAGACTTAGGGCCAGAAAGATGAGTTGAGCCTTGTCTGTTTTCTACCCAGCTAAATGACCTTGAGGACTCTGTTAATGGCTTTGTACTTCATTTTTCCTACCTGCAATGTGAAGCCAAACGTACCTTTCCCTCCCTGCCTGGCTTCCAGAGGCCTCTGAAACCCCGCCGAGACATCTAGCGGAATTTTCTATTTGGCAAAGCTTTAAGTCTGATAAGGAAAGATTAGAAGGGATTGATAGTCTCATTTTCTTTGTCCTCTTTTCAGTTGTTTGCGATATTTTGTTGCTTGTTTTTGTTTTGAAATGCAGTCTCACTTTGTAACCTCGGCTGATCTGGAACTCAAAGCAATCCTCCTGCCTTTTGACTTTTGAGTGCTGTGATTATTTGGATTTGTGGCCTCTTTAAAAAAATTCAGTCTGGTGTCTTATCAGAATTAGCATTTAGAAACCTAGTGCTAGGTTAGTGTCATAGTTCCTCTAAAAGCAAACCAGTTGAATCTTCTTTAGGCACAAATACTCAAAGTGAATTCAGTCTATGCACTGGAGTAGCAGATGTTAGTCAGGTAAAAGTTTCAAACTTGATGAGCCCAACATAGTGGTATATACTTTGGGAGACAGAAGCAGCATATCTCTGAGTTCAAGGCTAGCCTGATCTATGTAGTGAAACCATGTTTCAATTTTTTTTTCAAATTTGAAATGTTTTTATAGTTGAACATGAATTACTTATATTTGGAAAGGGGCTGATGGTTGAGACAGTATTGCTGTCTAGCTCAGGCTGACCTGGAAACTGCAGTCTTCCAGCCACTGTCTCCCAAGTCTGAATTGCTTCTTTAGCAGCAGTGTTTACCTGTCTAGTTTTAATTGGTACTGGAGAGGCTCTGTCCAAGACCTGGGTAAAGACACAGATGGCCACCTTTCTGGAGGGGGTGAGGGGCCAGTATCTAGATTATAGTTCGGAATATTGAGAGGGTACAGAAAGGAAAGAATTTGTGTTATCAGATGAAAACTTGATCCACTTAACAAAAGGCCACTGCGTTAGGTTCAAGACTGCCTACAGGAATGGACTGTGCGACTTAAAAGACTGCTTTCTGCCTCTTTCCACCACTCTTTCTCTTCTTTGCAAGTTGGGGAGAAAAGGGTTTATTCAGCTTACACTTCCACATTGCTGTTCATCACCAGAGGAAGTCAGGACTGGAGCTCAAGCAGGTCAGGAAGCAGGAGCTGATGCAGAGGCCATGGAGGGATGTCACTTACTGGCTTGCTTCCCCTGGCTTGCTCAGCCTGCTTTCTTATAGAACCCAGGTCTACCAGCCCAGGGATGGCTCCACTCACAATGGGCTGGGCCCTTCCCCCTTAATCACTAGTTGAGAAAATATCTTACAGCTGGATCTCATGGAGGCCTTTCCTCAACTGAGGCTCCTTTCTCTGTGATAACTCCAGCTTGTGTCAAGTTGACACAAAACCAGCCAGTACATAATATAAGAGACAAATTGGTAAGTCACATCAAACAATAGAAAATTAAAGAATGTGTCAACTGTGATAGTATTAGTGGACATAAAGTTTAAAGATGTGAAACCAAACAATATACCGTGTGTATTATAGTCTTTCTCAGGTGGCTGGAACCAAATACTATAGTCTGGGTGGCCTACAAATAACAGATTTATCTCTCAATTCTGGAGGCTGGGTACCAGCATATTCTATGTCTGATGATAATCTGCATTTATCCTAGTGTCCTTGTAGGGTAGAAAGGACAGCTCAACTCTCTGGAGCCTCATAGAAAATGACACCGATTTATTTTATTCATTCATTTAATATATGTATACAGCCTTCATGACCTCATTCCCTTCCAAAGGCAGCATCTCTAATTGCTGTCATATTAGGGGTCTGGTTTCAACAGATAAATTTTGTAGGCATCAAGGCTCTCAGCTTATAGCATGCACATATATGTATGGAAGTGGTACATAGATGAGGGAAGTTTTCTCTGGCAGTATGGAGGAAGGAATATGTGGGAGTCTGACACATGCTAGAATGCTGAGTACATGGGGTTTACTGTTACCTTTCATTAATTGGTATGTGTAGTCTTTGTATGTCTATTTCATAAAACAAACCATCATTGAAAACAAATAGGTCAGAAAGTTCTAAGTGAGAGTATATTCTCAGTATTTAAAAAAGGAAAACAAGGGCCAGAGAGATGGCTCAGTGGTTAAGAGCACTGGCTGCTCTTCCAGAGGTCCTGAGTTCAATTCCCAGCAACCACATGGTGGCTCCCAACCATCTGTAGTGGGATCTGATGATACCCTTTTCTGGTGTGTCTGAAGACAGCTACAGTGTACTCACATACATAAAATAAATAAATCTAAAATAAAAAGGGAAAACAGAATAGGTATAGTGTGTCACATATCTTTAATTCCAGCACTTAGGAGGCAGAGGCAAGCTCACCTCTCTGAGTTCCAGGCTATACATCCAGGGCTGCATAGTGAAACTCTGCTTCATGCACGCACACATACACACGTACATGCATGCACGCACGCATGTATATATATGTCTCTTCACTATTTTATTTAAATTCTTACTGTTTCACTTTTATAGTTCATGGGAGGTAATCCTAATTAAATCATTTCCCACTTCCTTGATTTTATGCAAAAAGCTGATGGTGGAAATACAAATTTCCATAATCCTCACTGATGATCAGCAGCAAGAAGAAATAAGTACATAAACCACTTTAGCTCTCTTTCAATGCTTGTCTTTGTTTATCTCAGATGTTGCCATTGTGGACATGAGTGACATCTCCAGACAGCCTTCCCTTTTTTACCATCTTGGAGTCCGAGAGAGTTTTGACATGGCTAATAATGTAATTCTGTACTATGATACTGATGCTGACACTGCTCTGTCACTGAAGGTAAGGAGCGTTTGTTTACCTTCCTCCGGATACTTAATTTTAGAGAAGCATGATGTGTCCAGTTGAAATATAACTTATAGCATGGGATGTTAGAAAATGGACTAAAGAATTTCTTTTAGAGTTTTTTCCTTCCGGACATACTTGCTAGCTTCCTCAGGTGACTCCTATCTGCTGTGAGAGCACCCTTGCTACCCCGAGCTTTTATAGGCACTCAGCACTTCAGACTTATGGAAGCCAAAATCTGTTAGTTTCCATTGATACAAGCACATGGCTCTGAGTTCCCTCATGGGCAGTGTGAACCAAATGAACATGTTATAAAAATTACTTCTAAATTTGCCTAACAGACATCAAAATGTTCAAAAAATAGCATTGACATATCAGTGTTTCATTTTTTTTCTTTAATTCGAAAGCAAAGCTAAACTATGGAAACTTGTACATTCCTGTACAACTTAGTAGTTACTGAGAATTTCAAAACTGTGTTTTTGGAAGACTTTATGCAAGCTTACTTGGATAGCATAGTACTTTTAAAATGTTTTTATCGATAAAATGTAAATCTCTAATGGGAATTATTCCAAACTTTGTCTTTTATTAATAGTGTTGAATATCTTAGCAGTAGCTGGGAAATCCTGGACTGAGTAAGATCATTTTAAAAGTAATGTGTTAGTTTGTTTGCAGTAGACCTGTCAACCTTAACTGGCCTTTAAAATCACCCAAAGAGCTGGCAAATGCCCCGAGGCCCAGGTCTTACCCAAATCAAATATATCACAGTCTCTGAGGGTGGGGCCCAGACACCTTTTGTTGAAATCTCCCAAATACACAGCAGGGATGGGAGGCAGTGGTTTAGAGAGGCGGATTACTCAGCCTTCATTATTAAGTCTTCAGCTCTTGCAGCACTAAAAATCATGAATGTGGAACAGTACAATTTAATACCAAAATTGGATCTTTATATTTCTTGAGTTTAATATTAAACCAGATTTTTCTGGTTTCTGTAATGATTAGAGATTATTTCTTGAAAGAAATGTTACTTGTTTCAGATGTGTAAACTATATATAGTAAATTTACACACACACACTTTACAGAAATGTATACTATGTAATTAGAGCTCAGGACCGCATTGTACAGAAACTATTCATGTGATTGAGAAAAGAAACTTTTGTCAGTGTAAGTTATTTATAGAAGAGTTTTCAAAAACCTTAAGCCAATCTAAATTATTTTAGATCTGTATATATTAATTTCTATTTACTAAATTAGTTGTTCTTAGAGATCTTTAGAAACTACGAATATGAAAATTTATATGATTTATAGTTTGAGAAATGTGAAGTTAGAATGTATTTTTCCACTTGTATAATATTTTACTTCCACTCTGTCTTAGCAAAACCTTCAATAAAATCCTATGAACTAGATAAGTTTTAATGTTTTATAGTTGTCAGGGCTACAACGTTTTTAAATTTTAATAGAACAAATATTTTCTAAAATGGAAATGACTAGCCTGGTATACCTAACACCCAAAGCAGGTGACTGTACTTGTTACCAGAAATGTCATATATATATATATATATATATATATATATATATATATATATATATATATATATGTGTGTGTGTGTGTGTGTGTGTGTGTGTGTGTGTGTGTGTGTGTGTGTTTTATGCGGAAGACGTTTAACTATGTACTCTGTTTAAATAAGGAGATTCTAGTGCAAAGATCATGCTCAATTAACACATCCTATTCTCAGTATACTTTAAACATGCCTGGACAGCTGCAATGCAGTGACCCAACAACTCTGAGCAACATTCTGTGAGAAGGCTGACTATGGCAATCAAGAAACAGTTCCAAATCAAAGCATAGCCCAATGCTTTACTTAGTGTAATGGATGCTTTTCTTCTGGCAAGGCAAGAACCAGGGCACTGGTTCAGATCTCACCCCAAAGTGAGATCTTATAATATATAGGAATAAGTCAGTAAGTCTCTAATACATATGGGAATATTCTTAGAAGCATAAATCTCCTCCAGTAGTTGTTATGATCAGTTTTCCTTGGCATCTGAATTTTACAGTTTGAGCACCATTCTGTTTGAAGTTTCAGAGGGGAAACCAAATGATTAACCCTTTAAGATGGAGAGAATACTAGATTAGGAAAATTGACTTTAAAATTGTATTCACATTTTTTTTTTTCCTTTTCAGGATATGGTCACTCAAAAAAACATAGTAAGTATTATATCTTAAGCTTTTTGGGCTATTTTATTTATTTATTCATTATATGTAATATTTTATTTAAAAACACTATTGTAGAGAATAAATGAAATGCTTCGACTGATTGGTAATAAAATGTGCAGTAGTACCTGTCACACAGAGGGTGATTCATAAATATTTCTTAAATGAATTTATCTAGAGAATTTGAAGTCATATTTATATAAATTAGTAAAATGCTTGACTGATCATATAGCTAGCAAGGAGATTTTGGTTTGAAAATGTTTTCATTTATTTTGAGTGTATACGGCAGGGTGGCAGGGGCATGCATCATGGCATGCATGTTACAGTCAGTGCTCTCTCCTCACCGTATGAGCACCAGAGTCGAACTCATATTATCAAGCTTGGTGGCAAGTACCTTTCCTGGCTAAACCATCTTCGCAGCCACGCAGGTGAGTTTCTAAATCATGCCTGTTGATTTCAGTTCTG
Source organism: Micromys minutus (assembly GCF_963924665.1). NCBI lineage: Eukaryota > Metazoa > Chordata > Mammalia > Rodentia > Muridae > Micromys > Micromys minutus. Next base: position 30,068,887 of record NC_137970.1, on the reverse strand, counting down.
AGAAAACAATTATAAAGCACTTGTCCCGCAACTCAATTGGTAGTGCAGGACCCCCACTCAGTCATGTAGGGAGTAGAACAAGAGGTCAGGTCAGGCAAGTATGTGGTGCAATTTTTGTGTTTCTCTCTGAGTTGAGTCAGTCCTCCTGCATTCAACTAGTCTTTTTTTTTCTTTGTACTGGAGGAATATGAACTTGTACCCCAGTTCATTTGGGGGCCAAGTCTGATATTCTCTGACACAGATCAAAAGGAAGCAGGATGAAATTCCACTTCCTTCTGTTACTACCTGTTCTTCCTTAAGTGTCCAGATTTGCACTAAACAAATTCCTGCACTTGTGTCATTTCATCACCATGTTGCTTTGAACAGGCTAAAGAAACTGTCACCTTAAAAACATTTCAACAGATCACCTACCTCCTCAGAGATTATCCCCAAATTACCCTACATTAAAAAAAATAGCCTGGCAGTGGTGGTGCACACCTTTAATTCCAGAGTTCTGGAAGCAGAGGCAGGAATATCTCTCAGTTGAGGCCAACCTGTTCTAGAGCAGGTTCCAGGATGGCCAAAGCTATCCAGAGAAACTCTGTCTCAAAAAACAAAACAATTTTATTTTATGTATATGGTTGTTTTGTCTGCATGTCTATTTGTGTACCATGCATTGTCCAGGAAGTCCAGAACTGGAATTAACACATGGTTGTGAGTTGCCATGTGGGTGCTGGGAATTCGTCCTTTGAAAAGCAATTGGTACTTTTAACTGATGAGCCATCTCTCTAGCTCTACCTGTTGAAGGTACACCAAGTTGCTTCCCACCACCTTCTGATGTATGTATGTCATTATGGTTTGAGAAACTGTAACCTAGACTCAGGAATAAACCCTTGGATCAAAGCTTCTTTCTCAACCCTTCTAGAATGGGAGGCTTTGGTATCTCTTTTCCTATTTCACTTGGAGTTCCTCCAGGGATGTGGTAGAAAGGGTCCAGGAGATGAGGTTCTCAGGAGGGCACCCTCTTTAGGAGAGTGTGAGCTTTATGTGACTACCTCTTCAAAGGGTACCACTGAGCAGCTGAGACACTCAGGACTCCCACAGAACTCCACAAATGAGATGAAAATTTCTTCTACACCCAGGGATGACATTTTAGAAATAACGTGACTACCATTGGAATTGAAAACATGTACTTTTAGAAAATAAGACATGAGAATGGTTTGGAGTTCCTCTTCAGAAAAGAAATGGGAATACACATGCCTTTCTGGCATATCCGCCTAATCACCCAGGAATTCTCTTGACATTTATAGTAATTCTGACTATATCTTAGCTTCTTTTTTCCAGTGCGGTTTGCTTGTTTGGGAATGACCTATTCTAGAGGATTTGGCTACAACTACTTCTGCTACGGTTGGCATTTCATTAGAATTCAGTGCCCAGAATTCTCCCAGATTGAGAAGGTGTAAAGTGTCAGAGAATTCAGAAAAATTAAGAAAATTACTTAATTTTCAATTAAGGTAACTTGAAGGAAACAAAATAGCATCAACTAGGAAGGATTCAGGGGAAATAAATATGGAAGTGCTTGTATTCATGTTTATCCTTCCATAGTCTTTTCTTTATGGTGTTAAAAGAGAGTTACTTTTTCCACTCCATATGGCATAGCAGTAAGGCGAAGTAGAATGGTTTACATCACCAGAATGGACAGCTTGCAGCTAATGGTGATTAAACATGGAAACAAAATGGCAAAGTAAATTGGTTGAATTTTAAGACTAGTTTTCTCAGTTATCCTCTGTCTATTAATTGGGTACTGCAATCATATGACATCACAGAGAAACTGATAGAATTGTTGGTATGAGCGATGGTTTGTATGTACTTAGCCCAGGGAGTGGTACTATTACTAAGTGTGGCCTTATTGGAGTAGATGTGTCACTGTGGTTGTGGACTTTAAGACCCTCACCCTAGCTTCTTGGAAGTCAGTCTTCCACTAGCAGCCTTCAGATGAAGATGTAGAACTCTCAGCTCCTCCTGCACCATGGATGCTGCCATGCTCCCACCTTGATAATGGACTGAACCTCTGAACCTATAAACCAGCCCCAATTAAATGTTAAACTTCTAAGAGTTGCCTTGGTCATAGTGTCTGTTCACAGAAGTAAAATCCTAAGACAGCATGTGATCATTTTGGAAAGAGTAAACATACATACACCCTTTCCCCACTACTACCATAGTCATAAGTAGTGAGGTGTAAATCAGCTGTACTCTGAGCATGAAGATATATTGTCATGTTTAAAATAATGTGCATATAAATGAAAATCAAACTGTTTTGAGGTCTTCAAGGAGTAGTTTGTTGCTTCTAGAATTGTGTTTGAAAATGTATTACTTTCAGGTAGATATGAAAGAGGGATAGGCATACTCATATTCATTTTCAGGAACAATGCTGTTAGGGATTTGAAAGATAATAAGCACATTCCAGTCTTCAGACTGTGACATCCTCAGCTGTTCTGGGCTCCTTTGCTCTTTGGGACAATTCATGTTCACTCCTATTGGATAATTCTTGTATTCTCATACCATTGGTTTGCATTTTATGCTTTACTTAGATATAATGTACAAACCATAAATTCTACTTGTTCTAAGCCCACTGTCTCTCTTGGGGATTTTTAATAAATTATAGAGTTGTTCAACTATTGCACTGATCCAATATTGAAATTAGTTCCCAAACTTCCCACAGTAAGTATACAACCCAATTAAAAATGTGAAAAGTAGCTAAAGTAACATCTTATGTGAACTATCTTTCCACTTATTTTATTTTAGTTGTCTTTCCTTCAGCCTCAAGCAACTGCTAATCTCTGCCAATAGCATTTCATAGTTTTCAGAATACACATTTTTTTAACCTCCTGGTTTTAAATCCAAGTAGACATTATTATTTTGGTTGTTCTTATAAGTGAAATTATTTATTTTTTAAAATTGATTATAAAAATGCACTTTTCACAACAAATCTTTTAATACCACATTTAGTTGATGATTTAAATATTTAAAACCTACAAGGTCTTTTAGGTTTTGGGGAGGTTTCTTTGGTCAGAGTTCTAAGAAAGTGACTTCTCACTTTTGCTGTGTTTTATTTATATTAAATGTTGTGCTGGTTTCTAGATAGTCACTATCAATATTTTATCAATTTAGAAAGCATGTTTGTGGATGGTGCAGGTGCACACCTTTAACCCTATCACTTAGGAGGCAGAGGCAGGTGGATCTCTCTGAGTTCCAGGACAGCCAAAGTATACAGAGAAACACACACAGACACACACACACCAAACAAGAAAGTATGTTTATATTGTGGCAGATCAAGATTGCATTTTTATAAAAGGAAAGGATTAAAAATGTAGCCAGTCCTGACGGGCTGTTTTATCTATTAAACCTTGGAGCTTCCTGGTACTTTGTCACTAGTGTGCATATTCTGCAACTTCCTTTGTTCTAGTTTTCCTTCACATGTGTTAATTTGTGTGGTTTACTGGAAGCACAGTCTGAGACTCAGTTTTGGGACCAACAGGCTCATTAAGAAATGCCTTTGGGGGCCACACTGGGCAAAGGGAGGCGATGAAGCCAGATTGGGCAGATATGAGTGGAGCTGTGGTGCTGCCCCAGTGATAGTGATAGCAGTAGCCAGGTTCTCTGGGAGGTCTGAGTTTGGAAGGGTTTTTCTGTGCTCTCCTCAGCTGTCAAGAGATGCCCCAGTTTCAATATTTTTGTATTCATACACCCCTGGAAGGACTGTAACCTTGGGTGAGGTCTATTTTGTCACTGACAAAAGTTCCAGAAGGATCTGACACCACAGCTGGCCTGCGGAAGAGCTCCCAGCGGGTAGGGATCTGGATAATGCACCTGGGTATGCACTGCACTATAAGCATTACATTGGAGAATACACCAGAAGTACAGAAGTCATATGTACCTCAACGGTAAGGAATTCATTCCTCAGGCTGATAAGCACAGAAGTATATTTTTTAGTTGGATTGAGGGTTTATTACCTGAAAAATATATAACCTTAACAGAGAGGAAAGACTATACCGTCTCTATATTTCAGGAGAATTATTTGGTTGTATGTTCCATTGGATGTTTATAGAAGAAATTAAAGAACACTAGACCTTATTTTCACTTGGCATGTCCTAATGTTAGAGTACAAGTTGTTTGTATAAAAAAAAAAGGTTAATTTTCCAGGCTAGGATCACATTATTAAAAAGCACCATTTTATTAAAAACTAATCTGGTTCTTGACCTTTGAACTAGGTGATTTCTTTTTTCTGGAAAGTAGGATTTAAGAGAAATGCATTGTTCTTGGTTAAGTGATTATCTTTATAATCCCAATGAATTAAAAATTCTTTGAGAAACAGTATTGGGAGCATTGTTTTATATTCTGGACATCTCTGATATATGGGTATGGTTAAGCCCATGTTCAGGATTTTTTCTAATTTTGCCCTCCTTGCTTTTAACATTTGCCATGGCTTCAGAGCCAAAATTACCAGACATGATATCTTAGTTTCTTTTCCTCTTTCTGTGAGAAAATACTCGGACAAAAACAACTAAAGAAAGAAAGGGTCTGTCTTGGCCCGCAGTTTGAGGGTGCAGTCTGTTATTGCAGGGAACTAGCTGGTGATATCACGTCCACAGTCAGGAAGAAGAGAGACATATTAATGCTACCAGTCAGCTCCCTTTCTCCATTTATGCAGTTCAGTCACCCATCCAAAAAATGTCACCCAAGGTGAGCAGGTCTTCTCACTTCATTGTAATGGAGATAGCCCCCAGTGGGCTATCTCCCAGGATATTCTAGATTCTATATAGTGTTTGGGGAACACTTGAGGGAAAAATTAAATTGCTCTTTTCCATATCCTTTGGTCTATCTGAGTTCAAGTAAAGATTTCTACTCATTTTAGTAAAGGTTCAATTTCAAGCAAGGCTACGACCCATAGATAGATGGAGAATGAGTAATTTTACTTTCTACATAGTGATGGTCAGTTTTAATTGTTGACATGATGAATCTAGAACCCCCTAGGAACAGTGATTCTAGACTCAGGGATTATCTTGAGCAAGTTTGCCAGTGGGAGGTTGTCATAATTACATTAATTAGTATGGGACAACTCAGCTTAAATGTGTGTTGGGGGGTAGTCTCTGTGTTTTGACCCTGAATTATTTTAGAGGAGAAACACCTGAGTAGTAGGCATGCTAGCATATTCATAGAATATCAATCAGTCCCATTCAAACTCGCCTTCAGAATATTGGATTTCCATATCTTCTGTCATTTCTACCCTACCTTCAATCTCTGTTAGAGCCTTTTTGACTCATTTCTTTGATCTTGTTGTTCTTATATGTAAGGGTACTTGGGAAGTACAAACCATCAAACTTTTCTCATTACCTTCTAAATGGAAGACCATCATCAGAACCACATAATTGATACTGTATTGTACCTACTAAGTGAGTAAGTTTTTGGATCCAAGACAGTAGTGTTATTTCTTTAAGGCATAGTTCACAGGCCATAAAATTTATCATCACTCACCTGTTTGTTTAGGGCATCTTCTTTAAATTTATTTAAGGATTTTCAGAATTGTTTTAAAGTGACAGTTTCCAGAATTTTTGTAAAGAAGAGACAGGGCCTGGGACTTGTTTGGCTCTGTAGTAATCTCGTAGTCAGTTGGTTAACATTGCTGAGTTTAGATTTCCTCATCTATAAAATGATTAATTAATTGGGTGACTTCTGAGCTTTGTGCTAGCTCTAAAATAAAATAGCTTTTTATTTACCTTGAAGTGGCATAATACTACAGTTGTCCTATTGAAGTTCTTTATATCTTCTATGCATTTGATCCTCTTTTGACCATATACACACAAGAAGAGTAACATTATAGAGTGAGTGCCCTTCGCGTTGATCTTGGCAAAAAAAAAAAAAAAAAAAAAAAAAAAAAAAAAATCAGCTTACATTTTCCTAGATAAACAATTGTGTTCATTTTAATGTTTTGTGGGTAGACAAAGATATTTATTAAGCTTAAATAAACCTTGTATTTACTTTTGGATTCTAATCAACTTGGGCTTTCTTCCTCAGTAGATTGACCATGTCATATAGGGTCACATTAAATAATTTTTAAAAAGTATTCCAACATATTTCTTGGTTTGCTAAATCTTCTCAGTCTTCTGGATATTTTTCACTTGTATTTTAAGAAGTGAATCTCTTAAGACTCGTATTCTGTTAACATTCATCTGTAAGTGCTCAGAACTCAGTTTATTTTGGATTTACAAAATCACTGTTTATCTGCCCCTAAAGAGTTTTTTCTCTTCTGACTCAAATAAATAGTGTCAGTATAAAATTTTTTCTAGAAGGTCAAATGTAAAGGTCATTCATTATAAAGTTAGTTTGCACTATTTTATTTGCTTCAAAGAATTCATTCATAAACCCTGTGTTTGCTGACAACTAGTTTTGCTACCTGCTGCTAGCCATAAAATAAAGTAGGTGCTAGTATAATGGGGGCCATTGGTTTGTGTCTTAGTTAGGGTTTTACTGCTGTGAACAGACACCATGACCAAGATAACTCTTATAAACAGCAACATTTAAAGGGGGCTGGCTTACAGTTCAGAGGTTTAGTTTATTATCATCATGGTAGGAAGTGTGAGAGCACACAGGCAGGCACGGTGCTGCAGGAACAGAAAGTTCACATCTTTATCTGAAGATAATAGAAGGAAACTGTGAACCACACTGGGTGTTGCTTGAACATAGGAGACCTCAAAGCCCACTCCTACCTTGATACACTTCTTCCAACAAGACCACACCACCTCATAGTGCTACTTTATGGGCCAAGCAGTCAAGCACATGAATTTTATGGGAGCTGTACCTATGAAAACCACCATTTTGTGTTTCCATTCTAGGACAATTGGCCACTTTGCCTGAAGCATTTGTAGTAAGTAGAAGCTGCTAAGGAGAAATCTTAGCAGTCCTTGGTTAGTCATGATTGAATACAGTGGATGTGACTGTTAGCCTTAATTGTGAACTTGGGCCAGAAAAGATAGCTCATCAGGTAAAGTCACTTGGTGCCAAGTTCAATCCCTAGAATCCACATAGTAGAAGGAGAGAACTAACTATATCTTGTGTCCACATGCTATGGCACAATGAAGCCCCTCTATATACACAGTAGAATGTATTCTGGATGTGACACAACCTAAAATCAACCAGGGAACAGCTCAGTGAACAATTCTCTGGCTTGTGTTAGCTTATGGACATTTCCTGTGAGACATTTTTCTTAGTTTGGCTGATTGAGATGAGATGGTCTACCCTGAATGCAGTTGATATACCATTTCATGGGCAGGGCCCTGAAAGGGAGCTAAGCACTAAATATGTTACACATAAATTCCACCTAGCTCTTTACTATGGATGTGACTAGATGCTTCAAGTTCCTGTCTTGAATTCTCTGCAATGGTGGACTGTAACCTGGGATTGAAATCTGAACAAACCTTTCTCCCTTAAAGTTGTGTTTTCTCAGGTATTTTATTACAACAACAGAAATGAAATTTAAAAGGGAGTGGGGACACCCAAGTGGAAACCCTAATATGCTCTGCTTTCTGGGGCTCTCTTGAAGAATCCAGGCAACGGCTTCCAAATGAAGTGTACTCCACAATCATAGAAAACTACCTGTGACTCTCCCAGGGCCACAGCTAAGACATTCTGTGTGATGCATATGGAAATAGTTACGAGTGTTAGTTCTTAGCACACAAGGAATAATATACCCCTCTTTTTCAGACTGCAGGAGTCTGTAACTTTTGGATTTTGAGAATATGTTTTAATATTCTTAGACAAAAAGGCTTATAAAGTAAAGCAATTATATTGAATTATAGTCAAGTTAATTTAAAAGGGTATACATAGTAATATCCATGCTATTTTACTAACGTATTAAATACAATTAAATGGCAGATCTAGAACAGTCATAATTTTGTAGTAATGACAGAGATGAATGGTATTTTTGAGATCTCTATAGGCACTATGATAGGTAAAAGTCCATTATTTCTATTAGTGACAAAGCCTTTGGTTTTGCTAATACTACTAAAGCAATTTTACCTACATTTCTAATGATGTGTCACGTTTCAGTTGAAGGCACATGATCAAGATGAAATTTGTCTCATTCATGTTTGAAGAACTTCGAGAATTAATGGATCCCCTGGTTCAAAACCACTATGATTTTCTAATGCTTATTGGATGCCCACAAAGCGTGCCACAAAATGCCCATATTAATGCTACCCCTACCTGTTGAAGTTGACTCTCTTATTGTCCCCATTTTAAAATCAGATTAAAATAAATTTCATATAGATAAGTACACTTTCCAAGATCATCCATCTATATTGAGTGGAGCTTTATTTAATCTTTAGTCCTTTGAAGTTTTCAAATTGCTATGTTTGAAATGCAGGAAGACTATCACTATTGATGTGTTTCTTGTTCACCTGGCTTCTGAAAAATGAAAAACAAAACATGGTTGGCTTCAGCTGAAAGGATGAAAAGCTCTCACATTCTTTTCCTTTGCTGATACAAAGATAAATTTTTATTGGTATTTAGGCAACATACCTATACAAACAAAACCCCTTAATTTTCTTCAGGTAATTTTGCAACCAGGAAGCTACCTTTAGGAAAAGACCACAGTACAAAGGCATTGTTTGCAAATATATTTGTTTTAAAGTGATACTTCTTTTTTTCAAATCAAACTGGAAGTAGCATAAGATAATGTTATATTAGGCAGGCACTGAAGATGATGTATAGTGCTTTTACTATGTTTAGATATGCGCTTTCAATTCCTGATCTTTCCAGCCCTTGGTCCTACCAAGGCTTGATGCCCTAGTGTAGGGGAATATCAGGGCAGGGAGTTGGGAGGGGTGGGGGTGGGGTGGGGGGCACCCTCATAGATGCAGGGGTTTATGGAGGGGAAACCAGGAAATCGGTTAACATTCCAATGTAAATAATATATATCCAATTTCAAAAGATGGTGTGAACTTTAGAAATTTGTGCTTATGAAAATCATCTGTTATTTAACCTAGTGATAGTATAAGACAGTTTGTTCACAGTTTGATATTTACAACTAGAAATAGTTTTGGAAAATTCCACTTGCTAGGCTAGTAAGTAAAATCTCGAGGGGATAGATTCCTCTACCTAACTCTTCAGTGTCAGAGACCAATGGTTTTTCCTCAGCCTCCTGACCTCACTCACTCTACAATAATCTAATTCTTAGAAATATACAGAGTTTCTAGGATAAGGCTTACTATGAATGTGGCAGGAATCTGAGTTGTGATACTTCTCCATGGAGTAAACTAAGCTACTTTTGTTAAAGTTCATGAGATTTTTCCATTTATAATTATAAGCGTTCAAAATGGCTGATCCTAGTTCATTATTGGATGTATGCTATGCTAATCATTGGTTTTCCTTTTAATTTCTTGTATGTCTACCCATAAAAGTCTGAATGTGTTCAGTCCTTTGAAGGTGTGTGGGATTGACGGTTCCCTTCCTAAGAACAGTGCATTCTTAAGGCTGCTTTCATCTGGAGTTTATGAATTACCTTTAAGCTGCAGTCATAAGTCCAAATTTCTCTCTGACAACTTTCTTAAACTTTGGGATGGTTTCTAAAAGATTTTCTCAAAGGAGGTATTTTTACCTTCCAAAGTGTTAAGATTCCTGCTGTCTCTCCAGTCCTGTTTATTAAACTCACCAAGCTGATTTCAGAGTTCATGCATTTCCTTTCTTTCTCCTCATTTTTCTCTAAAGGTGGCTAAACATTTGCTCCCAACTGAGCGCCTCTCCTAGCTGCAGGGAAGCCTTCATCAGTCCCTGCTGCTATTGGCTCTCCCTTCTTGAGCAAGAATCTCTCACAGCACACATCCTGCTTGTCGAAATACTGTTTTCACACGTTATTAGAGTTTCAGCAGGACTAGAGCTAAGTTTACTCCTATGCTATTTGGAAAGATAGGTTTGCAGAAGAGATAAGGCAAACAAGATTTCAGCAGAGATGTTTGTTTCAGAAGTCTGTATAAATAGATTCTGTTCTTGTGCCTTTAATCTGCCTTCATGTTACAGAAGCCTGGGATTATTTAACTATGATATTTATAAAGATTTTTGTTTTGATGATGTCTTTTGTTTTGTCATTGCTCAGACTAATCTGAAATTTTCTATGTAGCCCAAATTTACAGCAATTTTCATGCTTCGTTGTCCTGGGTGCTGTGACTATAGAAGTGAACCACCATATCTGGCTTAATTGTGTCTTTCAAATGAAACTGATAAGAAAATGTGCATATGTCTGTGGGAGGGAAGAAGTATTGATTGATCTTTCTGTTTGATGTTTTTTGCTTCTTTTTGTCTGAGGATTCAAGCACCATTTTGGTGTCTTCTTTATTCCAGTACATTATTCCCACTTGTATTTTTTGTTTTTCTTGTTGTCAAATATACTGTATTTTTACATTAGATTTTTAAACAATACAAGAACTTAGCAATCACACAGTATTTTATTTTTACACTGCATAAAGATCAAACTCAGGGTCTTATATATAATAGGGAAACAGGTCTACCACTGAGCAATTTTCTTAGTTCTTGGTTCTTTGAGACCTGGTCAAGCTAACGAATTCAACTTGGCCTTGAACTAGTTAGGTATCTCAGGCTAGCCTTGAATGTGCAATCCATCTGCTTGTGCCTCCTAAGGGCTGAGATGATATGTGTGCCAATACCTATAAATGAATTTACTAGCCTCACCTCTTACCTCTGCTCAAGTACATGAAATGTCAACCCAACTCATTCATTGTTTGTCATACATAAGAACTTAGATATTATTTTGTTGAAATTCCTTTATCTATAACAGTTTTCCTTGTTGCTTTTAAGATTGTATGTCTTGTCTTGGTAAGGATTTGTGTGTGCAGGTATAGATTTATATGGAGGGTAGAAGATGTGAGGTATCCTCTTATTACTCCTTGCCTTGTTCCTTTGAAACAGGGTCTCTCACTGAACCTAGAGCTAGGCTAGCAGCCAGTAATTTTGTCTCTGCCCTTAACAGCACCAGGCTGATAGGTGAGCAGCCATACCTGACTTTTTATGTAGGTGTTTGGATCTGAATTCATCCTTTCTTCGATCTCTGTTCCTCTATTTGACTTTGTATTTTCTCCCATGAGTGCTTTCTTATCTCTTTGAAGAAGGACCGAGGCTTCCACATTCTGGCCTTTCTTCTTTTTGAGCTTTATAAGATCTGTGAATTGTTTCTTGGGTATTCAGAGTTTTAGGGGCTAGTATCCGCTTATCAGTGAGTGCATACCATGTGTGTTCTTTTGTGACTCGGTTACCTCACTCAGGATGATAGTCTCTAGTTCCATCCATTTGCCTAGGAATTTCATAAAGTCATTGTTTCTAGGAGCTGAGTAATATTCCATTGTATAAATGTACCACAATTTCTGTATCCATTCATCTACTGAAGGACATCTGGATTCTTTCCAGCTCTGGCTACTATAAATAAGGCTGCTATGAACGTGGTGAAGCATGTGTCCTTGATATATGTTGGAGCTTCTTTTGGCTATATGCCCAGGAGTGTATAGCTGTGTCCTCAGGTAGAACTATGTCCAATTTTCTGAGGAACCACCAGACTGACTTCCAGAGCGGTTGTACCAGCTTGCAATCCCACCAGCAATGGAGGATTGTTCCTCTTTCTCCACATCCTCACCAGCATTTGCTATCACATGTGTTTTTGATCCGAGCCATTCTGACTGGTGTGAGGTGGAATCTCAGGGATGTTTTGATTTGCATTTCCCTGATGACTAGGGATGTTGAGCATTTCTTTAGGTGCATCACAGTCATTCAGTATTCCTCACTGGAGAATTCTTTATTTAGCTCTGTCCATCAATTTTTACTAGGATTATTTGATTCTCTGGAGCCTAACTTCTTCAGTTCTTTGTATATATGGAATATTAGCACTCTATCAGATGTTGGATTGGTAAAGATCCTTTGCTCAATCTTTTAGTTGCTGTTTTCTAATCTTGACAGTGTCCTTACCCTTACAGAAACTTTGTAGTTTCATGATGTCCAATTTATCAATTCTAGATCTTAGAGCATAAGCCATTGGTGTTCTGGTCCGGAAATTGTCCTGTGCCTATGTGTTCTAAACTCTTCCCCACTTTCTCTTCTATTAGTTTCAGTGTACCTAGTTTTATGTGGAGATCTTTGATCCACTTGGACTTGAGCTATGTACAAGGAGATAAGAAAGGATCAATTTTCATTCTTTTGCATGCTGACTGCCAGTTGAACCAGCACCATGTGTTGAAGAGGCTGTCCTTTTTCCATTGAATGTTTTTAGCTCCTTTGTCAAGAATCAAGTGACCATATATGTGAGGGCTCATTTCTGAGTTTTCAATTCTGTTCCATTGATCTACCTGCCTGTCTCTGTACCAGCATCATGCGGTCTTTATCATGATTGATCTGTAATACAGCCTGAGGTCAGGGATGTTGATTTCCCTGGAAGTTCTTTTATTGTTGAAAATAGTTTTCCCTATTCTTGGATTTTTGTTATTTCAAATGAATTTGCAAATTGCTCTTTCTAGCTCTGTAAATAACTGAGTTGGAATTTTTATGAGGATTGCATTGATTCTGTAGATTGCTTTTGGCAAGGTGGCCATTTTTACGATGTTGATCCTTCCAATCCATGAGCATGGGAGATCTTTCCAACTTCTGAGGTCTACTTCAATTTCCTTCTTCAGAGATTTGAAGTTCTTGTCATACAGATCTTTCACTTACTTGGTGAGGGTCACACCACAGTATTTTATATCGTTTGTGACTATTGTGAGGGGTGTCATTTCGCTAACTACTTTCTCAGCCTGACAGTCTTTTGAGTAGAGGAAGGCTACTGATTTGTTTGAGTTAATTTTATATCAAGCCACTTTGCTGAAGTTGTTTACCAGCTGTATGAGTTCTCTGTTGGATTTTTTGGGGTCACTTAAGCATACTATCATATCATATGCAAATAGTGATGTTTTTACTTCTTCCTTTCAGATTTGTATCCCTTTGATTTCCTTTTGCTGTCTAATTTCTCCAGCCAGGACTTCCAGTACTATGTTGAATAGGTAGGGGGAGAGTGGGCAGCCTTGTCTGGTCCCTGATTTTAGTGGAATTGCTTCAAGTTTCTCACCATTTAGTTTGAAGTTGGCTATTGGTTTGCTGTATATTCTTTTACTATCTTTAGGTATGAGCTCTTGATCTTTCCAAGACTTTTCACATGAAGTGGTGTTAAATTTTGTCAAATGCTTTCTCAGCATCTAGTGAGATGATCGTTTTTTTTCCATTGAGTTTGTTTATATAAGTAGATTACATTGATGAATTTCTGTATGTTGAACCATCCATGCATCCCTGGGATAAAGCCTACTTGGTCGTGATGGATGATTGTTTTGATGTGTTCTTGGATTCGGTTTGCAAGAATTTTATTGAGTATTTTTGCATCAGTGTTCATGAGAGAAATTGGTCTGAAGTTCTCTTTCTTTATAGTAGTGTCTTTGTGTGGTTTAGGTATGACTGTAATTGTGGCTTCAATGAACGAGTTGGGTAGTGTTCTTCTGTTTCTATTTGGTGGAATATTTTGTAAAGTATTGGTATTAGCTCTTCTATGAAGGTCTGATAGAATTCTACACTGAATCCATCTGGTCCTGGGCTTTTTTTGTTTGGGAGGCTTTTGATGACTGCTTCTGTTTCTTTAGGTGTTATGGACTGTTTAGATGGTTTATTTGGTCCTGATTTAATTTTGGTATCTGGTATCTGTCTAGAAATATATCCATTTCCTCTAGATTTTCCAGTTTTGTTGAGTGTAGGCTTTGTAGTAGGATCTGATGATTTCTTGAATTTCCTCATTTTCTGTTGCTATATATTCCGCTTTCATTTCTGATTTTGTTAATTGGATACTCTCTCTTTGCCCTTTAATTAGTCTGGCTATGGGTTTTTCAATCTTGTTGATTTTCTCAAAGAACCAGATCCTGGTTTTGTTGATTCGTTGCATAGTTCTTTTCGTTTCTACTTGTTTGATTTCTGCTCTGAGTTTGATTATTTCTTGCAGTCTACTCCTCTGGGGTGTATCTGCTTCTTTTTGTTCTAGAGCTTTCAACTGTACAGTCAAGTTGCTAGTGTATGGTCTCTCCAGTTTCTTTTTGGAAGCACTCAGAGCTATGAGTTTTCCTCTCAGTACTGCTTTCATTGCATCCCATAACTTAGGTATGCTGTGCTTTTATTTTCATTAAATTCTAAAAAATCCTTAATTTCTTTCTTTATTTTTTCTTTGATCATGTTAGCATTGACTAGCGCATTGATTAGTTTCCATGTGTATGTGGGTTTGATATTGTTTTTGTTGTTATTGAAGACCAGCCTTTGTCCATGGGGATCTGATAGGATGCATGGGAATAGTTCAATCTTCTTGTATCTATTGAGGCTTCTTTTGTAACAGACTATATGGTCAATTTTGGAAAAGATGCTGTGAGGTGCTGAGAAGGAGAAATTTTCTTTTGGTTTAGGATGTAATGTTCTATAGATGTCTGTTAAATCCAATTGGTTCATTAACCTCTGCTAGTTTTACTGTGTCTCTGTTCCATTTCTGCTTCCATGTTTAGTCCACTGATGATTACACCCACTATTATTGTGTGTGGTGTAATATAGGCTTTGAGCTTTAGTAGAGTTTCTTTTATGAATGAGGGTGCCTTTGTATTTGGAGCATAGATGTTCAGGATTGAGAGTTCATTGTGATAGATTTTTCCTTTGATGAGTAAAAAGTTACCTTCCTTATTTTTTGATAAATTTTCTTTATTTATTACTAGAATGGCTACCCCAGCTTTTTTCTTGGGACCATTTGCTTGGAAAGTTTTTTCCCCGCCTTTATTCTGAGGTAGTACCTGTCTTTGTCAATGAGATGAGTTTCATGTATGTAGCAAAAAGCTAGAACCTGTTTATGTATCCAGTATGATAGTCTATTTTTTGTGGCTTGTGTTGCCTTAATTTTTTTCCATACAACTTTATTTTTTTAAAAAGGAGATACATGTACAGATTTTTAAAAGAATTTTGGCATAGAGATGGCTCAGTGGTTAAGAGCACTGACTGGTCTTCCAGAGGTCCTGAGTTCAATTCCTAGCAACCACATGTAATATAAACATATTACAACCATCTGTAATGGGATCCAATTCTCTTCTGGTGTGATTGAAGACAGATACAGTGTACATTCATAAAATAAATATATAATTCTTTAAAAATATAGTTTATTTTTATTGGGGCATTGAATCCATTGATTTAAGAGATAGTAAATAACAGTGATTATTGTTTCCTGTTATTTTTGTTGTTAAAGGTAGAATTATGCTTATTTGCTTTTCTTCTTTTTTGGGGGGTTTGTTGCAAAGAGATTTTTTTTTTTTTTTGATTTTCCTTGGGTGTAGTTTTCCTCCTTGTGTTAGAGTTTTCCATTTATTATTCTTTGTAAGGATGTAATTTTGGACATATATTGTGTAAATTTGGTTTTGTCCTGGAATATCTTGGTTTCTCCATCTGTGGTAATTGAGAGTTTTGCTGGATATAGTAACATGAGCTGACAGTTGTGTTCTCTTAGGGTCTGTATGATGTCTGTCCAGGATCTTCAAGCTTTCATAGTCTCTGTTGAGAAGTTGGGTGTAATTCTGATCTGTCTGCTTTTATATGTTACTTGTCCTTTTTCCCTTACTGCTTTTAGTATTCTTTCTTTGTTTTGAACATTTGGTCTGTTGACTATTTTGTATCAGGAGAAATTTCTTTTCTGGTCCAATCTATTTGGAGTTCTGTAGGCTTCTTGTATGTTCATGGTCATCTCATTCATTGGTTAGGGAAGTTTTCTTCTATGATTTTGTTGAAGATAGTTACTGGGCCTTTTATTTGGGAGTCTTCACTCTCTTCTACACCTATTATCCTTAGGTTTGGTCTTCTTATTGTGTCCTGGATTTCCTAGATGTTTTGGGTTAGGAACCTTTTGATTTTTGCATTTTCTCTGACTGGTGTGTCAATGTTTTCTATGTTATCTTCTGCCCCTGAGATCCTCTCTTCTGTCTCTTGTAGTCTGTTGGTGATGCATGCATCTATGACTCCTAATCTGTTTCCTAGGTTTTCTATCTCTAGGAGGGACTCAGGAGGGAGATTGCTCCTAAGTTTTCAGCTCTCTGTGAACTCTGGCTGAGAGTTCCAATGGAAGTGGGCCAGCTCTCAGGGGTATTCCTATTATACATCGTATATACTGGTGCCTTTAATGTTGTCTCCCATTTAATTAGCATTCTGTACCTTGTTCTTTATCCCTTTCACTCTGCTCCTCAGATAGCATTAATCTATCTTGAGATCCGATTACCTTGACCTCCTTTAGTAAATTATCAGTTTGGTGATTGAATTTTCCTTCTTCAGAATTTAGTTCTTTTCCTTGTTTTACAATAATTTCTGTTTATAGATACTCTCTTTTTCAGATTTTATCATGCCTCTTTGGTTTTTGCTTAATTTTTTTGTGATTTTTAACAGTTTTTCATTTATTTGTTTTGTATGTGTTTTAGTGTGCATGTTGTGGTGTCTGTGGAGAGGTGAGAGGACAACTTGTAAGAGACAGTTTTCTCTTTCCACACCACAGATCCTAGGATTCAACTCAGGTTGTCAGTGCTTTGAGGAAGCAGTGTTCCCTACTGTGCCATCTGGCTGGCCCTACTTGTTTATTTTTCATTAACATTGAAAATGTTTCATTATGGTCTTTTCAGTCATGCTGGCATTTTCTCCTCTCTGCTTCCAGCTTTCTACCCTTTCATCCATAGTAGTCTCTGTCTTTTTCATTTTGAAATACTGCTTCCCTTAGTTCTTTCAACATATTTTTAATGGCTTTTTAAAAGTCATTGACTTTAAGTTGAGCATTAGGCCCTTTCAAAAGTAGACAGTACTGTCTGCTGTTCCCTTGTATTATGATTTACCCATACTATTTCTTCTCATGTTTTCTGTGTTTTACTGAAAAAAAAATGGACATTTAAGGTAGTTTATTATTGCAGCCATGTTTATTGATTTCCCTCCCACCTCTGGGCCTGCTGGTTTTGTAACTTTCTTGTTAGTTTTGTGACTTGGTTGGACTACAATGAAGTCTGTGTCTTTATATTGTGCCACTCTCAATATGGTTCTTTCAAGGGCACAGCCTTGGGCAGGGACACTTATTTTAATTTCCACACGATGACTGTTCTAGCTGAGCTCTTGAACTATCTGGTCCTTTGCTTTCCCTGGCATGTTCCTAATGAATCTTGCTGTGTGGGTGTTGTGCCCAGTTCTTAGTCTCCCTTATTAGCTGATATTTCTAAAATATTTTTTATGTTTTTAATTGAAATAGAATTAGATCACATCTGTCCTCACTGCAAATCATCCTTCAAGCCAATTCAGTGCCCCCCATAAAGTTGATAACTTTTAAAAATTTGATTATATCTGCTATATATGTATGTACAAATATATATGAATACAACATGCTGAATCTTTGTATTGTTTTTTATTCTATACTTCTGCATTGTCCACATGAATATTGTAATTGATTCAAATGATCTATATTCAAATGACCCTTACAACCAATAACTGATACCAGACCATTACTCTCAAGTTACACTGTTTACTGTATTGAAGAAGTGAAATGGACAGAAATTTGAGGATATACCCTTTACTCTGAAAGTGAGCAAATGTTTAACATGTGAGTAATCCAGAATCTCTGACTTTCTCTCAAAATAAGAATACTTATGCTTAATAAGTCAATATATTCTTAAAAATTGAAGTCTGGTGACTATGAAAGACAACAAAAAGTTATCTCCACCTACCACAAACACCTAAACAGCTGTCTTCACTGTATTCCCAGCAAAACCAGAAAAGTAGCAGGAGCTGAAGCCTTAACTCCCAAGGCCCTACCACTACCTGCTTGAACTGTAGGTCTGTGCACTCTGATCTTTATAAAGTCATTTCCATACACATGCATACACACATGCATACACACATGTACACACATTATTCTCTAGTAAGTATTTTTTGGTGTGTTTGTTGATAAAGTTTGAAGAATTTGAACTATATGTGTACAGGGTTGTATAGGTGCTTTTTAAACATCAGAATCACTTGGGTCCTTTTCTCTAAAAACCTGAAATCAAATTCTACAACAAGGGACAACTACTTTACCAGTTCTGTTCATAAGCTGTGCATTGATGAAGGGCAGGGAAATCATTCTTATAACTGATGTTTATATGTGAAGGCAAACAGACGATCTCGGTTAATCTGATTTACCAGGGAAGAAAGTCTAATGTGCTGTCCACTGGAACAAAGTTCAGTAGTTAATCAGGATGACGGAAAGCATTTGAACTAAGTAAGCCACCCAGCAGATCTCCATCCAAATCTGCAGATTACCCCTTCAGCTGAGCTATTAATTGGCAAAAGTCCTTGGGCAGCTCTCACAAAAGCTGCTTTTCCACTTTCTGAGGACAGAACCTTCACTGCTAGGGGGCAATTTAAAACTTGTCTTTGTAATTACTGTTTGTAAACTCTGATGATTATTTGGAACAATCTAGGCCCCAAAGTTCCTTCTGTTGTAAAAATTCAAGCATCAATCTTGAATTATTTCTCTTGAAAATACCCCACTCCTACCATTACCTCCCTCTGCCCTCAGCTTAAAGCCTGACCTAACCTCAGGAAACCTTTTAGCTGTCTTTTTCTGTAGCTTACTCTGAAAGTGTATAGCTGATCTATCTGCCTTTCATTTACTGTCATGGTGCTGCTACGCTCCTCTTAGCTGTTTACCACAAGTCTCTCTCTTTTCACATTGCCCATAGACTTGAAAATTCCCCATGCTGCATTACACATAAAGTTATCTCCCTATTGAGAGCTACAAAGCTGTGCTTACAGCCACTTCTTCCTCAGGCACTACACTATACTGATTCTCTGGAGCAGACAGTGGCAGTAACTTTTCTCGTGTTGATGTTTTGTTCTGTGAGGTGGCAGCCCTGGATCTTCTTAGTGAGCATCTCCTACTATGAAATCTTCACCTTCTCAACAGTTGGGGCAAAACCATTCAAAAGATAGTGTTGTTGCCATTGAGTCATTGTTGCTGTCTTGCTGTTACTGTCTCCTAGGATAGAGCTTCTGTCCTATAAAAAGAAGGGTAGCCCTGATCCCTTTGATGATATTTGATAGGAATACAGTGCCTACAACACACCAAGACATGGCATCATCCTAGACTCTGCTGGAAAGAATTCCATCTTCTTGGCTACACTGAATATAATTTCTGCCACTTGAGCCTGAGCAGATTATGGCTGAGATGCTCCAGAATTTTATTTTTCTTATCACTATTTCATGAAGTTTCCTGGACAGTGTTTTTCCATTTGTTATATATCCTTAGGACCTTTTACAAAAACTTTAAATAATTTTGAAACAGAAATTCAACTGATTACATTATTTTTTCTGGAGAAAGGCTCTGAGGTGCTCGGGACACTTCCAGTTTGATACAAATACCCTTAAAATAAGCTATAATTCTTCAAACACATTTTACCTTCTGTACATCACCAATGCATTTGGTGTTTTCCTCCTTCGATCTGAAATTGAAAGGCCTTACAGTTTCGGTTCAAACAACGTTTGAACTTTGAATATACAAATCTAATTTAATTTAGTTTTCTCTAGCAACATAGATTTTCTGTCAGGGAAGAGTAAAAAAATTGTCTCTGATCCACAAAAAAAACTTTAGTTTGCTTAGCAATTTGATCTCTGGGAACTTCAAAGTATTAGAAAGAGGGAAGGTGCTTTTATTCCTTAGATAGAGGCAAATTTAATTCCTGGTGATGGTGAAGTTATGAGCCACATTTCCATATCATTATACATACAGATGGACTTTTTTACCTTCTATTTGTACTATTGGCACTTATGTTTTAATGGACTTATGCCAACCAATAGCTGGTATTCTCAGGGATGGTTTGCTATTTCACGACTGAGTAATTCTTCTCAGAGAACATCATTTTCATGTTTAATGGGCATCTGAAGGCTTAGTCTGAAACAAGCTAGACCTGTTACTTATTTTATAAAGCCTCAGAGTTAAGAATTTTAAAAAATATTTTTATTTCTTGTGTAAGAGTATTTTTATGCATGTATGTAGTCTAGTGACCACAGAGGCCAGAAGAACTTGTTGGATTTTCTGGAATTGGAGTTACAGGTGGTTATAAATTGCCATGTGGGTGCTTAGAACTGCACCTAGGTCCTCTTCAAGAACAGTCAGTGCTCTTAACCACTGAGCAATCTCTCCAGACCCAAGGATAGGTTATTAAAAATATTTTCTAAGTATTTGGAAATAAGAAAATTAATTCATGACATGCACAAATATGAAATTTTAATTTGTATCCATACATACAGTTATATTGGCACATGGCTCCTGTGTTTGTGGATGGTCTTGTGTCCTATGTCTACATACCTATAGTTAAGTATAGTAGTTGGAACAGATACTCAAAGTTCGACAGAACTAAAATTACTGATCCTGTGGTCCCCAAGATAAAGCTCACCTAGTTTGAAATGTATTTTAGTGAGACAGTGTTGGTAATTTGTTAATAGATTACTTTCAGATTCAAAATGTGATATTATAGTACGTAACATGGTACAAAAAGAGAATTTTAGGACAATTAAATAAATTTTAAATTAAAGTAGAAAGAAGAATGCTACCTATACTTCTATAAAGCAGATTATAAGTTGTAAATTTTCCCCCATTTTCTGCTTTATCTTAGATCATGATATTATAAAATTTTTCTCTATACTACATTTATTTTTTAATTTAAAAGCAGTCTTTTGTCTCTTTGATATCCCATTTGGGCATAAAATATACTTTTAAAATTACCCATTTTTTGTAATATGTGCACATGCATTCATGTGAGTTACATTTATGTTTATTTGTGTGCATGCAAATGATACCAGTGGTTGATGTCAGCTATTTTCCTAAAGTACTCTCCTCATTTTTTGATACAGTCTCTCATTTAACCTGGAGATCATCTCTTTGCCTATGGCAGCTGTCCAGAATGCTTTAGGGATCTGCAGTTTATGCCCATCAGCACTAGGATTATAAACAAGTCCCATGTCTGGCTTTCATTTGGGTGTTGTGGCTCCCAACTCAGGTTCTTACACTTGTGCAGCATACACTGTGCTGAATAAACCATCCCCCCAACCTCATAAAAGTATTTCCTGATGTTAAATCTTTACTATTCCAACTTCCTTGATACCTCTATTACTGTAGTTCAACATTTGGAAGATGAATGATTCTTCCTGCCATATATATTCTTTAAAAATTCAAGTTGATATATAGGAATTTAAGGTCTAAAATTACTTTCATGGACTGGGTCTCTATGTATGTTAGGCTAGCCTTGAACCTAGTATAGAGCTGGAGATAATCTTGAACTTCTGGTCCCCTGCCTCTATTCCTAAAGTGCTAAGATTATATGCATATACCACCAAACCTAGTTTAAGGACCATTGGTGATAAGATCGGGATTGTTAAGCTATTTTTTCCCCTAAAAGTTTAAAGAAAAGATTGAGTACAAAAAGGGCCTATGGAACATGCCTATAATCTCAGGATTTGGGAAGCAGAAGCAGGAGGATCCAGGGGTTCAAGGTCATCTTGGGATATACAGTGAGTCTGAGGCCAGCATGGGCTATGTGACACTTAGTCTCAAATTAATTATATTCACCTTGGTGACAGTCAATGTGATTTGCATCTGGGGACAGTGGTCTAAATGTAATCTGAGTAACAGAGTTCACTGAGGCTGTTTCTTACTAGATTATATCTAGCAGGACATTAGCTTACTGAGCATCCCCACTCAGTCTTAGTTCCTGTTGGATTTGCATTCAGCTAAACATCTAGACTTTTCTTTTTCCTCATAGTCAATGTCAAATAGGTTTTTACTTTTATTTATTTTATTTAAAATTTTCATATATGTTTTGATTATATTTTCCTCTCCCAAACTCCTCCCAAATCTCTCCTCCTTCTTTCCCACCCAGCTTCATATTTTTTCTTATGTCCCTCTCTCTCGAAAAAAAAAAAAAAAAAGATCCAAACAAAAAACTCAATAAGATAAAAATGCCAAGATAAAACAAAAATCCCACAGAACAACACATGGAGGTCATTTTCTGTTAGCCAATTACTCCTGCCATTGACCCTGCCATGGAATGTGATTGATAGACCTAGTGATCAAAGGAAATTGATTTCACCTTTGCCGTCAGGTATCATTTACAAATAGCTTCTTAGTTGGGGTGTGACTTTGTGTCCAGAACCATCTGTCTTGAACTTCTGCAGATCCTATGCTTGCTGTCATTGTCTGTATGTTTATGTTTTTAAGTTTTGTTGTATCAGTAACTCTCTGTCTTAGAGTCATCCCGGACCTTTGGCTTTTAACAATCTTTCTGCCTCCTCTTCTACATCCCTGAGCCTTAAGGGGAGTGGGGTTGATAAAGACATTCCAGTTAGGACATTGTTCAGTTATGGGCCTCTATGGTAGTCCCCATCTATAGCAAAAAAAGAACCTTTTCTGATGAGAATTGAGTGAGATGTTGGTCTATTGAGCGAGCAGTATGTCATTAGGAGTCATTTTATTGCTATGTTTCTTTGGCAGAATAATAGTAGTAGTTTTTTCCCCTAGGCCATGACCAATCTAATCTCAGGTTGTTAGCCACTTTAGCAGACTCTCATAGAGTAGGACTTAAATCCAGTCAAAAAGTTGTTGGTTACTCCATAACATCTTTCCCACCATTGCACCATTATATCCTGCAGTCAAGTCACTGTTATAGGTTGTAGGGTTTATAACTGAGTGCTATACCTTTCTCCTCTGGTACTGTGCAGAGTAACTTCCAGCAGCATAAATGCTTGTCAGTGTTTGGTTGGGTACCAGATTGACTTCTCCATGTTTGATGACATAAGTGAGTATTATATTCAGGAATATGGCCTTACTATCAGGTAGTGGAGTGCAGCAATATTTCCTGGGGATGGTCCATGGGAACCCTTTGGCCAACAATTCAACAAAATTCAACTATTCATGGTACAATCTCCAGTTATTTCAGTTTTCCAAAGTCAGGCCTTTGGTCTCCATTCTTTTTATTGTACGTATATGCCAAATGTATGTGTATGTGTGTATGTGTGTGTGTATGTATGTGTGTGTAGATTATCAACTATAAGAATATCATATAACTTTCAATTTATACTAAAAACCAAGATGCCAATTTATAATCTTTGATTTTCAAGGGATTCCATTTCCTTGTGGTTTGCAGGACAGATAATGAGCTTATATGGTTTCTAAAACTTAAAACTCTTTAACATTTTTGCCAATGAAATTCAGAGGCAGACTAGTAGTGATTTGAAATTTAGTGTTTTCTGTTTTGAGCCTAGTAGATTTGTAATGGTATCACACAAAGTGTCCATATTGTACATCTTCTCCTTCCCTGCCCTACCAGGTCTTCCTGCTAAGGGCTATAGGTGTGTACTTCTGTATCACTTGCTTTCTGAAACGCTTTTTGTTTAATTTTTTACAGGCATCTAGTGGAAATTATTATTTCATCCCCTACACTGTGACACCATGTGCGGATTATTTTTGCTGTGAGAGTGATGCCCAAAGGAGAGCCTCAGAGTACATGCAGCCCAACTGGGATACCATCCTGGGCCCACTGTGCATGCCCCTGGTGGACAGGTTCACTAGCCTCCTTAAGGACATTCGTGTGACTTCATGGTAATTTCTATCAGCCATTAAAAATTCTGGGAGTCTTGAAGAAATCCCCCTCTGCTTTCAGGGAGGTGGTTTAAGGTATTCTTTGACGTGATTAGGATACCTGGAAATTAGGGTTCACTGGGTATTCACTTAATCATCCTCACTAAGCTGAGTTCCTAAGATGAAGCCAGAAGAGAAGAGAACTGAAGTTTAGATTGTCAGAATTGGGCCTGGGGCTAGCCATAGTTCCCTATGTGACCTTGATGTGTAACTCTTTTCTACAGCTCTTTTTTCCTTTAGAAAATGGGAAACTTAACTCCGTGATTGTTAGAGATTTTTCAACTCTAAGATTCTGTGTTTTTCAGATAATTTCTGAATATAACTTTATACTTTCAGTTATTGAGGTTATCTGAAAATGCCAAAGCAAGGTCATTCTGACCTTAAGTTATTGTTATAAGCATGCATTGAGTCAAGCTTCAACCAACCTGACTGCAGGATACTATCTATAGATTGACGTCATGGGGTATGGTGTGCACTCAGAGGTGAACAGGTTTGAGTTTTAATCTTGGCTTAGATGATTGCTCACTGGATATTCTTGGAGAAGTCATTGCTCCTTTTTGAACTTTATTGCTCAATAAACCATACCTTTGGTGTTATTACTTGAAAAGTTAAAGGCAGAAAATTATTTTTAACTGGCGGGTCCTGGTTGTTTTACTCACAGTCAATGTAAAGGATTCATTCCTGTACATTGTGTCATAAAAAGGAATTGTTCTTTCAAAACAAATGAAAATCCGAAGGACTGTCAGAACTGACGTGTAATGAAATGTCAAGGGTCACATGCCATAGTTTGGCTCAGATCATGGCACCCTGAACTGTGGGCAGTAACTGTCAAAGTGCTGCACCAATGACACACTTATTAACAGCCTCTCACCTTTTCTCTCCTGTTGCCTTCCCTTGGGATGCAGACTTTAATGGGGAAGAAGTGTCAAGACCCTAATGGCAGCAACAGAAAACAAATAAGGGGTTCTTTGACACCTTGCTAGCTGTTCTTTTACTTCAAAGGAGAAAATTTAGTGGAATTTAGAGAGAAAACCTCTCCTAATAGCATGTTTTTAGATCTAATGAAGAAGTATATGGCTTAAATCTGACAGAGGAACCATGTCTTTAAGAAATAGGTTCAAGTTTGTTTCTTGTTCATTTAAATCCATGTATTAGGAGAAAGGGTTGTTTTAATTTCCAAAGTCTTAAAATACCTATTGGTGGGCTCTATCTTGTGACTGGAACCTGACAATGGTTAATGAGGGTGTTAGTGGTGCTTATGTTTAAAATCCTCTGTAACAAGAATGACAGGTAAGTTTTTAGCTCACATACCAAGTCTGGCAGATTTATTATCTTTATCTTGTGCTTGAAGGCACTTGGAAACCATTTCCAAGTCCACAGTGATTTACAGCATCCTTCTTGGTTACCAGACACAGAAATGGCTACATACTATGTATCTGATGTCCCCAACATGTCAGGCATAATTTCATTTACATAAAAGTACTTTTCTCATTATATTTTATTTTTAAGTGATTTTTTAGTTATCCTTAAAAGCAAGATTAAAGTCTAACTTTTTATTCACCAGGCCAAACTAATAACACCTTAATGGCTTTGATGCCTTTATAGTCTGCTGAATGGGCAATGAATGTAACCTAACTTAATGACTCATTTAGTTAATAACAGAATTTTAAATACTGGCAGGACCTACTAATTTGCTCGTCATTAGTGTAATGGTACTTGACAAATAAGGAAATAAAGAGTGAAAGCAGTGCCCTGGTATTTTTATATCAGAACCCTTTCTGTAGGCTATTATTCTATTCTTTAAATGTTAATTGAGGTCTTATTAGAAACATTGGACCAGTGTGCACATTTATGTGCCACTATTTTATAATTATTCAGACTAAGTGCCATCTGTTCTCATTTTATCTGTTATTTTTTCTTCTATAAAGTTGATTATTTAATTTTTTTCTAAATTTATTCTTTACAGTTAGTTATATAATTTCAGCTTCTTAGTGAGTTAATAACATTACCACTTGGTAATGTCAGGCTCTTTTTAAAATTACTTGGAAATAGACAAGATATTTAAGTCAGTCTATGGTCATCATTGTAAGTTGCTGTCTGTACTACTAAATTATGATTCTTCAAGTCTTTTTTAAGAGCTGACAATTTTATTTTCACATTTTACAATATAAGTGAAACCATACTTTTTTGTATCACTTCTCTCTCCAGAAGCATTCTCTGTTAGGAAGTTCCTTGTCCTGCATCTAGTAAACACTCAGGCTCAGCACCAAGATCTCCTGATGAAACAACAAGAACAACAAAATGATAAAGAGCGCTTCTGCTCTTATCTGTGGCCAGGTCATGCCAGGCCGTGTGGGTACCATCATAGGGCGGGCAGGTGGTCTCATCATTGGAGGCCCGGGCATCATGGGCATGTGGCCTCCCATGGGTGGTCTCATCCCAGGAGCTGGTCCCACAGGCATCATCCCAGGAGGAGGAGGAGGGCCCATCATTGGCATCATGGGAGGGCCTCCCATGTGGGGTGCAAGCATTATGTCAGGCCGAGGAGGACCCAGGAGACTTTGGGGAGGTAGGATCATGGGCCATGCAGGCAGAGGACAGAGAATGGAGTTAAGAAGGTTCTTCAATACACAACAAAGTTATATGCACCACAATGTTCATAGCAGCTCTATTTATAATAGCCAGAAGCTGGAAAGAACCCAGATGTCCTTCAGTAGATGAATGGATACAAAAATTGTGGTACATTTACACAATGGAATACTACTCAGCCACCAGAAACAATGACTTAACCAAATTCTTAAGAAAATGGCTGCATCTAGAGAAGATCATCCTGAGTGAGATAACCCAGTCACAAAAGAACAGACATAATATGCAGTCACTGATAGTGGGATGCTAACCCCAGAGGCTTGCACTCCCCCAGAAACAACTCACAGACTGTATGAAGTCCAAGAAATAAAGAAAACAAAAACTATACATATATTCACAAAACAAGAAGACTTTGACTATTCCCATGTTCCGTTTTGTTTTGCATGTACTTTACCCTTATTGTAACTATTAGGTTTTCAATGCATACTGTCAAGCCCTTGAAAAAAATCAAGTTCTGACGAAAAAAATATATTCACATGGTTTTATGTAAAAATTATTTCAATGTCTGAAAAAACATTACTGACAAAAATGTATAATTTTAAGCAAAAAATGTTTAAAATCTGTACATTTATCTTTGCTTTGTAAAATACAGTCGTTTAAAAAAAAGACTTCTATATAAAAAGTAAACTCATAATTCCCTCTGGAAAAAAAAAAAAAAAAAAGAAGGTTCTTTCCTTGTTGAAACACAGCTGCTGTTTTGTCAGTCAGGCCCTGGGCCTGCTCTTCCATCCACTTCTGGTAATAGTATCTTCCTCACAGACGGAGAATCGTGGGTAGGATATGGATCACAGTAGTGGCAATAAAACTTAAGTATGTTGCTCCACAGGCTGTTGGCTACCTGTGCTTCCTCTTCAAGTCTTAAATCAAGTACCACATACTAATATTGATTGTATGAAACCCTATGAAGACATTTCAGGGTATTTAAATGTTTTTACATACTTTTGCTTAAATGCTCAGAAAAGGGAGAGTTTTTTTTTATTTTAAGTTTACATTAGAAAAAATTCTGCAGAAAAAATACAACAAAGCTAAGGGTGACAGTTGTCTGTAATCTTCCTGTCATGGCCTCTGTATACCCCTTGTTGGATTGCTCGAAGGTACTCCACCAGTTTCAAATCTCCTTCACCTATGAACCACTTCATGACTACTAATTGGGAAGGCTAAGAAGATGAGAGTGTTTCTAAAATGACTTTACTTAGGTTTCATGACTTTCAGGGTTTTGTTTGGCTTTTGAAAATCTGTTGATAGTGGGGGAAGTTAAATTATCATATAAGTTTGCTTCTCTCTCTCTCTCTCTCTCTCTCTCTCTCTCTCTCTCTCTCTCTGTCTGTCTCTGTCTCTGTCTCTGTCTCTGTCTCTCTGTCTCTGTCTGTCTCTCTCTCTCTTTCTCTCTCTGTCTCTGTGTGTGTGTGTGTGTGTGTGTGTGATTCTCAGAGGATTACATTGAAAATTCTATAGAGTGTCTGAAACTTCAGCTTTGAAGATATTTTGAAGGTTGTAATAAGTTGAATTTTATTATCACTTACTAGTTTATTGCTGTAGTATACAAAAAAGGGAGACATCATCTTATTTTTACTGGTATAGAAAGGCTCAGGTGAGGCCGAGGTCCTTGTGTGTTATTGAGAACCATGCTTGTTTGAGCACTCAAGAGAGTCCTGGACGCTTGTATATGATCTGGGTATTTTGCTTATTTCTCCAGTGCTTATTATAAAGAAACATTGTTGAATGACATCCGGAAAGCCAGAGAGAAATACCAAGGTGATGAACTGGCAAAAGAGTTGACTCGGATCAAATTCCGCATGGATAACATTGAGGTTCTGACATCAGACATCATCATTAACTTACTTCTGTCCTACCGTGATATCCAGGTATGAAATGTGCTTACATATGGCTAGCATATGCCAGACTTTTCTTTGCTATAAGTAATCTTCATACAAAGTATGCATACTTACATTAGGAGTATGATAAAGAAGCTGCTCTATCTAAATAGGTATGTAACCTGGTGATCGGCTATTGTGTCTGATTTAGAGATTATTTGTCATATTAGAGCTTGAGTGAGCACTGCAACAAGAGGTACTATTTGTATAGAACTGCTTAAAATTAGAAACTAAGAGTATAATATATAATATATTAGTTTATAATTTATAATTTATAATATAATATATAATATAATAGTTATTATTATTATTATTATTGACAATGTTCCAATTCTTTGTAAATCCAAATTCATTAAATCCTCTTAACCCTCTGATTTAGGTTTGCTGTTATTGTTCCTATTTTAATTTTAAGTAAAGAAATTTGAGGCACAGAAAAATTAAGTAACCTGCTCAAATTCACAGTGTAGTAAAGTCAAGATTCAAGCAGAGGCTAATTAGCTTCATTGCCCTTGTTCCCATTAAACTTTTAATTCCTCTTTTTCTTTTTACCACCACTTATCAGTGAGAGCACAGTGGCCAGGGCTGTTACAGAACTACGGAATAGAGATGGTTATTCTAAAATTGGCATCTGAAGTTACTGAAAGATTTTGAGACCCAGGTGATAAGGTGTGGAAATAGAAGGAAACTGAGGATTTCTTTTACAGGTTGAACAAGTTTTAAGAGTATCTTAAATGTGTCTCTTCATTCTGGAAGCACAAAGTCTAATATGCTTTACTTGTAGAATAGTACAAAGCTACACCACAGGTACATGTTCTGTACATCTGAACGGTGGAGTCCTCCATTTATGATCTGGATCAAGAACAGACTTAGCTACTAAGGAACCCATGGCCAGAGTGACAAATATAGCCTTTGATAGCAGGTGGCTATTATGCAACCAGAATATATGATTGACTTTTCTTGACATAGTTCTTTTTGGTTTTGGTTTTGCTGTTATTTAGAGACAGGGTCTTGCATAGCCCATTGAGCCTTAAACTTGCTGTGTAGGTGAATATGACTTTGAATTCCAGTTGCTCCTGCTTTCCATTCCCCAGTACAGTGATTATAGACATATGCCACCATACCCTGCTCTTGAAATGTTTCTTGGAGTTGCTGGATTTCTTCTGCCCTTCCCTTACTGAATGCCTTCAGTTGTTAAATTTTTATAGATAGAACTCAGGCTCAAAGTAGAGCTGGAAGGTTCCAGGGATATATTGTCTTCTCCTTTCTAAGACTGCAGCACCAAGGTCTAAAGCTAGGTGTCAGCTATCTGTAGGAAGATCCTCTCTGCTGACTGGCTAGCAGAGAGTTTGCCAATACCAGTAATTCTACCCTTGGGTAAAGAGTAATTGTTAATGGCACTACTAAAATAGGACCCTGTAGAGACATACTTGGTAGCAATTTAACCCCAGGGTAATGCATGTAGCATTTGGAACAGTAGTTTTCAGCCTGTGCTTGGCACTGTCTGAAGAGATATTTCATTCATCAAAACTGACTTGTAGAACAGGGGTACTTGTGTCTTCTAGTAGGGAGGCAGCTGCCCATCTAACAATACACAGGACAGCATCCTAGAGCAGAGATATAGGCCCAGAATGTCAACAGTGCTGCAGTTAAACTCTTAAATTATATTAATTTGATTAATTTAGCCAAAGTATGAAGAAGTCACATTTCCTCCATTTGCAGTGGAAAAGTGACTAGGTTTCCTTATATTTATCAAACTTATTTTAACACAGTTCTGCTGTTAGTATTAGCCCTCCCACACTTAATACAATATCTTTTTCCTGTTACCAGGCTCAATTGCCCTCTTTGTGGGGGATGTAACAAATTTTCTATTGATCTTTTGTGCCCTCTGGTAACAGGAATTCCTACTCTGTCTAGTCTATCTTTTCTGATATTTTTTCTCTGTACTTGTCAAGGCTACAATTAACATCACTAAATACTGTCTGTAAAGAACAGTTTACTTTTAAATTTGGAGGCTGTCTTATGTTTAGAGCTATTCAGAAAAATCTATGAAGAGCTATTTCCTGTTTCACTCTGAGACCTTTTGCCAACAGGACTATGATGCAATGGTCAAGCTGGTAGAAACACTGAAGATGCTGCCTACGTGTGATTTGGCTGATCAACACAACATCAAATTTCACTATGCATTTGCACTGAATAGGTAAGAATGGTTATGTGTAGGGTTTTCGAATATGTGACCTGTTAAACTCTTCTCTTGTCTTTTCAAAGGTCATCAGATACAAGTCATATACTAACTGCCAAAGGTATGAAATATACAAGATACTTTGCCTTTGGGCCATATACTCTGACTTTGAGATCAGACATAGGAAAAAAATCCTGAAGAGCCAGGTGTGGTGGTGCATGCCTTTATTCCCTGCATTCAAGAAGCAGAGGCAGGCAGATAGTTATTAATTCAATGCCATCCTGGCCTAAATAGCAAGTTCCAGGACTACAAGATCTATGTAATGGGACGAAGAAAGAGAGGGGGGAGGGAGGGAGTGAGGGAGGGAGGAGGGAGGAAGAAGAAAACCTAATAGCTCAGGGAGATAAGTGGTTTAATGAAGTTCCTGTCCAAAGTGATATAGAAGTATAGCAGAGAGAGAGGTAGGGGAGATGTTCTGTTTAGGGGTAGAAAAGCTTCTCTTTTTTTTCTTCTTGTGTATGTTTGAAGAATTATATCATGGGTGGGAGAGGGCAGGATATGGAGGCTGGAATTCCATTCAGCTGGAATATGAGCATAGAATTCTTTTTGTACAATGTGCATCCAAGTAATATCCAATGCAACCAGAACACAAGATGCAAATGAATGCAAATGCAGGATATAAGGTTAAGTGTAGAGGATAGGATAGTATACATAAAAAGGGGTATTGCCAGGCCATGGCAGTCCATGCCTTTAATGCCAGTACTATGGAGGCAGAGGCAGACAGATATCTGTGATTTCAAAGCCAGCCTGGTTCTCCAGAGCTAGTTCAGAACAGCCAGGGATATACAAAGAAACCCTGTCTCAAAAAGAGAGGGGACAAAGGGAGGGGGAAGGATGGAGAAGGGGAGAAAGCTCAGAATGTATCAGTGGTATATCTTTTAGGCAATCGGGGACTAAATATGGGGCCAAGGATCTGTTTGGCTTATACCACTGCTAATCATAACAGGAAGTCAAAGGAAGTTGGGGCAAAAACTCAAACAGAGCAGGAACCTGGAGGCAGGAACTGATATAGGCCATGGAGGGATGTTACTTACTGGCTTGTTTTCCCTGGCTTGCTCAGCCTGCTTTCTTAGAGAACCCAGGACCCCTTGCCCTGGGATGGCACCACCCATAATGGGCTGTGTCCTTCCCTATCAATCACTAATTAGGAAAATTCTCTACAGGCTTGCCTACAGTCTAATGTTATGGAAGCATTTTCTAAATTGCAGGGCCCTACTTGCTGATCACTAACTGTGTCAAGTTGACATAAAATTAGCCATGTCATTGGTGTGTGTGTGTGTGTGTGTGTGTGTGTGTGTGTGTGTGTGTGTGTGACTTAATAAGTCCTGCCTGCCTAGAGACTACAAGCCCCAATAGCATAAATAGTAGGTAGATTAGCAAAAATGATGTAGTTAGGAACCTGCAATTCAACAATGTAAATAAGACTGAAATTTCCTTCTTACATAGAAGGCTAGAGGTGAGGGAACCAAGCTATTGAGACAGAAGTACTACTCTAGAACTTGTTTTTAGACTTAGCACCCAACCATTGCATAAGTTTTTGTTGTCCCTTGTACCTGGGGGTCAAAGTATCCTTTCGTAGGGGTCACATATTAGATATCCTACTTATCAAATATTTACAATACAGATTCAAATGGTAGCAAAATTACAGTTATTAAGTAGGAACAAAAATAATATTATGATTGGGTGTCACTTAAACATGAGTAACTATGTTAAAGGGTCACAGCAGTAGGCAGGTTGAGAACCTATCATGTTGGCCTCATCTGCATGGTTAAAGCTAGTTCATTGCCACCATGACACTGAAACCTGTGAAACAGGTTAGAGACAAGAAGGAAGCATGAGGCAAGTTCCTCCCTCACTATTATTCATTTTTTCTGGTTTTATCCATTATATTTTGATCATATACATCCCCCTCTGGAACTACCCCTAGAGACACTCATCTTACCTCCTCACCCACATTTGTATATCTCCTTTTTAAAACCGGTCAAGCCTAATTTGTGATGCCTATATATTCTTGGTTGTCTAGCCTTCCACTGGTTTATGTATGCTTGTAAAGAAAACCAACTGTCACACTACCTACACTAAGAATTACTAATAACCCTTCAGGAGTGAGACTGCATTGCCCATCTCACCTCTTCATGCTGAGATTTATTTGGCTTTAACTGGCAATGGCCTGTCGTGTATTGTCACAACCATTGTGTGAGTTCATATGTGAAATTGCACTGACATGTCTAGAAAACAGTTTCCTTCCCATCTGTGACCTGTAGCTCTTACACTATTTCTGTATCCTTTTCTGCAGTGATTCTGTGGCCTATGAAAGAGGGTGGTTCAGTATATATGTTCCATTTAGGACTTAGCATTCCACAGTCTATTATTTTTTGTACCTCGACAGGTATAGTTATCTGTGTTAATCACCATCTACTACAAATAGAAGTTTCTCTGATGATGCTTAAAAGACATTAATCTGTGGGTATATGTTACTAGGGATCCGTTTAATCCTATGTTCATTTAGTAGAATAATAGTAGACTGGGGTTTGTGCCTTATCTAGCCATAGGTTATTGGCCTGATAATGGCCCAAAGCATGGCTATCATCTTCTGGACTCAGGCTAAAATCCAATCAGGAAATAGTTATTACTGTCATGTTGTTCATGACACTGATGCATCATTGGGGATGTCTTGCTAGATCAGGTGTGCATGCATGCCTATGTGTTTGTGTGTCTATGTATGCATAAATATGTGTGTTGATATCACATCATTGATTCACAGAACATCAAGCTGCTGCTCTTCTAGAGAGTCCACCCCTGCAGGGTAGCTTTTATAGTGTGGGAAGATGTTATGCATGCTACCAGAGGAGAAAAGTAAACAAGTAATGTTTCTCTAAAGTGGAGTCTTAGGGCTATTATTGATGTAATGAGACACCATGACCAAAAGTAACTTGGGAAAGAAAGGGATTATTTGGTTTACTGTTTATCACTTTTTATCATTGAAGGAAATTAGGACAGGAGCTTAAACAGGGCAGGGACCTAGAAGCAGGAGCTGATGTAGAAGCAATGGAGGGCTTTGGCTTGATGACTTGCTTGTTCCTCGGTGCTTTCTTATACAACCCAGGACCACAAGTCCAGGGATAGCACCACCCACAATGGGCTGGGCTCTCCAGCATCAACCACTAATTAAGAAAATGCCTTATAGCTTGATCTTATGGAGACATTTTTTTCAGTTGAGGTTCTCTCCTTTCAGACACCTCTAACTTGTGTCAAGTTTAGTCAGAACAAGTGAGTTGTTATTTCTTACATTCCATTGATATGAATTTAGTCTCCATCTTGCCACAAGGGAAATTGGGAAATGTAGTTTCTAGATAAGTGGCCATTTAAACATGTCTACTGTAAATTTGAAGAATAAAGAAGTTTCACATTCAATCTCTCAAAATCTCAGGTGTCTAAATGTCTTATTTCTATTGTCTTTCTTATTTCATTGATAATATATAAGGAAAAAATAAATATTTTAAGAATTATGTACATTCTTTTCTGTCCACAGTAAGTAAGTTGTTACTTATGAAATCATGTCAGATCAATACAGACATATTCTAAAAATGTATGCAACTTGACTTCATAGCTAGGGGCTTATAGAATATCCTCATCAACCAACGAATGACATCTTCAAATAAGGAATGTATCAAATAAGTGTTCAGAATGATCTGAGAATTACTGCATCTGGTTCCCAGTTTCAGAGGCTGTACTTTTTCAGCAGCTGGATTAAGCTTCAGATAGTTAAAATGCCACTGGCAGCATCTTTAAGACAGCAACAAAACAGGAACCCATATTATCCCAGAATCTTGTAACCCATGTAAAGTCATATGTCTCTTAAAACAAAATAAAATTTGTAAGCAGTGCAAATGTGTCCACCTTAAATACATAATTTGATGAGTTTGAGAAATTAATATACGTATCTAAACAGTACTCCTATCAAAATGAAAAAATACCTAAAAGTTTCCTGTTTGACATTATCTGCAACCTTTTCAAAGGCAACCTCCGTCTCCATAGATTATTTTTTCCTGTCCTCAAGTACATATAAATAAAATCATATAATATATTGTCTTTTGTATTTGGCTTCAGGATGTCAATGGCATGCTGACAATACCCGTATATGCCATTGTATATATCACTAGCTTGTTATTGTTGCTGTAGAATATTCCATTTTATAGATATGTCATGATTTATTCATTTTACTGATGAGCATTTAGGATGCTCCAGATTTAGATTGTTAAAACAGATGCCCTTATAAATATTTCTTTGCATGTTCATTTAGGTCTTTATGTATGTATATATTTATCAATGTCAGATACACATACATGCATATATGCATATGTACATATATATATATATATATATATATACATACATACATATACACCCCAAAGTAGGGAGACCATCTTAAGAATGAAGGCCAGCCTTCATTAAGCCTGAGAAAATAAACTCTAATTATCCTGTTCCCTTGGTGTAGTGTGTTCCAATTTTAGTAACATGTGACCCTATATGATTGATTATTGACTTAAAGAATTAAATGTATTCTTAAAAAGAATCAAAAACATTTACATTTGAGTTAGTGCAAAGCTCAGAGCAGGCTCAGGCAAGGCACTTTTGTCTTGGTCCTCCTGATTAGCCCCTAGAAAGGTGTTTACAGGATTTTGTTTACTGCCTTCCTTGTTCCTTGACCCAGAACTGAGCTTATTATTCTGCATGTACTTAAAGTAGTATAAAGGCAGATTGAAAAATAAAAACCTGCTTCAGCCTCAAAACAGGCTGGAGTAATGCTAAAAATAGAATTAAATGTGTCATCGTGAAATTCTTGGGGAAATTTCTTATGTACTATAAGTACTATAAAATAAACTTGTTAAATAAGAACTGGAAGCCATGTAAGTTGCTTGTTGCTATTTTTCAACTTGACACATTAGAGAGTATCCACTGTCAAACAGTGGATAAAATAATTGATTATTGTCCTCTCAAAAACTTGAAAGAATAAAATAGGGTTTGAAGTGGAAAATTGATATCTAAAAGTGGCTATGGTAGTATGAGATGATTCAGAGACAAATATGTTTCCAATCTAGAAGGAGAATAATTTGTATTGAGTATAAAGAATGGACTTTTTTTTTTTTTTGCTTTCTGATCTGATTGTTTCCTGTCAGATACTGGCTCTGTAGAACCCGGGCAAAGGTCCTTGGGTTCTGAGAACCTTATTTTTCATATAATAAGCTCAAAGTTTCCAATTTCTTAACTTATATATGGATTCTTGAAGCTTATGTTCTGTTTGAACTTGTTTCTGTCTGAACTCTTAGCATAGTTGTAGTAGGATATGGCCTTGTTCTAAGGAAGTTAGTCAGGCTGCCTTATAAGGGAAAATAGTGATTAAAAAAAAAAAGAAAAGGAAAGAAAGGAGTATTCCTGCATTTCAGTTGACCTTTACTTTATATGGAGGGGACCAAAACATGGCCATAAATTAGTTACTAAAGGTTGGCAGAAATGAATGATGTTTGACCCTCAGATGGCAAGGGCTCCCTGTCAGTAGGAAAACTGGCTTGAGCCAGTCAAGCTTTTCCTGGTATCTTCCACTTCACTGCATTCAGAAGCCCATTCAAAGCTACTTGAAGTTTCCACTGGGCAGTTAAACTGCTGGTGTCTCAGTGGTGTGAAATCCTTTATGAGCAATTTTGTATTTGTTACTGCTTTTATAGACAAGACTTTACTATATACACAATTGCAGGCATAATATTCTAACTAAAGATCTAGCTAGTGAGAAGAAAAATGGCCATGCTAGACATTGTTTTTGTTTTGTTTCTGTCACCATTATGTTACCTGAGAGGAACAATTTAAAGAAGGAAATACTGGTTTGGCTCTCACCTTCAGAAGATTTAGACCATAGTTTGTGGACCTGTGGTAAGGCAGTATGTGGTGGGAGCACATAGAGGAGCAGGGAAACTCACTTCATGGCTGACAGGGAGAAAACGGGGAAAGGGAGACAAGAAAGCTTTTCAGAGTGTGCTTCCATGGACTTAGTTCATCTATCTCATAGTTTTTACTCCCTCCAAAAATGTCATCATATTATGAATTCATCAACAGATTGACTAGGTCAGAGCCCTTGAGGTGCAGTCATTCCAAAAATCCCATCAGATGGTAACAAAGCCCCTAATATTCATATATCCCCATTTGTAATATTTCATATCTAAACTATAACGTTCTACCTCTGACTCCTAAAAGCTCATTTTCATCCCATAATATAAAATACATTCAGTCTATTTCCAGGAGTCCCTATAATCTTAACAGTTCTGACACTGTTATAAAAGTCCAAGTCCAAAGTCTCTGAACTCTAAAGGTAAACTATTAGTTGTGAACCTCTGTAAAATGTAGAAAGTATGCTGTATACATTTCACATTCAGAGGTACTCAGTAAATGTTTCCAGTCTCAAGAAAAGAAATGGGGCCATAGAAAAGAGGGATGGGACAAAAGCAAAACTAGAACTCAGAAGGACAAACCTTAAGTCCTGTGGATCCATGTATGACATGTGGTGCATTACGTGATCCCTAGGCGGGTTACAGTTGTCCTACTGCAGTGGCCTTGCTGTCTGCAGCCTATATGGGCTATGTTACCGCTCACTACCTGTGTCTGTCTTCAGATGTTCAAGTCTCTGATATCTCTAGTAGTTTTATCTGCACAGCTTTACACGTTGCCCTGTAGGTGTTGCCTTCAGGGATATCGATCTTGCCACATATTACCTATCTTCCCAGGCTTTCTTTTGAAGTCTGAGTAAAACCTCATGACCCCATAACTCGTGCTTTCTTTATCTTTGCTAACACAGTATCACCCATATGGGCACCAGCAAGATCTTTTGCCAGCTTAAGCGGTATCCATGCCCAGTTGGATGAGAGAACACTGAGAAATACTTTCCAAGTAGCCTTATGTCAGCAGAGATCCCTGAGTTCTTTTTTTTTTTTTTTTAAAGCAAAGTTCCTTCAAATTAGTTAATGTTTATACCCTTGAGACTGCAATGGACAGGGATCATTACTGAAGATATTCAAGGTATCTTTCCTATTGTTCTGATGTAAAATACTTGGTTTCTTTTAATGGACCAAATCCCTTCAACAGCCATATTTCCCTGCCCCTAAGCTGTCTGCCGCTATTTTGAACAAGTTGTAAAATATCCAAACCGTTCTGCTTACAATTTTCACTGTAAACTTAACTAGAGTCAAGCAGCAAGATGGATGCCACAATCTGAATGTCTGGTTCCCTTGAAACTCTCCTCTGCCAAAGTTAGTAGTTTATGACCTTTATTTTTAATTCATTTCATTCTTTTACATATGAGTACTTTTCACACATGTGTGTCTATATGCAACTTGTCTGCCTGGTACCTGTAGAGGCCAGAAAAGGGTATTGGATCCTCTGGATTGGAGTTAAGAGTTTGTGAGCCAACATGTGGGTACTGGCAAGTTGAATCTAAGTCCCCTGGAAAAGCAGCAGGTACTCGTGACCAGCAAGCCCAATCTATCATCTCTAAATTCATCCTCCTATCTTTGTTGTCACATAACAAAAATAATCTATAGTCTAATTCCAAGTAGCCTTCTTCTCGTCTGAGATATCAAGCATAATCTTTACTGTCTGTATTTTAATTAACCTTTTGGTCTTCTGTGCTCTCACCAAAATCACCCACCAAACTTTGGTTTTAACTTCTCTAGCTTATTTCTCCAATGTTTTGAAACTCCTAAGGAAGCCAGTTCCAAAGGCTCAGAACTATGTTATCAGGTAAACCCATAGCTATAGCACCACTCCTGGCACCAAAACCTGTATTTGTTAGTGATCTCTATAGAAAAAGAGCCAGTAGGGTATGCATATGTATATGTGTTTCTATAGATATGCATATTTATATTGCAAATCATGCATGGTTATAGAGGAGAATTTGACACATTGGCTTATACATTTGAAAGATATATGGTCCAACAATAGTTACCTATACTACAATGCAAAGTCTGAGAACCTGGTAGTTTTTCAATCTTAAGAAACTAGAAGCCTCACCAGAATAAGAGAAAGCAATGTTACATTCCTAGTCCAAGACTATAGGTGTGGAAGTGCTTGTAGGGTTGCTATGTGAATCTATGTTGCAAGCCTAGAGAACTGGGGTCTAATGACCACAGGCAATTGAGGTAGCAGCAACAGACCTGCTTGTTTGGGGGGAAAGTGGAGCTTGCGTGTGATGTATGATAGACTCTTTTCCATTTTTTATTCTGAGTTCACATTCAAGGCAGATCTTCCCA
Source organism: Micromys minutus (assembly GCF_963924665.1). Lineage (NCBI taxonomy): Eukaryota > Metazoa > Chordata > Mammalia > Rodentia > Muridae > Micromys > Micromys minutus. The sequence continues at coordinate 30,030,064 of NC_137970.1, read as the reverse complement.
CTTTGGTTGTTGTCCCTGGAAATGGAGGAATGGGATAAGTGATGACAATAATTTAATCTGGCATATAGCAGAGAGACACTAACCTTGTTCAGAGCCATCAAAACCTCAGCTTCTGGGGTCCCTAAAGGCTGTTTAAGTGAAAGGACACTTAGTCTTTGAGATCATGTGGGCTTGTCCTTTCTGGAGTACTCATACCCTCCTTTTACCAGTTCTGGGTATGTTTACTATTCAGTGTAACCAGCTTCTTTCTATGGGTATATAAGTAGCTATTCTGTATTACTGTTTGTCATAAGTAAAATAAAATGCTGTCTTCAAATTATTATAATATATTGTCTTCAGCTACCATAAAAACAGAGAGAAATGTATTTGTTATTGCTTACCTACCAATGATGAGAACCATAAACACTACCAAATTAGAATTTTGTAATTTCAAGTGTTTATTTTAGAGAGGATAAAGAAAAGGGTAAAGGTACAAAATTAACAGCTGCGTGACATGTTCTAGGTCCATAACCATGTTATTTTAACATGTGTAATACTTGACAAACAGAAACTCACTGACAGACTGGGCTTAGCATGGGCTTTTGGCTCACCCCCAGTGACACACTTCCTTCAACAAAACTGTACCCACTCCAAAAAGGCCACACCTTCTAATCCTTTCTAATATCAAGTAGATTCAGCCTCTTTTATGTCTCAGAATGTATTTTAAGAGATTTTGTATGTATCGATTTCTTTTGCTATTACCCTTGAAATAGGGTATATGATTAGAAGGAAACAGAAAAACAGGTTTTCAGATTTCTCAGGAAAATTTTCTAAAGGGACACAAGGACCAACAAATGCATTATATACATCTCCTGTCTGAGACCAAGGATGGCAGTTTACATTTTAGGCTAAATATTGTCAGTAGCATAGTTTTAGGTAGTACTTTACAGAAGACTCCAGTGCTTAGGTATGTGTGAATAAAATATTTCTAGTATATGACAGCTGTGATTAAAGCAATATGGAGAAGAAACTATTATGTCTGTGTTATAGTTGTCAAGAAAGATATTTGTATGGTAGAAAATATATTTATTTGGGAGTTACATTACTGTATTCCATATCTACATTGTTGCTGTCTACCTGGGCACCTGTATGCAGGTCATATGGCTTCTCAGGAATTAGAACCTTATTAAAATAAAAATAAAAGAAGAGGGACAGTGAGATGGCTCAGCGTGTAAAGGTATTTGCTGCAAACCTGATCACAACATGAGCTCAATCCCCTGAACCCACATAACAGTAAAAGAAAATCGAGTCCTACAAAGTGACCTCCACATAGACATATTTACACACACGCATGCATGCACAATTAGTGAGTGAGTATAATAAAAATGTAGAAAGAAGAATGGGCCATAAGTTGGATACCAGACTTTTGGTTGTACTCAGTGTACAATTGCAAGGTCATCTGGCACTACCCCAAGTATTTCAGTAATCGATGTTGGTAAGAGGAATCAACTGTAATGATCAAAACAACAAAAAGAGCTGTACCAGATTATCTTTGGATTTTATTTTTCTTTTAAAATTTTTCATGAGTTTGTAACAAGAAGCAGCAAAGTTTGTTAAACGATCCTAGATTTCTTGAGCCCTTGCCTTTCTCCTGTCTCTGTCCCTAATCATAGATAAAAACTCAATTCACTCACCACTTGCGGGAGAGTTTGGCATACTCCATATGCTTTCAAATAACACATTGTATTCATGAATGCTTTGTTTAAACAATATTTTGTCAAAACATTGGCTAACGGAAAGTCATATTTATTATCTATTTTACTACTAAATGCTAAACTTTTCTCAAAATATTTATTTTCTTCCTTGATTAGCCTCCATCCTGTTTTGTTACTTTTGTTGCTTGTGAATTTAGAAGCAATTTTAGGTTGATAATTTTTTTCTTTTCTTCTCTTATTTTTATTGGATATTCTCTGTATTTACATTTCAAATGTTATCACCTTTTCCCCCACTCCCATCTCCCCTCCCCCTCTACTTGCTTCCATGAAGGTGCTCCCTCTCCGAACCACCCTCTCCACCTCAGTGCCTTGGCTTTCCGAACCACCCTCTCCACCTCAGTGCCTTGGCTTTCCACTACACTGGGAAAAATGTAACTGGACCAAAGTCCTCTTCTCCCATTGATGCCAGACAATGAGTGCTATCCTCTGCTACAAAAGCAACTGGAGCCACTAGTCTCTCCAGGTGTACTCATTGATTGGTGTTTTAGTCCCTGGGAGCTCTGGGGGGGTGTTGGTTGATAATGTGGTTCTTCCAATGGTGTTGCAGACCCTTTCTGCTCCTTCAGTCCTTTCTTTAGCTCTTTCATTGGGATCCCTGGATTTGGTCTGATGGTTAGCTGCAAGCTTTCTCAACTGTATCTGTATTACTCTGGCAGAGCCTCTGAGGAGACATCCATATCTGGCTCCTGCCAGTAAGCACTACTTGGCATCAGCCGTAGTGCTTAGATTTGGTGACTGCATATGGGGTAGATCCCCAGGTGAAGCCGTCTCTGAATGATCTTTTCTTCAATACCTACCTCTCTATTTGTCCCTGTATTTCCTCCTATGAGTGTTTTGTTCCCTCTTCTAAGAAGGACTGAGGCATCCACATTCTAGCCTTCCTTCTTTTTGAGCTTTATAAGGTCTGTGAATTGTTAATTGGCTATTCAGAGTTTTGGGGGCTAGTATCTGCTTATCACTGAGTGCATACCATTTGTGTTCTTTGGCAACTGGGTAACCTCACTCAGGATGATATTCTCTAGTTCCATCTATTTGTCCAGGAATTTCATAGTCATTGCTTCTAATAGCTGAGTAGTACTCCATTGTCTAATTGTACCATAATTTCTATATCCATTCCTCTGCTGAAGGACATCTGGGTTCTTCCCAGCTTCTGGCTATTATAAATAAGGCTGCTATGAAAGTAGTGGAGCATGTGTCCTTATTGTATGTTTGAGCATCTTTGGGGTATATGCCCAGGAGTGGAATAACTGGATCTTCAGGTAGTACTATGTCCACTTTTCTGAGGAACCGCCAGACTGATTTCTAGAGTGGTTGAATCAGCTTGCAGTCCCAAGTGGAGGAGTGTTCCTCTTTCTTCACATCCTCACCAGCATCTACTGTCACCTGAGTTTTTTAATTTAACCATTCTGACTAATTTAAGTGTGAGGTGGAATCTCAGGGTTGTTCTGATTTGCATTTCCCGGATGACTAGGGTTTTGAGCATTTCTTTAGATACTTCTCAGCCATTCAGTATTCCTCAGTTGAGAATATTTTGTTTAGCTCGGTACCCCATTTTTAATAAGATTATTTGATTCTCCGGAGTCTAACTTCTTGAGTTCTTTTTATATATTGTATATATGTATCTGGGCCGGAACAGACCATTCCCGGTCAGCATGGCATTATCTGCGCCCGGAGAGTTCCAGGTGGTCTCTCCCCTGGATAGTCAATGGGGAGGACGTGGGAACTCACTCATGGGCTCAGGATGGAGAGCCTCCTGAGGCTCTTCTGGGTGCTCAGCAATCTACGGGCAGGCAGTGAGTCTTGATGGCAGTGGCCCAGTCCTCTCTGGGTCAGAACTCAGGTTGATAATTTTACCAGGATTTTTCTTAGTATGAATTTCTAAGGCTAAGGCTCAGTTGGTATTTTCCTACTATGAACAATGGCCTGGGTTTGATTCCACAGTACCATATAAACCAGGTATGGTAAACCCAGAAGTTCAGAGTCTTCCTTGGCCATATAGTAGTAAGCTCAAGGACAGTCTAGAATACATGAGACCCTCTTGAGAGAGAGGTGAGGGAGAAGTAAAGGTAAAAAATATTTATATATACTATAAAATCATAGTCTACATTCTCTCCCAGACAGCCTCTGGGAAAAACAAAACAAGCAAGCAAACAACTAGCAAAATACAAAAATAAAAACAAAATGGCTGCACACAATTTATTTGGGAGGTGATCACAGGATGCTTCAGAAGAGTAAGAGTGACTGTGTGACAGGGAAAAACAGAAATGCCATAGTCATGGAAGACATATGAAGAAGTAGAAAACTAGGGCTCCATTCTAACTAGAACAAACTGTATTGTTGTCTTACCTAAAGGAGAGGATGCTGTCATCTTACCTACCAAATCCCAGCCACCACTGCTTGTGGACTACTCCTCAGTGGCAGTAGCAGCTGGTACTATCAAGGATCTATCAAGTTTGTGAAGATGAGTGCTGGCAGAATAAGGACAGGGCTCTGTGTGTCTGCTACCTGTGTTATTCTTCAAGTTGATTTTACATCATCAATGCCTCCTGTTTTCCTCAGCGTTTCTTAAAACACACTTCTTCTTACATTATATTTTCCACAGAATTATGGGAGTCACTTAATTTTAGTTTATTATAGTGGCTTATTATGCTCTTCAGAAGAACCCAGAAATATTTGAAATGTTTACATGGGTGAGGACGATTATGAGAGGTATTTATGCTGTATTCTATTGAAGACTTTTCTTAAACAATTATTTTATTTGTATAATACTTAGGGTAACTGAAATAGCAGGGCATAAAAAAGTCATTGGCTAGGATGCCTCTACAAAATGTACATTGTAAATCCTCGTCAGACTAATTGATATAAATTTAGTTTCAAGAGTAGTCTTGGTATCATTAAGTCATATCAAGAGTATCAAGTATCATTAAGCCAGAAGCACATGTAAAATAATAGACTAATGTTGGTCAAACATCTCTGCTAGTTTTCTATTGCATGGTGTGAATTACAGGAGATACAAAACCAATAAACAGAAACATTCAGTATCTAGGTTAGCTGTTGTGTGTATAATAATGACTAAATAATTAAATGTTAAGATGAGAGCTGATATCTTACATTTCTAAGATAAATTTTTAACTTATAGTATTAAACTAAAAAAGTATTGCCTATCTGCATTCTCTTATTTTTCTAATATGTATATATATATATATTATTTTTGAGAATTTCTTCTATAATTTCTATGCCCCCATTTCCCTCTTCCCCTTCCAATTCTTCCCATCTGCCCTTTCCTCAAGTAAAGATTTTTTGCTAGGATATATTATTTCTCTATTCAAAAGTGGTTTTAACCTGGGTGAATTGTCACATGGCTGTTGCCCCAGATACTAAAATGCTGAGGCATGTGGATCGTTTGAGCCTAGGAGCTTGAGACTGCCTGAGCAACATAGGGAAAAAAATCATCTCAAAAAATGTTTTGTTTGACTTTCTGATAAATGAGTACCCAGAAAGCTTTTAGTGTTCCATCTCTGGATTATGTACACATACATGGAGCTTCTCCTGAGAGCAACGTAGGAGAATCAGTACTGTGAGAAAACAACCTCAGTTCCCCTCATTTGTGAACAGATGGAGATTGTTGGCTTTGTCATTGATCCAAATGAAACATAAATGCTAACTATCAAAGGACCTCCTAAAATGAGAAAAATTCCTCTTTTAATTAATATTTTTATTCTTTAGAATTTCATGAATGTATACAATGTACTTTGGTCATATCCATCTCGTACTCCTCCATGAAGCTTCCCTAGGCTCACCAGAAACACATCTCCGAACCATATTTATACCCTCTTTTTATTTTTATTGGATATTTTTAAATATATACTTCAAATGTTATCCCCTTTCTCGGTTTACCCTCCAGAATCCCCCTATCCCATCCCTCCTCCCACAGCTATATGAGGGTGCTCCCCCACCCTCCCACTTCCTTGACGTAGCATTCCCCTATACTCGGGCATCGAGCCTACGTGCGGTTTTTTTTTTTTTTTTAAATTAACACATTGATTCCATATGGGCATAGGTGTGTAGTCATTCACTGGGTCATAGGCTACCTCCAAGTGACCATCCTACCCTAAAGAAAAGTGACTTTTCTTCCCTCAGAGGTCACCATCTGCCAATAGCCCCTAGCCATCTAACACACATCATGTTGAAATTTTCACATGGCTTGATTTTCTGTAGGTCTTATTCTGGTAACTGCAGCTGCTATGAGTTCATGTGTATAACAGCCAAGTCCTGTCCAGAGAACAGCATTTCACATCACCATTCCCATCTTCTAGCGCTTAAATTCTTTCCACCCTGCTCTTCCAAGATATTCCCTGGGTAAAGATTTAAATAGTCATTTCATCTATAGCTGAGTACTAAAAAACACTTTGGAGAGTTATAGTTTTCGCCATTAACTGGTACCCTCTGGAATAAGCTCAACTGATCAGTATTTGAGACTAATCTATGTATATTAAACATAAATATTTGAAGGCAGTTTGGCAATCTGCTATTTAGTAAAACATAGTAGAAAACTAAGAATTCAAAGGGAAAGAAGGGTAATAGTAAAGGATCACAGCAATGAATATAAATCAATTTTATTATACAGGCATATATGTGTATATATATATATGGAACTGTCAAAGTTTTAAATTTTATTTATATTTTAATGAGTATTTTAAAATTATTTTAATTTTAACTTTATCTTTAATGTCTGTGGGTGTTTTTCTGCATGTACATTGTGTACCATATGAATGCCTGATGCATATGTAGTCCAGAAAAGGGCATTGGAACCCCTGGAACCAGAATCATGGGTGATAATGAGCCAACATTATCGATGCTGAGAACTGAACCCAGTCTTCTGGAAGAAAGCAAGTGCTTTTAAGCACTGAGCTATCTTTCAAGTCCCAAAACTTAATACTTAAAAATTACTTGTTACTCACTATTTTTGTTTGGCTTTTCAAGACAGGGTTTCTCTGTGTAACAGAACCCTGGCTGTCCTAGAGTCACTTTGTAGACCAGGCTAGCCTCAAACTCAGAGTTCTGTCTGCTTCTGCCTTCTGAATGCTAGTATTAAAGGCATGTACCACCATGCTCAACTTGTTGCCCACTCTCTTATGGAAAAATTAAATTAGCAAGAATGCCATTTTGTGCTTTTAAGAAGTGTTGCCTAGCAAATCAGATGAAAGTAAATTGTGAGTTCCTAGCAGTCAGGGATTATGGAATTATATTCTGAATAGCCAGAATGCACAGAAAATGAATTTGAAAACATGGATGTTTCAACTGCCCATGTGTCAACTTTCTTGTATTTGGGGAGATGTGAGGAATTGCCAAATGGTTGGTTCATAGAACTAGCTGCTTCTTGGGTATTTATGGAAAAAACATCATGGAAGGAGCTAATCTTGAAAAGCCATATGGAGTAAAAGGTGAAATTTGGACAAAAACTTCTGAGTTCCACTGGATAGGTGTCTCTTGGTTAGGTTGAGTTTTTGAGAAACTTTTCAGATGGGTACTAAACATAGCTCCATTTGGTCTGGTTCCACCTCTGGGTCACTTCTTTCTAGCCGATCCTCCATGTGAGGAACAGCAGGCTGTTGATACCTGTGTGTATCCATGTGCTGGAAATGATTTCTATCATCACTTACTTGACTGACTGGAGTCAGTCATCCTTCAGTATCTAGTTTAAGCATTCCTTTCTGAAGGCTAGTACTAAATCTGAAAGTGATACATTTCTGTGTTTATTTGTTTAATACTTCACATCTCTCCCATTAGCCTCTAAGTCTGAGAGGAGGTACTATGCCATGGTATATACTAAGCCACTAATACCAAATGCCTAGGGTCACTGTGTCACCCATATAAAAGTGTTCAATAAAAATTTGTTTACTGGAGTAAATTAACTTAATGGCTAGGTGATTGACTGCAGTGGAGTTGGAAGAGATCCATATATAATGAACGTATGAGTGCTGTGTAGTTCTTTTCATGGTTTGGCAGTAAAAGGCAAATTTTATGTCATTTATTTACATGTGACTATATGCATAAAATATTTCAGTTATGTTCAGTATATATAGAAAAATATCAAAAAATTTACTGGTGATACCCTCATCCATAGTGTATTTTTACTATTGCTACTATGATAAAACATCATGACCAGAATAACTTGTAGGAGAAATAGCTTATTTTGGCCTACAGTTCCAGAGGGGGAAAACATGAAGTGGCAAACATGGCAGCAGGAAGCTAAGGAATCCCAATTTCATCCACATGAAAGGAGGAGAAAGAGAGAGGGAGGGAGGGAGGGAGGGAGGGAGAGAGAGAGAGAGAGAGAGAGAGAGAGAGAGAGAGAGAGAGAGACAGACAGACAGAGACAGAGACAGAGACAGACAGACAGAAAGAACTTCAGGTTTAAGTGGGATGAGACTAAACACTCAAAGCCTCCTCTCAGCGACCTACTTCCTACAGCAAATCTCTACCTCCTGTAGGCTCCATAGATTACCACCAACAGGGGGCCAGGTGTTCAGAGCCTACAGGCTTATTTTTGATCCAAACTTCAACACATAATATCCCTTGAATTAGGACCCAAAACCAGAGATATGGAAAAGGGGACACTAACATAGGTTAGGTCAGGGTCAGTGGTGGTGGAAATTTTCCAAAAGGACAATTTGATTAGAGACTCTGAAGAAAGTTTATCCTCCTGACCAGGTAAACTACCTGCCTCCTTAGTACTGTTGACTTACTAACCTGGGTACAGTGAGTGCTATAAGAAACAGCCCTCAAAGTAAAAATTCTTTTCCCTCATGCAGCATCCAAATATAGATGTATTCTGGTTAGACAGTCCCTTCTTCAGGTTAGTACTTAACAACCTAGTCTCTGCCCATCTCAAAACTCTAGACTGTCAGATCACCTTTAGGTCAAAAGATAAAAAATGAAGAATATAGTGAATTGCAAGGGAAGAGCTGGGTATTTTGTTTCTGCTTTATTGTGATATCTCATACATACCATGCAGTTCATCCAAAATAGCAAGTCAGTGAAATTTAGGATATTGTCAAAGTTGTAAAATCACAACCACAGTTAATTTTAGAGAATTCGCATCATTAATCCTGAATAAATCTATTAGCAGTCACTTCCCTTTCTTGTTTCCTCCATGCTTTCTCCCTACTAATCTATCCTGGCAACTCATTAGAAGTTAATTCAAATTCTCTCTTTTGGTGCATCTCTATCTATGGCTTTGCCTGCCCTGGCCATTTCCTATAAATAGAATGATAAAATATTTCTTGTTTTGTGTATGTATTTTCTCATGTGGCTTAATATTTTAAATATTCATTTGTGTTATAGACAGTATCTGCACTTCATTTTTGTTGTTAAGCATTTCATTGATTTTCTAAGCATTCCCTTGATTTTCTAAGCATTCCATAAATACTTTATCTATCATTTCATCCGTTGAAGAATATTTGGTTGTTTCTACTTTCCAATCATTGTATGGAGGCCAGTATGAGCCAAGTGAAGGATTGGTGCTTGTTGTTCCTTCCTTTATGTGTCCATTCTCCCAAACTAAGTTCCACCTACTTGCAAGGGAAGTTGGGAAATGGAGTCTGGCTAATGGGGAAGAAAAGGAAATAAGCTGTAATGAGCCTACTAGAGCTTGTAGATAGTCAAGACATAACTGAATCCATTGTGAAGATCTCTGTTGACATGTCACAGGGTAGGATCAAGGTAGGAATGTGCTTGTCTTTGTGCAAGTTGGAGAGCCAGTCTGCAGACCTTCCAGTTCTGTTACACAGTGTTCTAGTCATTCATTTAGAGCCATCACACGTATTTCTTTGTGATGTCCCTGAAGGATAGGGAAACTTGGTATGATAGGAGCATGGCAGGAATGCTTCTGCCCTATGATATAATTTGAACCTACTCGTAGAACAGGAAACAGCTATTTTGGTTTGTGTTTCTTTGGCTGTGGACATCGTTGGCATGAGAACACAGGTTTGGTTTTCTCTAATTGTTCCCTTCTCATCTGTAAATATAAGGCATCTGGCCAGGGAAGGGCACCTGCTTTCCTGTGGCAGGTGTGTATCTGTCAGAGCTCAATCAGGAAACAGCTACTCTATGTATTTAAAGTAGAGAAAACTGAACACAGGAAATTGGCTGCACAGGCAATGAGAGAGTTGAAGAGAGAGTCAGAAAATAAGGAGGCACCCTAGAAATTAGCAGCTGTAGGGAGCTGCTGCCACCCTTTATCTGGAGAAGTCTAGAACTGAGGTGATATTACCAGAAGGCAAGATAGCAGAATAACATGGAGGCAGCCTGCTGGGAACTGTTTATGGAAGAGAACCATCTGGTGCTGGAGCTTCCCTAAGCCAGGAAAAAGCAGACAAAGTTGCCTGGTTTCTTCCTTCTCCCCGTCCTCCAGTTACCTACCTAGATGGCATTTCAATGGCTAATACCAGATAAATGGTTATCAGAAGTCTGGAGACATTGCTCCATCAATGAAGCAGAAAGTATCTGAAAGAAAGCAGACACAGCACAGGCCCAACGAAACACTGTCAGGTATACCATTGATTTCTGTATGCTCTCAAGGCAACTTTATTGTGGCATAGTTTATATGCACTAAAAAGTAAAATTGTAAGTATATAATTTGATGAGTGTAGTCAGCAAAATACACCCATGAGATTACCACTGTTGAGAGGTACACTGGTTTAACCCCCACAAAGTTATTTAATTTTGCCCTTTCCTGGTCATTTTCCCCACTGTTCAGCCCCAATTTGTGTTTTAGGGTTCTTTGTTGTTTTGGGGGGGCTGTCAGGTTCTTAAACTTGTGTTTTGGGGTTTTCGATTCTCTCCTTCCTCCCTCTTATTCCTTCTTTTCTCTCTTTCCTCCTTCTCTCTGCTTCTTTACCCCAACCATGCACATTATTCATAGAAGCAATGTATTTTTAATAGCCAATTTCACGTTCTTGTTTGGAGTGGAGTTTTTGTGAAAGGGTCTCACATTGTAGCTCAGGCTAGCCTGAACCTCATACAGTTCTTCTTGACTCAGGCTCCCAAATGTTTGGAGCATTTATATGGGTATTATCCCTTTCCCAAGTTTTTGTCACTTTCAGTAAAGTCATCACTGGTCAGTCTGCTTGGTGATGTTGTATCTCGATTATTGGATTGCATTTTTCTGCTTCTCTGTACATCTCAATATTTCACTATACCCTGCATATTATACCTAAAAGATCTGAGTCTGAAGTATGGTTTTATTTTGTTACTGTGAATATTAGAGGCCTTGTCTAGGTCTGGTGATTAGCATTTATGGCCTTTTTATGATTCTAGAGAATAGCTGGGTTGAAAGTGGATTGCATTTTTAATTTGATTCACTTCAACTGTGATTAGCCCAACCCCCAACCTCCTGTCCCCCTGCTGCCTTTTCTGCCTTGTCAATATTTGTACAGGAAGGGTCAGGGACTGCCATTTCTGATATCTTTGGATTCACTTCTTGCAGGGCCTGGAATATAAGTGCTGAGACTAATGCATTCTCTTTCATTTGTTTCTTTTCAGACTAAATTCAGAGGGTGGGGATGGAGCAAGAAAATTTTTAGGAAAAGTGATTTTGTTTTGCTTAAGGAGGATTCTAGACTGCATTTTATCCTATCACCTACTATTTTTTCTTTTAGGAAAAAAGCTGGTTTGCTCTTAGTCTTTACTATCAAAGGTGCTTTCCTTTAGTCGTCTACATAGATCAAGTAAACACATGTGGAAATTGTGATAGTTCTGGGCTTGATCTTATCCTGACTTCTCATGACAGGAATGACTCTGCACATGATTGTACATCATTAAAATCTTCTATTATATTTACAGAAGTTGCAAGACAATGTTCTAGAAAGGAAAATGGTTTCATCACAGAAAACCTGAGTCATTAGAAAGTGATATGGAAAAAAAGTCAGAAAGTAATCAGGAGCCGTGGCATGTATTTACCCCAGTACTGGGAACAGTAAGAAGGCTTGTAGGACTGGAGCAGAATAGATGATAGGGAGTGTTTGATATTAAGGGATGAGATTGGAGAAATAACTAGCTATAAGATCTTGGAAAATATTGAATATAAGACAATGATTTTAGATCCTAAACCAAAATATTTATTCTCTCTTTTTAAAATTTTTATTAGATACTCTCTGCATTTACATTTGAAATGTTATCCCCTTCCCACCCCACTCCCATGCCCTTCTACTTGGAAGACCATTTTTAGAAGATGATACTTTTTCTAAGCTAAGAGTGTCTAAAGACTTGGTTATTGTGTTGTTGTTATTGTTGTTGTTAGAGACAAAGTCTCACTGTAGCCCAGGCCTCAGATTTATAATACTCTGATTGTAAATCTCATTCTCAATTGTAAATCCAATTCTCCAGAGACCTAGGATTGCAGGCATACAACACCATACCCAGCTTGTCCCAGGAGAGGTTAGATTAGAACTGTTTGTTACCTGATATTAAATTGTTGCAGGAGTAATTACATCTGTGTTGAGAATAGATTTTGGAGAAGTAAGGGAGATAGTAGGGGATGACAGTGGTTTGGGCTATGATGGTAACTGTTGAAGTCATGAGGCATGGACTAACTTTCGATATGGTTTGAAATAAAAACCAGTGGCATGTGCTTGATGAGTAAACAAGATTGGGGGACATCAAGCACTACTGATGCTATTTTTTAGCCTAAATAACAAGAACAGTAGACAAATCATTAAGATGCAGAGGGACATGTGTGATAGTATGATCAAATAATTATAGATATATTGAATTTGAGATGTTAGAAACATACAAAGGACACAGTCAGATGGCAGGTAAAAATATAAATCTGGAGTTTCAAGGAGGAAAGATATGAACCAGAAATAGAAATTTGATGGCATCAAAATGGTTTGAAAACTCAACCATGAGAATTGAGATCATTGTATCATGAGGTCTAATGTATTTGATACATAAGAGAAAGGCCAAAGGTTTGTACGTTGCCACCTAGAACAGCGGAGATCCAAGGACACAGGCCTGGTGATACAGAGCTGTTAGTAACCAAAGCACAGAGAAGGCTAGACTGAGCACTGGGAAAACGCATACCTCCAGTCCACGGTGGGGGCTGAACCTTTGGCATAGGGAATCAGGATCCTCACGGAAAGCCAAGACTCAAAGTCTAGACACACAGGCCCACAGTAAGGCACAGGCCCACAGTAAGGCACAGGCCCTTGCCAGTGGGAGCCGGGGTTTTCCCGGGAAAGGCAGTGCTTGAAGTTCAACTATACAGACCCCTTTACACCTGGACCAGAGGTGAGCCTGACACATAGGCCCAGGGAGAGCAAATAGGGAGTTCTCAGAGAGCAGAAAGTACTGTGCTATTGGGAAAAGGGTTTGTTATGGCCTAGAGAAAGAGCCAGGTCCCTGCCAGTAGTACTCAGGACCTGTGGGCACAGGGCTGAGCTACCAGAACAGCCTTACAAGAGCTCCCACATCTGAGCCCACAAAGACAGAGCTGAGTCACTGCTACCAGAACTCACTGCTTGCACACTAAAAGCCAAACACTCAGAAGTGATTTTATTCCTGAACCCATGGGCCCTCAGGTCCATGGAAGAAACAGGTGACAATCACTGACAACAAGATGGCAAGAGGAAAATGAAAGAAATTAAGCAATAGAAACCAAGAGAACCTGGCAACATCATAACCCAGCTCTCCCACCACAGCAAGCAGTGGATTGCCAAACACTCTAGAAAAGGAAGACTCAGACCTGAAATCATACTTCAAGATGATGATGGAGATCTTTGAGAAGAGCATGAATTAAACAAGTACGGGAGGACAACCATAAACAAATAGAAGCTTTTAAAGAGAAAACACAAAAAATACTCAGAGAACTCAGAGAACTACAGGTAAACAGAACCAAAGAGATGAAGGGATTGAAACTGGAAATAGAAAAAGTAAAGAAAACACAAAAAGAGACAACCCTGGAGATGGAAAACCTAGAAAAGAAATTAGAAGTCACAGATGCAAGCATCTCCAACAGACTGCAGGAGATGGAAGAGAGAATCTCAGGGGCCGAAGACAACATTGAAAACATAGACAAAACATTTAGAGAAGATGCAAAAACCAAAAAGCTCCTAACCAAAAATGTCCAGGAGATCCAGGACACAATGAGAAGACCAAACCTAAGGATAATAGGAATAGAAGAGGGAGAAGAATATCAACTAAGAGGCACAGTAAATATCTTCAACAAAATCATAGAAGAAGACTTTCCTACCCTTAAGAATGAGATGACCACGAGCATAAAAGAAGCCTACAGAACTCCAAATAGAGTGGACCAGAAAAGAAATTCTTCCTGACACATAATAGTCAAAACACCACATGTTCAAAACAAAGAATACTGAAAGCAGTAAGGAAAAAAGGTCACATAATATATAAAGGTAGACCAATCAGAATTACACCCGACTTCTCAGAAAACACTATGAAAGTTAGAAGATCCTGGACAGACATCATACAGATGCTAAGAGAACACAAATGTCAACCCAGGCTACTGTACCCAGCAAAAATCTCAATCACCATAGACAGAGAGACCAGGATATTCAAGGACAAAACGAAATTTACACAATATCTGAACAGAAATCTAGCCCTACAAAGAATAATAGATGGAAAACCCAACACAAGGAGGGAAACTACATCCTAGAAAAAACACGAAAATAACTAAGCAAGAAAACCAAAAGAAGTAAGACACATAGACATAATTCTACCTCTAAAAGCAAAAAAAAGAAGGAAACAGCAACCACTATTCCTTAATTTCTGTTAACATAAATGGACTCAATTCTCCAATAAAGAGACATAGGCTATCAGACTGGATACATAAACAGAATCCAGCATTTTGCTGCATACAAGAAACTCATTTCAGAGACAGAGACAGACACTATCTCAGAGTAAAAGGTTGGGAAAAAACCTTCCAAGCAAACGGCCCCAAAAAACAAGCTAGAGTAGCCATTCTAATATCAAATAAAGTAGATTTTCAACCAAAAGATATCAAAAGATAATGAAGGACATTTTTTACTCATTACAGGGAAAATTTATCAGGAGGAATTCTCAATTCTTAACATATATGCTCCAAATACAAGAACACCCATATTCATAAAAGAAACCCTACTAAAGCTCAAAAAATACACTGCATCACACACAATAATAGGAGGAGACTTCAACACCCCACTCTCATCAATGGACAGATCATGGAAATAGAAATTGAACAAGGACACAGTGAAACTAGCAGAGGTTATGAACCAATTGGAATTAATAGACATCTACATAACATTTCATCCTAAAACAAAAGAATACACCTTCTTTTCAGTACCTCATGGTACCTTTTCCAAAATAGACCATATAGTTGGCCACAAAACAAGCCTCAATAGATATAAGAAGATTGAAATACTCCCATGCATCCTATCAGATCACCATGGACTAAGGCTGGTCTTTAATAACAACAAAGACAACAAAAATCCCATATACACATGGAAGCTGAACAATTCTCTACTAAACAATAGCATGGTCAAAGAAGAAATAAAGAAATTAAAGATTTTCTAGAATTTAATGAAAATGAAAGTACAACATACCCAAACCTATGGGATGCAAAGAAAGCAGTACTAAGAGGAAAACTCATAGCTCTGAGTGCCTCCAAAAAGAATCTGGAGAGAGCATACACTAGCAACCTGACAGCACAGTTGAAAGCCCTAGATAAAAAGGAAACAGATACACCCAAGAGTAGTAGACGGCAAGAAATAATCAAACTCAGCAGAAATCAACCAAATAGGAACCAAAAGAACCATTCAAAGAATCAACAAAACCAAGAGCTGGTTCTTTGAGAAAATTAACAAGATTGATAAACCCTTAGCCAAAATACTCAAAGGAGGAAATATGGAGACAAAGCATGCAGCAGAGACTGAAGGAAAGGCCATCCAGAGACTGCCCCCCACCTAGTGATCCATCACATATACAGACACCAAACCCAGACACTATGGTAGATGCCAAGAAGTACTTGCTGACAGGAGCCTGGTATAGTTGTCTTCTGAGAGGCTTTGCTAGAGCCTGACAAATACCGAGGTGGATGCTCACAGCCAACCATTGGACTGAGCATGGGGTCCCCAATGGAGGACTTAGAGAAAGAGCTGAAGGGGTTTGTAACCCCAAAGGGAGAGCAACAATGTCAACCAACCAGACCTGCCCCCCCCCCGTGATCTCCCAGGGACTAAACCACCAACCAAAAAGTACAGATGGACAGACCCATGGCTCCAACTGTACATGTAGCTGATGATTGGAGGAGAGGCCCTTGGTCCTGTGACGAATCAATGCTCCAGTGTAGGGGAATTCCAGGGTGAGGAGGCAGGAGTGGGTGGGTTAATGGGAGAGCACTCTCTCAGAAGCGGGAGGAGGGAAGATGGGATAGGGAGTTTCTGGAGGGGAAATGGAGAAAGGGGATAACATTTGAAATGTGAATAAATAAAATATCCAATAAAAAATAAGTCTTCATAGGAGTTTTGTAAAGAGTTCAATGTTTATCCTTCCAAGCATTTGTCCATATGCATGAACATATCTTTTAGTAGTGTTTGTTTCAAAGAAAAAGATCATGCTTTTTATTAGCATTTTCATACAATATTATGTATATTAGTGTACCTTATTTAATTACTTTTTTCCTTTCTAAGAGCTGCATAGTAATATTACATAGCTTTGTTGTTATACAACACATCTATCTGTTCATTTATTCTGTTAACAGACATGTTAAACTATAAAGATTAAAAACAATGCCATAACAAATGTCTTTTTCAACATTTGTTGGGGCAATTGTATATTATAAATTTTAGAAGTAGAATTGTTAAGACAGGATGTTTGCCTTTTATATTTTTATATAAAATGTTAAAAGTATTCAAAAGTTGAGAAACTGGTTATAGGCAAAAGTCTTCACAGCCACAGACCAATGGGAAATACAGAAATTTAAGAAGAACCTGGCATGGCATGGCACATGTTTGTCCTAGCACTAGAGAGGCAAAGAAGAATCGCTGTAAGCCCGAGTGAACAGCTTGGTCTACACAGTGAGTTCAGAGAACAGCCAGGGCTACAAAGTGAGATCATGTCCAAAAGAGATGGTGAGAATAGGCATAAAAATATTTAATATTAGAATTTTTGTGTGGTTATGGGGGCTGAGAAGCCCCATCATAGGTTACAGACAGAAAAAGAAATTAAGTATTTTTCCTTTGGGCTGAGCAAATATATATATATATATATATATATATATATATATACACACACACACACACACACACACACACACACACACAAATATTTTAAATTACACAGATGTTATTTCATAACATATCTTTCAGGAGAAACAGCACAGGTGACCGTGAAAAGGCTCTTCAGGTCATGCTCCAAGTTCTGCAAAGCTGTGACCACCCAGCTCCTGACATGTTTTGCCTGTGTGGGAGGATCTACAAGGACATCTTCCTGGATTCAGGTTGTGAAGAGGATGCAAGCAGAGACAGTGCCATTGAGTGGTAAATAGTACGCATAGTGCTACATAGAACAGAACCATGTAGGCAGATTAGCCCGGTCTTTCTCTAGTGTGCATATGTCTGCTGACTGACAGTGAAAACAGTTGCAATATGTGTGGTCAAGGAATGTTCAGATTACTGGATCTAAGACAAAACAATGAGAAATAGCAGTTCTCATTCATGAGAAGGGAATGAGGCTTCACATACTCCTACCAGCTGCCTGTTCCAGAATTGTCTCCACTACCATTGAGCTTCACATTCCCAGCAAGCTGTTTATGTCTGCCTGTCTTTATTCAATATTATTTATTTATTTATTTATTCATTCATTCATTCGAACGCTTACTTAAAGACTTACTTTGGGC
This sequence comes from Micromys minutus, assembly GCF_963924665.1. Lineage (NCBI taxonomy): Eukaryota > Metazoa > Chordata > Mammalia > Rodentia > Muridae > Micromys > Micromys minutus. The sequence continues at coordinate 30,012,415 of NC_137970.1, read as the reverse complement.
TATACAAAGATGGGATGAGCAGACATAGTAGATATGAATCCTTGTCTTTGGGGACCTTGCCTTGCTTGTAAGAAAAGTCAGCATGCAAAATCTATAGGATATCAGATGATGGTAAAGGCTTGGGGTGTGGGTAATCAGGGATGTTATGTGGTAAGCCACAGAAGAGATACCCTCTAAAATATACCCATTGCCTAAAAGTGAGAATACTCCTGCTAAAAATGCATATCAGATATCATCAGTATTTGATCAAAACTATCCAGTGTTGTCCCTTCCCATTTAAGAGGAAAATAATCTTTATGTCTCATTCATTGAACTTCTTTTGCCTATTCCTCACCATTACTGACTGTGTCCAGGATGGTTTCTCTCTAAATGTTAGTAGCTTCACTTTGTGGCCATTTGTATGTTGTAATTCTGTAGGGTTTTAAGGCAATTCCTTTTCTAGGTCTCACTCCTAAAGTTTGTGTCAGCTTGAGGGTTTGGCAGGGCTAGAAAATCTAATACGGCTTCATTCATATTTGACAGCTAATAGTGAAAGTAAAGGTGGGAACTACAAGGCCTGTTGGGGCTTATGTTCAGGAACTCACTTGAACTCACTTCTGCCACATTTGGTTAAAATAAGTCATGTGACTTACCAAAATCAAAAGGGCAGAGAAATATGCCATGTACACAGACTTTGGTGGGATTCTCAGCTACCCCCATACATTAGGGCCCTTAGATAAAGAACTCCAGCTCAACTACTCTCTTAGACTATGATCCCATAGCATCCTCTCTTTGCCTACCTGCTCTACTTAAAAGTGATGCTAATATTGAGTTCATTGCAAATCTCTTGCCTCAACCTCTCAAGTGCTGGAAACAGAAACATGAACCTTTATCTGCTTAGCTTTGGTGTAACTTTTCATTGAGACAGAAACATGGGAAAATCCAGCATGATAAGAAATTTTAAGTCTTAGAACATTAAAAGGGTTAGAAAAAGGTTGGAGTTTAGTTATGTTGAGTATCAGTGAATTCTTGGTGTCCTCTGATCAGTAGGGTGATACCTTTGTTATCCTCCAAAGTTTATAAAATCACATTTTAACCAACTAAATAACTTTTCCCTTACTAGCCAGTGAGTCACTACATTCTCTTGTCATATAAATAAAAAAAACACTCCTGGTTTGCAAATTCTTGGTATCAGCTGTGTATGTGTTACCACTATTTGGATGAATTGCTTTTCCTTATCGTAGAAATCATACTGCTAATAGATAAACATTTTATGTCTGGTAAAGAATATAGCAGAGAGGTAAAATGAAACTGTGTAAATGGCACTCCTTGTTTTTATCTCATTCCCTATCCTAAAGTGGTAGATTCCCTACCCCTTGCTTCCCCTGTACATTTGTTAGCCATTTAGGGTTTAGGATTCAGGCATTGTCTTTGTATGTGAAAAAGTGATTCAGTGTGTGATAATGAGAGCAAGCAAGCAACTAGTAGAGAAATCACTCATGAGTAATGCCATTTCTATAAAATATAAATATCTAGTGTAAACTGAGTTTAAATTAAAATGAGATTTAAATATCAAACTATGGTCATTTGGGAGGATTATAATGGGTTTTGATTTTCTTTTGTATGTATACATTCAAATGATTCTCCTTTTATTTAGTCAATATATGCTTTTGTGATCAAAATATAAGGATGAAAATTAAAAACTTCTTGGTGTAAGTTACTGTGTTGCTCTTACATTGTCAAAACATAAATGCTGTGTGTATCTATTTGTCAGATTTCTAGAAGGAACTATAAAACAGTAATAATTATTTTTATGAGAATGTAGTTTGTATTATTGTCTACACATTTTACTTTAAAATAAGATGATGTAATAAGAATTTGGTGGTTCTATAATTATAGGTATCGCAAAGGGTTTGAACTCCAGTCATCCCTTTATTCAGGAATTAACCTTGCAGTTTTGCTGATAGTTTCTGGACAACAGTTTGAAACTTCGATGGAACTAAGGAAAATAGGTAAAGCTGTTTATTATTGCAGGCATTTAAGTTTTAGTTATACAAATTCAACACTAAAAATATGTTTTAATTTGCTGGGTATGGTCACACACATCTTTAATCCCGGCACTCAGAAATCAGAAGCAGAGGTGGGTGAATCCTCCTAAATAACACTGGCCTATTTTATATAGTTTTACACAGTGGCTTCCAGATAGCCAGGCCTACATAGCAAGACTTGAGATTGTGTGTTTGTGTGTGTGTGTGTGTGTGTGTGTGTGTGTGTGTGTGTGTGTACGTGAGTGTACGTGTGTGTACGTGTTCACATGCACACAAACACACACATACAAACACACACACACATACACACATATTTCAAATAACTAATGATGCTTTTTAGATACTTTCCAATAGCATACCTGAGACAGCAACCAAATAAAATGCCTACCTGCTTGTCTTTTTCCTAAAGTCTTATATAATATGTCAGAACTAGAAAGTTCTTTCATGGTATCAAAATTCAAATTCTTAAGGTGTCCGGCTGAACAGTTTATTGGGAAGAAAAGGGAGCCTGGAGAAAATGAACAATTACTGGGATGTAGGTCAGTTCTTCACCGTCAGCATGCTGGCAAGTGATATTGGGAAGGCTGTCCAGGCAGCAGAAAGGTTGTTCAAACTGAAACCCCCGGTCTGGTAAGTCCCATCTGTGCCTAGTAATCTCATGTCTACAATCTGAACTTGTTCTGAAATGTCTCATTCAAGGAGAAATGTGAAATGTAACAGAGCAACACCTGTCTATGACTTCTTCATTAAAGCAGTTAAGATGGACGTAACAGCTCTGAGAGTTCATTGCTTTTATGGCATTTGTATGCAGGGTAAAGAGACAGATAAGAGCTCACCTGGAATGTATCCTTGCATGCTCTATCTCTGAGACTAGACCATCAGCCCTCTTGGCTCTTTTTAGTTTGTGTCTTCAAGAGCAAAATGATGTTTGATATTAGTGTTTACATGTGTTTGTGATAAAACTTATATAGTAAAGCTGAAAAGCACCACCAAAAAAATGATGTTCTTGAGCTGGAGGCATGTAGTGGTCTGCAGGCTATGATTGGGCTCTGTAGTGATAGAAGGTATTCTGTTGACCCTCTTCAAGGGTGTTGGCATCCTCCTCAGTTTCGATACTGCCTAGCTATTCCACAATCTATACCTATTCCTGGAGAACCACACTTAGAGAACTATATTTCTCTAGTTTTAATTTAAAATGTATACCTTGTACGTTACTCATAGAAAAAGCATGGGCAGTTTCAGACTTCCCCATAGATACATGCAGCTTCATTAGAATTGTAGTTACATTATTGATTACTATAGTTTTGTAAAAATACTTAGTAGATACTTACATAATGAGTAAAAGATGAAGAGATATAATCCTAGATATTGACAGTATTTATCTTAAAAAGATAACTTTGTAAATGTTTTAATTTTGTGTTCTCTTATTGATGTTATGTGAGTTTTCTAAAATACAGATCTATTTCAGGTTGAATAATCCTTATCTGAAATACTTGGATCTCTAAAGCATTTGAGATTTGGAAGTTTGGATTTTTTTAATATTTATATAGACTTTACTACTTGAAGATCCCTAACTCAAATCTGAACAGTTTCAAAACCTAAAACTTAATTTTTTATGTATGTTAATTATACAAGATGATGGGTTTCATTGTTAAATTCTGTATGAGTGATGATATTCTGATTGTAGCCACCCCTATTACCTTCTCCATCTCTCTTCCTTCCTTCTAGTCTCCTTTCTACCCTAAAATAATTTCCCTTTTACTTTCAAGTCTTTTCTAAAATTAAGAATACATTTCCCCATATTTTTTTTCCCATGGCCTGGATTACTTTGCTTAACCCGATCTTTAGTTCCATCTATTTTCCTTCAAATGATAGTTTCATTTTTCATAGTCAAATAACATTTAGTTGTTTATGCCATGTTTTCTCTGTTGATGGAAACCTGGGCTGATTACATGATTCCACTACTGTGAACAGTGTTGTAATAAACACACCTATGTAGACTCAATACTCAAAGAGTGTGGGGTTTTGAACATTTCAGATTCTCTGATTAGGATTTACACTTGAATATTGTTTTTTAAAAAAATAAATGGTCTATGTTCACCTGCTATTTCTTACGTTCCACTTTAGTACACCAACTGGATTCTGAGGATAGAAATTTCTTCCTCCCATTTCTTCCATCTTTATTCTCTCCAGTGTGAGAAAACTAACATTTGGTGTTCAGGCCATATCAACATTTTGGAAGTTCTTAAACTGAATGAGTGCATCCAGATTGGGTCTTCAGCCCTCCAAGAATGGCTGCTGTGTACAATATCCTAATCTTAAAGTATACTGCTATGTCTGGACCAAATAGAGTAGACTCCAGAGAAAGGAAACCTCAGGGTTTGATTTAGTGCCCTTAGATTAGTGCCCTTAGTCAGTCAACCTGGGTTGACTAACAGTGCTGTTCTTACCATCAAGAGTGCCCAGTACCGAAAAGCCAGTCTGGTTTTTGGGATTTAAACAGAACTCTGAAATGTTATTAACACTCATTGTTATGACTTGTTACATTGAAAAATACAGATTAAGTTAGTTATGGCAGAAGATACTTGGAACACCTGTCTAGAGGAGATTATGTACACACTTTCAATTCCCATCTCCCAGTGGAATAATATGTACAGATGGGAATAATTATTCCATCACCAATATGTGACATCAGGTATAAAGTGCTGACAGCCAGGAAAGTTCAATAAGCCTTGCTGTGCAGCTGTTTTATTAGGATGAATTATGTAGGTACAAAATGTTCATGTGGCTGTTCTTAATATTGCAGTCTTCAGCTTTTCCAGAGGTCAAACTGATATGGTGCATGGACCAGGGCTTCCAACATTAGTCATATTGTTAGTGAAGACTGTCTAGCATGGCCCCTAGAAAACACAGTCTTAGCAGACAGGATATTCAAGAGCTTAGAGCAATAGTAGCATCTAGACAAGGGCCAGAATGTGTCAGGTATGGATGATTAAGGCCTCACTAGTACCCAAACAAGCCAGCTAGGGCTGACACTGGTCTACTTTTCTAAATAATGTTACACTTTATCCACAAAAAGAACAAATATGACAATGATACTCTCATCCGAACCATCCCCAAAGAGTGAGCCCCACTGCCTGACAACTATACTTCAAATATTCTGTTTGCTTGAAGACAGCAAAGTGTGGGCAGAATTAAGGCTTCCTGACATGGAACTGTACCTAGCCAAATTATTATGATTTTTGTAAGTAAAAGGCAATAGGTTTTACATAAATAGTTGTGGAAATTGAGGGAGAGGCTAGGGATAGGAAAGAAATATTACTGTAGAACAGCAGCATGAGGGTGGGTCATAGTGGTGGACTGTAGCAATGGCAGAATTTTGATTGTGATACTGTACAATGAATTTGCAAGATGTTGTTAGTAGAGCATACTGAATCAAGAATATACAGATTTCAGTATACTATTTCTAAAAGTACCACAAAACATAAAGTTTACTTGAAAAAATTTTAAAGGGGTTTGACATTGCCATTTTTATAATTGCTTTTTCTGTTTTCTAAAACAGTTATCCCATGCTTTCCACTACGATTAGATGTCGTACTGATGCTTGGTCTTAGCCAAAAGGCCAAGAAACATTGGACAGTATGTACTAAAATTGGAGTGTTAGTAAAAAGCTTGTCTTTTAGAATTTTGTTGTATTGATTTTGTCTGCTGTTTGCATTTCTTGTGATTAGTTATGTGTCTGCTCAGTGACTTTATGAAGAGCTCGTGACAAATGCAAATTGAAGTGCATAAAAGGCTTTGAGAAGCTTCTTTTAAAGGGTTTAGAATTGATTTCAGTTTCTTTAGGAATCTAATTTAAGAGGTTTGTGATTTTTTTTCTAGGTACCTGAGGTCATTAGTCCAGAACTTGCTGTTAATTCAACGCTTCAAGAAACCCATTGCAGAACATTCACCCAGGCAGGAACGGCTTAACTTCTGGTTAGATATCATTTTTGAAGCAACAAACGAAGTTACTAATGGACTCAGATTTCCAGTAAGATGTGCTAAATGGGCAGGGGATTGCTTGTTTGTTTCTTTTCTGGGATCAAACATAAAAACTAGTACATGCTAGGCAAATATTCTAACACTGAGCTATACCAGTAACCCCAATCCTTTATCATAGATAAAGGAAACTAGAGATTCATGCTACATAATTGTTAAAAACTCTAAAAAGAAAGAAAGCTGAAACTTATAATATTGGGGTAACAGTCTTCTATGGAATCAGAAAATGATATGTCAGATTCTGGGCAAAAGTTGCTCAAATATTGTCTCTCAACTAAATGTAATTTTGTTCCATTCAAGAAACATTTGGCAGAATTTGTAGACAATTTTTGGTTGCTAGAACTAGGGGTAAGAGTTAATGATACAGACAGTCAATAAGATATAAGGACTAGGTAGGCTGCTAAATGTCCCCCAATGCATGGAACAGCACCCCCCCATACACAATAATTATCTGGTTCAAAAATAATATGGTGAAAAAAGATCTTGTTCTTAAAAACAGTTGAACATGGAATTTAAAGCTCTCTTTTCTTAAGCTATGGTTTGCCTCCAGTGCTACTAATTCATATTTAAAACTTTTTTTTTGAAAAAGCAGACTTGCTTTTAGGTTTTCATTTAGTTTTTGTTTCAGTTTTATGGGCATCTCATAAATTTTTATAAGTGACACATCTAAGTATTATAAACATTGTATTTCATATTTATGCCATGAGACTTTTGTGAATATGGGTTTTTTTTAAAAAAAGAATTTTATTAGCTATTCAAAAATGCAGTTGGTGGAAATGCACATATATATTGTTTTTGGGTAGTACATTTTAAAATCTTGTTTTAATTTTAAAATGTCTCAAACTAGATAGGTACAAATCTAACAAACAGGTACTAGTATAGGCTCTACATGAGTTTACTATGCTAAACATGTTGGTTGCTTTGTTTGGGTTATTCATTTCCTCATCTGCTCCCAACACCTACATCTCCACCTGCCCTCTTCCTCTCTTCTTCCCTTTTTTCCTCTTGACCTTCTGTGTTCTTAACCAATTAACTAGCATTATTGATGAAAACACCACTCACTTTTCATTTCTTTGCATATGTACATATTGGTACATGCTGGCCAACCTTTCTACTTCAAAAAAAAACTGTAACTTCCTTCTTTCTTCTCTCACCTTGTCAAGCAGACCTTTCTTGACCTCCCTGTATGATGAAGCCCAAGCGCAACTTCCCTGCTTCTGCGTTGTTGCAGTAAATATTTAAAAATATGAATGGTTATCTCTTTATTGGCCCTGAGGTCTCACTACTCAGGCCTGTCCCTGATATGGAGCTGCGCACACCTGGTCCAAACCACCACCCAGATCTCACTCCATTTGCACCGCTCCCTTCCCTTGGTGGTTTACTGCTGCCTGTTCTCCGCCTCTGTTCCCGGGGTGTTTCTGTACTCCAATATCCCACAAACACCACTCTACAGCCCGATAGCCTTTCATACAGGTTTATGTATTCAATTCTCAATCCACAAACCCTCTACACAACAAGATTGCATCAAATAGACAAAGATACAAACTGCCCTTCTTTATGAGATACTAGACCTATTAAATCCTTAATGCTCATAGCTTTTTAATGCCAGTCAATCCCACCTGGGTCTACATGGTCCTTGGAAACCTCCATCTTGCCAGGACCTCTCCTCTTCCCCTGACCTCTGAGACCTCTCCTCTCTCTACCTCCCTTGCCTGGCCCAGTTACTGGCTTTCCTTTATTTTACTAATTAAAATAGGAAGGTTCAGATGATGTCACCTCTTGAGTACAAGACTAGGCAGCTCTTCTTGGGGAAATGGAATTAACATTAAAATATAAACAGCTTCAGGACAATATACACTGAGTTACTCTTTTTGGAGTGTTAGGTGGGATTAGATTGGATAGCCTTGTGTATTCAATGTGCTGGGTGCCCTCATTGGAACAGAGCCTTCATGTACACAGGGACTTGTGTGACATGCTATAGGCCTAGCTCCTAAAGCCTTGTTTGGCATAGTTGCTCTTTGGAATTTGTTGAGTACAAATTACAAATTCTTTGACTTCCTCACTGGGCAGGGTCACCTATGTGATTGCTGTTTTATAAATATATATGCTCTTATTTTAGGTTCTGGTAATAGAGCCAACCAAAGTCTACCAGCCTTCTTATGTTTCTATCAACAGTGAAGCTGAAGAAAGAACTGTTTCTTTATGGCATGTATCACCCACAGAAATGGTAAGGGGAAAATTTTGACTAGAGTTTTCTTTTATATTATCTAATCAATGATTTTATTTTGAAATAGGACATCCTGTATGGTAGTATTAGAGATAATAGGCGCCCTTTGGGTTTGTGTAATACCAGTATCTTCTGCTATTTATCGAAAGTACTTTCACTTCTAAATTATGATACTGAACATGTACTGTGCACACATGTGTATGTGTGTGTTTGCATGTGCTCACATATGTGTGTGCATAGTCACAACTTGCATATGAAGGTTAGAGGACAAAGTTCAAAATTAAGTCTTATCTTTCTACTATGGGATTTGGGGATCAAATTTAGTTCAGAGGTTTGTGACACAAATGCTTTTACATTGACCTAACAGTTTTTCTTTGGAAACTTGTTTTTAAAGATTTCTATACATCATAAACAATTTTTCACAAAGCATACACCCAGCCACCTGATTTTTAAAATGTCATATGCCTTGTTTTCTTATTGTATGTTTTGTTTCTCAGTCTAAATGTACTTACAATATTTCACCTTTCTCATTGATACTTAATAATATTCTTCCATTTTTCACCCTTGCCAATGACATACCAGTTCGTATCTTAGAGATGGGCTTGTTTGACTCTAGAGTATGTATGTTTAGAACTTTGATAGTTACTATCAAATTTATACAACCTTATATTGTACTAACAATTATAATTGTCTATTATAAAAATCACAGAATGCTGAGCTAGGTCTTCAGGTTTATGGTAATACCAGAATGTTCATTTGTTCATCTAAAGTACTTTATTTTTCACAAATTCTGTGTTAATGAAGCATAGTGCATGTGACAAGCACATTAGATAGGTTTATTTGCTGTACGTGTGTTTCCATGGAGTATGGGGCTTACTTCTACCATTAGCTGAGCAAAGGAAGATTATTTTCCTCCCTGTTAGCAAAAATGAGAATGATTATGTTATCAGGTGAAAATTAGTATTATCTTCACAAATAAAACACAGCATGGTAAAATAAACAGAGGCTCAAATTCAGATTAGAAATACCTAGGCATATTAGTCAAATCTCAAGTGAAGGCCATTAACTTTGTCTAATATTTAACTCTGGAGCAATCTTTTTGTTGAAAATACAGTTAGGAATCACTAATGAGGATGAGCTCTCATGATGTGCCTGCATTTTTCCTACATGGTGTATATTAAATACTTGAGTGCAAAACATAAAAAATTTATATATACATATATATGTATATGTGTGTACAATATTATGTGCTTAATATATCTCATTTAAAGAGTTCACACATTTTATTTAATTTGCCTCCTATTTGTCGTCATTGAAGTATAGTTGGCACCTCCTTAATCTGAAAGTCTGAAACATTTACTAGTCACAAAGCTTTAGATTTTGGAGCATTTCAGATTTTAGATATTTAGATCAGAGATGCCCAAGTATTAAAGTCTATGTAAATATTACAGGATCTGAAACATTTCTGGCCCCCAGTATCACAGACTGGGGAAAGTCCATCTGTAAACTATTGTGTTTCTTGTCATGCTGTTAAAATAGCTCCTCAATTTCAACATTTTAACATGATAAAGCTTTGTGTATGTCTCATGCCATATCCAGGATAGTAGAAGACCTCATTGCATCTTGCAGTAATAGCAAGGGAAAAAGGAGGTAGAAGATTACTGTAGAGGTTGTGGGTTGCTTATTGTTTTCATGGGAAATGTTTTTAATTTACTTTTTTTGAGTTGGGCTTCTATCACATAGCCTTGGTGGCTGCAATTTACCATGTCGATAGATCTTTTGCCATTTTATTACTAGAATTATAGACTTGTGCCCCAATGCTCAGCTTTCATGGAGGTTTTTAAGAGCTTTACACACCCCATTGGTCAGCACACTGTCATATGGCCTCATGTAACTGCAAAGGAGTCAGAAATTTGGGTTAGCTGTGAGCCCAGGGAGAGACTGAAATGAAGAAAAATGAAGTTTGTCAGCCTTATGCCTCTAAATATCTTTATTACTGAAGTGGGCTGTTCCTAAGACTATTTCAGAGTTTGCTTACTGTGTTGACAGAAGATGAAAGGCTACTCAGTGTGTGTATTGTATCTGTCCCACGCTATTTACTTCAGATTTATATGGCTTTCTCTAAACTGTATCAGAGGCATGAATTTTCATGTCTCAGAAAATGTTTTGTGTGTAGCAAGTTTTGTAAAGTATATTGCTCTAACCCCTAATCATTGTTGAAAACAAGCTAGAAGAAATAATTGACAACAAGATGAAATCAGAAATGATACTTTATTGAGAACAATCAAGTTCTTGACTTCTGTCTTTTATACTTGCAGAAACAAATCCATGAGTGGAATTTTACAGCCTCTTCTATTAAAGGAATAAGGTAAGAACATAAGAGAAAAATTGTAACTGCTGTCTGTCTTAATACAAATAATGGAGGTGTTTAAGATTCTTTAATATTTCCACTCATTTAAAAAATGTGATGTCTTATTTTTAACAGAATATTTTCTTTATTGTTGCTCCATATGACATTCATAGCATACTGCAACTAAGAGCCTCTTGACTTGCAATATGGTAACTTTTCCAGTCCTGTAGAAAAAAATGAATATTTATCATACTTTAAAGAGAAAATGCTAGAGTCAAGGTTCAAGTGCTCTCTACCACCATGACCATCACCACCACCAGCACCCCAGGGCTGAAGGCAGTACTTGCATCTAGTACTTGAATAGGCCTCTTGAACAGAGCTCTGGAGGCAGGGGTACTGTTAAAAGGAAAGAGACGATATATTCCAGAAAGTATGTCACTTGCTATTGGGATCAGAAATGGTGAGCTTTCATGGATTATCCCAAGCCAGGCTAACATACTTCAGATGTCCTAATCAACTTACCAGAATGTGCAAAGGTGAGAGTTTATTGTGAAGTAAATATAAAAATCACCCAGCCTCTGTAGGATTCTACTTTTTCTGTTTTTTTTTTTTTTTTTTTGTTGTTGTTGTTTTTATGGTATAAAAAGGGTGTATATTTAGAATTAGCCATCTGGACTGAGTTTAGATGATCCCATTCTTGTTGGCAACCTCTAGAGCATCATAATTAAGAGCCGAGGGAACATACACCTTCTCTTCGTCAGGTCTTATCAGGGTATTGACGTCGGCCATATCAGTGTCATAGAGTTTCTTCACGGCCTGTTTGATCTGGTGCCTTGACATCCACAATGAACACAAGCGTGTTGTTGTCCTCTATTTTCTTCATGGCTGACTCAGTGGTCGGTGGGAATTTGATGATAACATAGTGCTCCAGCCTGTTTCTCCTGGGTGCACTCTTTCGAGGATATTTTGGCTGCCTTCAGAGCCACAGAGTCTTGGGCAGCCGAAAAGTGGGTGACATTTGGATCTTCTTCTTGTGACTGTGGATGCCTTTCAGCACTGCCTTCTTAGCTTTCAAGGCCTTTGCTTTGGCTTCGGCTTTGGGAGGGGCAGGAACTTCCTTTTTTGATTTCTGTGCCTTCTTGGTGAAAATGCTTTTTTTGTTATTATCAAATGAGAGTTTGGGTTAGAGCTTTCTGTCCTTTCTCTAAACATAAGACAACTCAATAGCCACTGAATGAATCCATTTACACCCAGAAGATTCTATCCTGAGGATATCAGTGTTTAAATAAGAATAATGGTGTATTTGCATAATGCTGTCTTGAAACCAGGAGAAAAGACTCTCTTATGTGGCAATAATGTACAAAATCTTTTAGACCGGATCTTTTGTTTATATTACTTCATATAAATACCTTTAGCTTTGCAGTTCAGCTATCAGTAGCAATTTACATAGGGTTGTGACAAGACCTGAGGACTGGTATAACCTGACAGGCATTCTTTGGATCCTATTGTAGTTGTTTTTTGTAGATTTCTTTCTCAAAACTGACTCATGTATAACCTAACTTTGATTTGTCTTGAATCACTCTAAGCTGTTGCTGTTTTAATACATCTTCTTTGTGTCATCTATAGCATTAAGAATGCTTTAAGATATTTTTGATCTATTGGGAGGCTAAGGCAAAAGGATGATGAGTTGGAGTCACATAGCAAGCTCAACACCAATACCTCTTTTCAAAAAAAAAACAGATAAAAGACAGGTTCTAAATAACTCATTTTCATTAAAAAAGACAGGTTCTGGGTCAAAAGAAATGACCAACAAGGGGCCAGATAAAGTGGCTTCATTTGTTTGAGGAGCTAATTGTATAGATGGTGTTGACCCAATGTGAATGAACTTTCTAACAGAGAAATCTATTAGTAGGTAAGAGTGTGATGACTTTTGTTTACTGGATGTGTTTAAGCAAACTGAATATTGCTAGTTTGAAGCTATGTGTGTCAGGTCCAGACATTGGGTAGAAACAGACTGAAAATATTTAAAAGTCTTTCTCAATTTTACATTCCTTGATCATGAATGTCCTAATACTTCCTAATATTGTCTCCTTTTCTGTTGGCCTTGTTTTCTTTGCCCTGAATACATAGGAATTTCTTGATATATATTAAAATTAATTGATAAATACATTTGCAATAGAAGTGTCTCTAAATTTAAATTTCATAGAGTAAGAAAATTCAGATTGTGGAAGTATTTGTTAAAAGATGAATGAAGCTTTGGGGCTAGAGAAGTGGCTCAGTGGTCAAGAATACCCACTGCTCTTGTAGAAGACCTGACTTCAGATCCCAGTGACCATGTTTGGTAGATCACAATCACCTGTAACTCCAGCTCCAAAGGATCCCACAGCCTTTTCTTGTCTCTGCAGAACCTGCACACACAGGCACATACATAATACATACATACATACATATGTATAATTTAAAAATAAAAAATACTTTTAAAATAATGATTAATAAAATTAGGAACTTAAAAAGTAAACAAAATATAAGCTAGATTTTTTTCAAATTTCTTTAAAAATTAAAATTGGTTGGTGGTTGAGTCTCTGCCCCAAATGTGCAGCTTGGACTTCATATAGGTCCATTAACAATTGGAGCAGGGGGGCTGTCTCTGACTCTGTTGCCTGCCATTGGATCCCCTTCCATACCTGGACTGTCTAGTTGGGTCTCAGTGGAAGAGGAGGTGCTTAGTTTTAGGGAGACTGGATATCTCAGAGTGGGGTGGTACCAAACAGGGCTCCCCTTCAGAGAAGGGGAGAGGGTAATGGGGAGAGAATTTGAAAGGGTGGGACTGGAAGGAGAAGAGAGATGGTGACTGATTGGGATGTAATGTAAATAAAAAATTTAAATTATGAAAAAAATTAAGTAAAAATTAAAAAAATAAAATTGACATCATAATGTGGGTATAGGCATTCTCTTTGTTTTTGTTGTTTGTTTTTCTAGAAAATGTCTCTCTGTGTAGCAGTGGCTGTTCTGGAACTTGCTCTGTAGACCAGGCTGGCCTCAAAATCAGGGATCCACCTATCTCTATTTCCCAGTGCTGGGATTAAGTGTGTACCACTATACCTGGCTTTATATAAGCATTCTTATGTTTTGAAATTTTACAGCCTATCCAAGTTTGATGAACGGTGCTGTTTTCTCTATGTCCATGATAATTCTGATGACTTTCAAATCTACTTTTCCACTGAAGACCAGTGTAATAGGTGAGTTATAGTTAATTTAGGTATGTGCAATGTATTTATGACATATTGAAGGATCATCGTTATGAAAAATGTTAACTATACTATCTTTCTTGAAAATTTTAATTCATATAGAATTGGTTTTACAACATTGAGGTAGAATCTACATACCTTGCAACCATCTAAAGTATATAAGCTAATAATTCTAATGTAGCTCTAAACTTTTACAACCATCACAATATAATTTTTAAAGTATTTTCATTATTCATAACACAGTAGCCATTAATATTCACTTACTATTTTTATCTTATCCAAATCCTCTATAACCTCAGCTCTACACAACTACCAACCTATTTTCTATGAATTGTCCATTTTGGACAATATGTGTATTTGTCATGACATTATATGTGGCCTCTCATGCCTGGCTTCTTCTCTTTAGTGTCCAGTTTTTAAGAGTTTTCCATGGCATGCCATATCTCAATACTGTGGCCTTTGGGGCCTTATCAGCAATTCTCCCTTATAGAACCAATAGTACATTTTATTTGTCTGTTCATCAGTTGCTGGTCATGTGGGATTCTTCTAGCTTTTGGATTATTATGAATTTTACTTCTGTGTACATCCATATGCAAGTTTTGTTAGTATGCCAAGTTTGTAGATTTTGGGCATCAAAATACTGGATTTTAGGGTAACTCTTCTCCCAATTACATTCCCATTAGTAATATATGAAGGTTCCAACTTCTCCACCTCCCTGTCTTTTATTGTCTGAATTTTGATAGTTCTAGCTATCATAGTGGGTATTTGTTTGAATTGAATTTCCCTATTGACAAATAGTTCTAGGCATCTTTTCATGTGTTGATTGGACACTTTTTTGTATATGCTTTAAAGAAATGTGTGTTCAAGTCCTTTGCCCAACTTTTAAAAAATGTAATTTCTATTTAGAAAAATGTTGAAAAGTGTAGGAAAGTTTCAAAAAAGCAAGAATTACCATGAATGCTTTACCCAGAATTCCTCAATGCTTTTACTACAGTCATTTTATATTGTTTCTATATGCATGTTTGTTTTCTCTAAACTAATGAGGAGTAAGCCATGGAAGTAATGCCTTATTGCATCTAAATATTTCAGTATAGTTCCAAAAAAAAAAAAAAAACCAAGAAATCTTCCCTTATATACTTATTATAGTTATATAATTGGGAATTAAGATGGACATGGGATTATAATCTAGTACAAAATTTTACTTACTTTCTATCCTAATGTCTTTATAGCAAAACAAACTACTTTATCTTTGGTTTCTAGTCTAGAATCATGTCCTGCTTGAGTGGCCATCTCTGTCTCCTCTCATCTTGAAAACTTAATACTTTCAAAAAGTACAGGCCTTATATGTTGTATAGGTCTTTAATTTGGGCTTGTTTCCTATTTTCTCATAATTATATTATATTTGGGTAGGAATAGAACAAAATTGATACTGCATATTGCTTAGTACATTATAACAGAGGATACTCAATATCTTTGTCTTATTCCTGATGATGTTAACTTGGATTGCTGATGAGAAAGTGACGTTTGTTCATTTTTAGTTGGCCTATTTGTCTTGTTATTATGGGGTACTTATATATTGTACATACATAGCCAGCTGCAATTTGCTAAGACTTTATCCCATTCCGTGAGTTATCTTTTCACATCATTGGTAAGTATCACAACACAAATATTTTTAATTATTAGATTTATCCACTTTTTGTCATTTGCATTTTTGTTTATATTTATGGGGGGGCTGGAGATAGCTCAGCAGTTAAGAGTACTTGTGGAGATCCTACAAGTGGCAGTGCACAATTACCTGTGACTCAAGATCCAGGTGATCAAATGCTGTCTTCTGGCCTCTATGATCTGCATTATACACATGGAATATGTAGAGATTAGCAAGCATGCACAGGTATGCACAGGCATGCACAAAAAAATCAAATTTAAATTAAAAATGCTTTACCTAATTTGAGGTATTCTATGGGTTTTCTTTTCTAAATTTATAATAGGCTCGGCTATCATATTTAGGTCTCTGTTCCATTTTAAATTTATTTTATGTATTTACTTATTGTTGGGTGTGGGGTGACAAGGTGTTCATGTGGAGATAAGATGACAACTTGTTAGAATAGATTTTCTCCTTCCACCATTTGGATCCCAGGGATTGACTTTAGGTCTTCAGGTCTGGCAGCAAGTGACTTTACCTGATAAGTTATGTCACTATCCCTTTAAATTTTTAATATACTATAAGATAGGAATATAACTTTGCACTTTGTATGTGGTATTTGTCCCAACACCATTTATTGACAAAAATACTCTTTTCTCCTTCAAGTTAGTCTTGGCATTTGTAGAAAATGGATTGGTCCTAAATTTAAGAGATCATTTCTGGACTCCTACTTATTTGCATATCTATCCATTTGCAAGTATACCTTATTACAGTAGCTTTCAGAAAGTTATAAAATCATGAAATGTGCACATTTTAATTTTGTGCTTATTTTTCAAGATTATTTTGCTTATTGTTAGTGCTTGCTTTTGCCAAGGAGCAGCCTCAACTTGGAAAGGAAGGGGTGTTTGGGAGTAGCTAAAAGAATGACTCAGGTCAGTTTGTGGGGTACAGTTGACAGCCCTGTATTCTACTTCTGCTGCCAGACAGCTCATCCAGATAGTTCAGCTCTCATAGATCAAAGCCTAGTCTTTTATTTACATATCAATTCAATCTTTATTCCAGGCTCTCTTTTGATTATTCCTGGAAGCAGCATCCTTAGTCCCTTGATCTTAGAAAAAAACAGCAAGTATATTTCTTTAACATTGAAAATGAATTCAGAGATCTGCCTGCCTTTGTAAAAACAGATAATGAGCTATTTGGATGGAATCTCATTTTATGATTGCCACCTCACCTGGGCCTTATCTGGAGCTCTGTTCCAGACTGACCTTGAACTCAGGATTCTGTCTGCCTTTGTAAGCACAAATTATAAACTTAACTGGGTGGGATCTTGTCCTGTGATCACCACTCCCCAAATCTTTTTATCTTTTTCCTTAGTATCTTTCTGACAAGCTGGTTCATAGTACCACTGCTCTGTTTTTGTTTTGGGGGGGTTGTTTGTTTGTTTGTTTTAGGTCTTTGAAGCTCCTTATACAGATCATATTGCATCCTTACATTTCTCATAGTTGAGAAATTATGCATTCTTCTTAAAACTCATGTTTTCAGAGTTCTTTCCCACAGCCTTAAGGGCTGTCCTGAAAGTCACAACATTTACCATTTTGTTAAGGACATTAGACATACTCCTGCCTCATAGACTTGTGCTGTCTCTGATTATCGAGGAATCATTAATTTTGGCATTATACAAACAAAACTTAGGTCCAGCAACTGTCAACACTCTTGGAGGTCCACACCCTGCTGGCTTTGTTCCGGTGGCAGGAACCATGTCACACCATCCCTTCCATGATCATGCAAGATTCTGCATGATTTTCCATGTTAATTTTGGGGTCAGCTTGTAAATGGGTATGGGGAAAAGATAGAGAGAGGTTTGATGGGAAGCTTGTTTGAAATATTAATCAATTCAGGGAGCATCACCATATTATCAGGCTGTTGTTCAATCTGTGAGCATAGGTTGCCTTTCTATTTATTTATATTTTATTAAATTTTCTTTTATCAGTGCTTTTTACTTTCAGTTCATAAATTTTGTGCTCCTTTTACCTGAATGTTTTATTCTTTTGAGACTCTTGTAAATTAAGTTTTTTATTAATTTCAAAATAGGCCTAACCATTGTGCATTGGTTTTATAGTCTTTATGAATGTATTAGTTTTGATAGTTTTGAAGATACTGCTTTCTGGTTTTGTGCATATATATGTGTTGTACATATCTGACTTTGTGCATGTGTAATAAATATTGGCAGAAACCGGAAGAGGGCATCAAGTCCCCTGGAACTAGAGTTATGGGTTGTTGTGAGCTTCCCTATGTGAGTACTGGGAACTAAACATGGGTCCTCGGCAAGAGCTGTAGCTTTTAACCACTGAACCATCTCTCTAGCCACGAGTGCTAATAGTTTTAATTGAATTCTTTAGGGTTTTCTGCCAATATCTTGCCATGTAAGGACATGGTGTTGTTTCTTCCTTTATAACATAGATGGCTCTGTATATATTTTTTGCCTAAATATCCTGACTCTGCAACTCTAGTACAGTGTGGAATAGGCATGGCAAGAAGGGACATCTATTTTTGGACCTGATCTTAAGAAGAAAGTAACCAGTGTTTCCCCTTTAACTATGAATTTAGCAGCCAGTTTTTACAAACAGCCTTTATTAGTCTAAATGGATTTCTTTTATTCCTAGTTTGAGTGACAGTGTTGGGTAATTTCAGGAGACTTTAGCTCACTTTATCTCAATCATTATCACAGTATATTTAGAGATCAGGTAAATAGCATACTACAGAACATACTGAGTCACAACCCTCAATTTACAGTAAGAAAATGCTGCTGAATATTGGGCAAAACACAGTTTTATTACAAGGTCTAGTTTAGTACTCAGTTACTTTATATCACAAAGTTTAGTTTAATAAATTTTAGTTGAGGTGTGCCATGTATGCAAGTAAAGTGTATACATTTCACTGAAATATGCAGTTAGATACCTTTATACCTATACCAGTTACCTGACATAAATGTATACTCATGTAACTGTTTTCCATATCAGCACTCTGGAAGATGCCTTGTGTCCCACCCTAGTTATCAAACCCCCTCTAGTGATAATTACTTTGATTTCTATTACCATGGTTAATTATGTCCATTTTACTCCTTCAAATGAATAAAATTAAATCGTTTGTATTCTTGTCCCTGGTTTCTTAAAATAATAGCCATGAAATTAAGCCATGTTGTTTATGCCCATTTATCCCTTTTATCTCTTGAAGTGTTTCATTACATGAACATGCAGCAGCTTATCTGTTCTCCTACCAATGAACATTTAGATCATGTCCACTATGAATAATCTTATACATTCCCTTTGGTGAGCACAAACATTGAATCTGTTGAGTATACACCTAGAAGTGGATTGTTCTATCAAAAAGGAGGTTTATATTCAGCTTTGGCTTATAGTTAGTGCCAGAGATTTTCCAAAATGGTCCCAAAAATTTACATTTCCACTAGCCACATATAAAGGGTCTGGTTCCTTTGTATGATTGGCAACAGTTACTACTATCTTCTAACTTTTACTGTAATGAATAAATGCATATTATGTGTCTCCTAAGAAGTTTATCAGGTATCCCAGCATTCATGTACTAGAAGAAATACTAGTGGGTTGTGTTGGGGAGAAAAAGAACATTGTAAAATTAAAATTTACACTATTCCTATCTAACATCTTAACAGAGAAATACAGATAAACATTGTCTGAGTCAATATCATGCACATTTTAAAAAGTGATTACATAGGACTAAGAATGGGGCATATGCAGCTCAGCATTTGTGATAAAGTTGTATGGGTAACTGTTGATATTAAGCTTCATTTTGTCAACACAATGACATGGGCACTTTATGTATTTCCTCATTGTCCTTCCTCATATAAGAATTTCTGTCTCACTGAGAACTTGAGACTGCCCACAACTTGAGAGGAGAAAGTTCCACTATCCTTAGCACTGATTAGTTTACATTTGAATACTGGTCTCAAAGCCATAGTTAAAGTGTAATTCAGGGACATGATTGAAAAGGACATAGTACTCCCTAAGGACCCAGTTATACCACTCCTGGGCATATGCCCAAAAGATGTTCCAACATATAACAAGGACACATGCTTCACTATGTTCATAGCAGCCTTATTTATAATAGCCAGAAGCTGGCGAGAACCCAAATGTCATTCAGTAGATGAATGGATACAGAAAATGTGGTACATTTACACAATAGAGTACTACTCAGTTATTAAAAACAAGTTCATGAAATTCTTAGGTAAATGGATAGAACTAGGAAATATCCAGAGTGTGGTAACCCAATCACAAAATACAAACAAACAAAAAACATTTGGTATGTACTCACTAATAAGTGGATAATAGTCCAAAAGCTTATATTACCCAAGATTCACAGACCACATGAAACTCAAGAAGGAAGACCAAAGTGCAGATGCTTCAGTCCTTCTCAGATGAGGGAATAAAATATCCACAGGAGGAAATATGAAGACAGAGTTTGGAGCAGAGACTGAAGCAAAGGCCATCCAGAGACTGCTCCACCTGGGAATCCAGCCCATATACAAGCCACCAAACCCAGACAATACTGCCAAGAAGTATATGCTAACAGGAGCCTGATATAGCTGTCTCCTGAGAGGCTTTGCCATGTCATGACAAATACAGAGGCAGATGCTCACAGCCTACCATTGAACTGAGAATGGGGTTCACAATGGAGGAGTTAGAGAAAGAATTGAAGGAGCTGAAGGGGTTTGCAACCCCATAAGAACCATAGTCCCAACCAAACAGAGCTCCCAGGGACTAAACCACTATCCAGAGAGTGCACATGGGTGGACCATGGCTCCAGTTGAGCATTTAGCAGAGGATGGCCTTGTTGGGCATCAGTGGGAGGAGAAGCCTTTAGTCCTGCCTACTCCATTCCCGTACTTGATGTCCCAGTATAGGGGAATGTCAGAGTGGAGAGGCAGGAGGGGGTAGGAGGGTGGAGAGGCACCCTCATAGAAGCAGGGGGAGGGAGGATGGGATAGGGGGTTTTGGAAAGGAAACCAGAAAGAGGATGACATTTGAAATGTAAATAAAATATATCCAATAAAAGTAAAATGAAAAAAAAAAGAGAAAAGGCTTGTTAATAGAATGGCTCACAAATTAGTCCTGGGGAAAACAGTAAAGGACAAGAAGAAAAGGCTTATAGGAACATGATGAAAGTATTCACCTTTTTTTTCTTTTTTTTCTTTTTTTGAGACAGGGTCACACTATGCTGTCCCAGCTGTCCTGGAACTTGTTAAGTAAACTAGGCTGGCATCCAACTCATAGATACCCACCTGACTCTGCCTCCAAAGTACTGGGATTAAAGACATAAGCCACTGTGCCTTACCGGGTATTTACATTTCTAATGGGTGTTATTATGTAGAAAAAGAATTATTTATCTTGTTTATTTTTTTTATTTTAAGCTGATGCACAAATTTATAATATATGCATATACTATGTAATATTCAAATTAGAGCAAATAGTTAGTCTCCTTTACAGTTTTCATTTCTATAATGAAAACGTTAAAACTGTCTCCTAATAGTTTTGAAAACTGTAGTATATGGAGGCATAGTAATGCATTTCTATAATTCCAGCACTAAGGAGGTCAAGGCAAAAGGATCACCACAAGTTCTATACCAGCCTGGGCTACATAGTAAAGCCCAAGCTGACTGGGCTATAACTGAGAGACTGTTTCAAGAAACCAAAAAATAAACAAGACTTGAAAGTACAGTATATTATTGTTATCTATAATATACTGTATATAATAATAACTCTACTTACATAGAACATCAATACTTCCTTTTTTCTAACTATATATAACCATTGTCCATTGATCATCCTTTTCTATTTATTTGTTTGTTTGTTTATTTGTTTGTTTATTTGCATTGGTGATTTTCCTGCATGTGTGTCTGTGTGAGGGTATCAGATCTTTTGGAACTTTTTAAAAATGAAACTTAAATATAGTTGTGAACTACTATATGGGTAGTGGGAATTGAACCCAGGTCCTTTGAAGAACAGCATCTCACTTATGTTCTTAACCACTGAGCCGTCTCCTCAACCCCTCCCTTTCCTCTGCTATCCCCAGCCTTTAGTAATCACCATTCTTTTCTGACCTAAAATCGGTCGGTCTGTCAAAGAGAAATCTACATTCCCAAGTTTATTGCAGGACTTAGTAGTCAAAAATAGAAACAGTCCAAGTGTCCACAAATGATGTATGCATAAAGAAAATGTGGTACCTATACAAAAATGAATGTAGTTAAGTCTGCATCTGTGGGTGAAACCCACAAAAGTGAAGTCTTTAGTTTAATAGAAGCAAAACTGTTCTTGCTGAGTTCTACATATGTGCTGCATTTAAGAGAGGTGCTTTGGCATCAGGTAACCAGCTAGTTGAAAGAGATACAACATGGAGAGAACTTAGGTATCACATATGTTTTAGAACTATATTAAATTATCACTAAATTACCATGTCAAATCAAGAGTGGAATGATTGTTCCACAACTCAGAGGTTTAGTATATGTTTGAGTACAATTTCATATAGTAGAGTTAAGTTAAACATAAGGAGCAAGAGTGATGCTGATGGGTAATACCCTGGGGCATTTATTGTTCTAGATTTTGTTCTTTGGTCAAAGAGATGCTAACCAATGGAGTGGGCAGTACAATGGAGTTGGAAGGAGAGGCTGATGGAGACACCTTAGAGGTAAGTCACATAAGACCCAGAACTAGCAAAAACATCCTTTCATAATGCCTTTGGTGCGTAAAGGGGAGTGTCCCAATTTGCATGTGAAATCCTTTATTGAATATAGTTAAAGATACGTTTGAGCCAGCCAGAACTGCTGTCAGTAGGTCTCAGAAATTAAGTTTAATTTATCTCTATAGAAAAATCATATGATCCTGTCCGAATGTTAAAGAAAAATGGCCACGGGTTAGATTAAATTTTTCTTTCATACATAACTATGCAAAGTATATTTTTCTACATTAGTATGTATGAGACTCCAACAGAAATAGTTGACAGGGTAGAAACAGACTTTTACTTAAATGGACTTTAGTTATATCTCCTTATAGATGGTATATTAAATATAGCTGTGTTTAAATCTCTTTAAAGAAAATTACATTATCATAAGCTTACTTGGATAGCAGGGTTGTAGCCTACAGTGACCACACCATTTATGTGTGCTTAAATCTTGCAGTCTTTGAGATTTGCCACTAATTGAAGTTCTTCCAGTAATTATAATTTAATGAGATTTTATTACATATTTTGAAGCTAGACTAAAATAAATTCCTTATGGTTTTCTTCAAAAAGCTGTTAAAGTGTTCATTTTAAGAAATTGGGTCATGTACAAGAATTATTAGTTCCAGTCAAAGTGTGTTACAGAAGTGGACTAGATTATTGCCTTTACAGGCAACAAATATGACAAAGAGGGAAACTGAGATAAGCCTTTGCAGCAGGCTTGTTTCTAGTGCTGTCAGACAGGACAGACCCTTAAGTTATCTTAATTGTATAGTAACTGACATGAGCATCTTTAGGTATATAAGAAAGAGCATACACATTATTCAATGTATAAATTGATGTGAGGTAAATAGAAGTAGTGGGGGCATGCCAAACTCCAGAAATAATCATTGCTCTCTCTGTTTTACATAAGAATTGCTTAGACTACTGTCACCTTTGTTTTTTCTTGTTGTTGTTGTTTTTAGTACAGAATAGAGTTTATTTAAGTCATGGGAGAGTTAAAAGGGTAGTAGAGGCAGAGAGAGAGAGGGAGAGGGAGAGAGAAGAGAGAAGAGGAAGAGAGAAGAGAGAAGTAGAGGAATAGAGGAGAAGAAGCCGGCCATGAGCATGTGGTGGGAGAGGGGGAAGGTAAGGGGAAGAGGAAGGATAAGGGTGAGAGAGCAAGAGAGGCAAGAGACAAGAGAGCATCATCACCTTTGTTTTAATCATGAACAACAACAACAAAAAAAAACGTTGAGTGCGTGTAGTGGCTTATTATTGTTGTCATTTTCAACTTATTGTATATGTGCACCCTTTGTGTGGGCACATGTGTCAAAGGCTAACTCTGGAATTGATCTCCTTTCTCTGGGTTCGGAGGGTTGAATTTGGGTCACTAGGCTGGCATGGTGAGCACCATTACCCATTGGCCTTGATTTTGTTTTGTAAGACAGCTTTTCTTGCCCAGGCTAACCCAGAGCTCTCATGAACTTCCTGCCTTAGCCTCTGGGTGCTGGAATTATAGACACGTGCTAGCCTTGTTCAGCAGGGCTGCCTTAGCTTTTAATAATAAGACTGGTGAAACAGAGCAGCAATCCTAGTTGTAAAGTATATTTGCAGCAAGTGCTAGCTCTCCATGAAGGAAGGGGGGCCATCCCAACATGTTCTGTATTCTATATCAAGATAATATTAACTTTAACCTTTAATTCTTTCCTGGGCTGTTGAAAGAGGTTTGTTTCCTGACAAGTTAATAAGAGGCCATGCAGGAAGGTACTTATTTGTGGTTCTTAACATGCTTAGAAAGTTTTAAATTGCAGCATTAAAATGATATAAAATCTCCAAAAGGTAAGGCAGGTAATTTACAGGTGAGTGCTATTTGTTTACTTTCCTGAATTGTACTTCATTAAGTCATTCTGTAAACACACAAACGAATGAGAATAATTGTTAAATGAAAGAGTGTATAACCTAAAAACTGTATTTTGTTTGTTTGGCACTCAACTAATGCTTTATAGTTTTGAAAGCTTGTTAGATAACCTTTGAGTTTCTCTTTGGCAAGTTGTGTTTTGTCATTTATTTATTTATTTACTTATTTATTCTGTTGTTTTACCTTGTTTAGTATGAGTATGACCATGATGCGAATGGGGAGAGAGTTGTCTTGGGGAAAGGCTCCTATGGGGTTGTGTATGCCGGCCGGGATCTCAGTAATCAAGTGCGAATAGCCATCAAGGAAATCCCAGAGAGAGATATCAGGCAAGTTGAGACTGCCTTCAATATTCTACATTTGCTATCTCAACACTATATCCCAGGCCTACCACTGATGCCGAAAGCATTGAATGATTTAATCTGTGTCAGCTGAACAATGTGGCTACTTTCTGTTGTCAGAGCTTGTAATGTTCTTGTTTAAAGGGTGATCTGCGTTTATTCTCTGCATGTTATAAATATGTTAGGAAAAATGCAGCCTACTAAGAGGTTTATGGGTTACAGAAGTCATATTTCAAAAGAAAACCGTATTTCTGCCCATAACTATGTCTGAAATTTTACATTTTATGCAGTTATTTTGAAAATATTTTAAAATGTAACTGAGAAATTTTTTTCTCTTTGTTTTTCAGTGCTGGGGATAGAACCCAGGTCCTCGAGCATGCTAGGCAAGCACTCTACCACTGAGCCACACCTCCAGCCTTGACTGAGGGCTTTTAAATTTGCACTGTAACAATTGAAAATGGCTATGATTTGTCCGGATATGTCATTACAGAACTTAAATGCTGTTAAAAAACAGTCTCACCATACAAATTTTGTTAATAACTGTGCCCTTCAACATCACCCATAGACTAAGGCTATGTTTGTGTTCCCAGTATTCCAACTTACTCAGCAATTTTATTTTTACATTTATTTCTTTATTTTTCAGAGTAGATTTTGATCATAGTCTTTCCCTTCCCCCAGTTCCTTCCAAATCCTTTCCACATCTCTACCCATCCAACTTCATGTTCTTTGAGTTCATGCCATTTAAAATGTATACCTTATGTAAATCTACTGTTGAATGATTCTGTAAAGAAGCTACACATGCAATCATGACCCCAACAGAAATAACCATTCATGAGCCACAGACACAACCACCATAGTTGCAGTGTTGCATCCAGCACTGGGTGTTGTTGGATATGTGCACACATTCCCTCCATCTAGTGACCACTGTCTAAGGCTATGTTACACAGGATTTCTAGCAACTGTAGGACTATCCATTCATTCACTAATTTGTTCATTTTCAGTGGGATAATATAGTATATGAATTATAACAAAGGCCTAAAACAAAATAATCTGATCGCTTCATATTACCAATATGGAAACCAAGCTTAATGGAGATTCAAGGACTCCCAAAGGGACATACAGAAACAAGATGCTCATTCCAGTCTTTTGAGGCACTCGTCGAATATTCTCTCTTACTCATGCAATAGATAAGCTGTTGCAGTTACATGGATCTGGGGATATTCTTGGCTGGAACCCCCACTGGTAGCACTAGCTGTTCTAGCTTGTCCTTGCCCACAGAAGTTCCTGGGGTTTTTAAGTCAGAAAGGGCTTGAAACATCATTTTGTCCAATTTTTAAACTTTTTATGCTGAATTGAGAATGACTGGGCATGTTTTTCATTCATGAATCTGGGCTGGTGCTAGGTAGTAAGAGGTGACTATCCTGACCTGAGGGGGGCTGTTTTGGTAGAGAATGCAGATATTGTGCCTGCAACTTAAAATGAGAAGTGCAGTAAGAGAAGGGTACACAAACTGTCTTTAGAAAGCAGGGGAGATAATTTTTCCTGAATGAGCTATTGCAAATTTGAGAGAACACAGATTTTTTGAGGAATAAGTAGGAATAACCTTAGTAGAAAATGAGGCCTATGGGTGGAAATCAGAGCTGTTAAGAAATAAAAGTACAATGAGAAAGCGAACAATTCCTACAAAGCTTAAATATAAGCTATGGGCTAATAAAAAAAGTTCATGAGGCAGGCAAAAATATTAAAAGGGATCATCTGACCTGATTGGAAGGTCCTTTTTGTCACCTTAAAAATATGTTATTAATGTGGAGTCTAGGAAGAAGAGTAGTAAAGTAAAAGTTTCATAAAGAAGTGGAGCGGAGGGAATGAAAAGTCAAAAGGCTGGGACTGGGCAACTCAGTTCTGGGTTGAGTCTGTAGAGTTAGACTAGAAGTCAGTTTAAGATAGAATTTTCCAGACCACTACCTTCCGTAGAAGGAAGAGGATTACTGAAAGAGATTAAAATTTGTTAGAGAATCTATACACAAGCAATAGTAATAGTAGAAATTGTAATCCCTATTGAGTTTTTACCACGTAAAAAAGAAACTTGGGGCACCTTGATTCTCTAGAAACCCTACATAGCTGTGTTGTTACAGATTGAATATTCCTTATCTGTAACTCTTGCAATAAATAAGAAGAGTCTCATATAAGATTTTTTTTCAAATTTGGGACATTTGTGTATACATAATGATGTATGTGTAGGGTATGGGACATAAATCTAAACACAAAATTCCTATACACATAGCCTAAAGGTGATTTTAGATAAACTTTATTATGTCTACATTTTAACAGTAACCCATCACATGCTGTCACGTGTAGCATTTTCTACTGGTGTCATGTTGATACTGGAAATATTCTGGATCATATTGTTTTGTTTTGTTTTTTTAGATTAGGGATACTCAGCCTGTATCCCACGTTTTACAGATGGGAAGTCAAATAGTCTCATGGAAGCTGAGGAAGATATTCCAGAAGGGATCCAGTAGGGTGGTTACTGTTAAGGGAGTATGAGGGCCTAGAGTATTTGGCAGGTGATACAGGTTTTGTTTTTTGTTTTTCTGCAATAGATACTCTCAGCCTCTGCATGAAGAAATAGCTCTGCATAAGTATCTGAAGCATCGCAACATCGTCCAGTATCTTGGCTCTGTTTCAGAGAATGGTTACATTAAGATATTTATGGAACAGGTGCCTGGAGGTAAGTAGCTGTTCTTTTCTGATCTCATGTTCTGAAAATCATTCATGAGCATACTATCTGGACATCATTGCCTCACCATTTAACAAAAACCAGACCTTTTAGAGATGGAAAAACATTGCTTTCTTAGAAAAGCCATATACAACTTTGCAAATGTCACACAAATAGTTCATTTCTGGCTTGATTATTCAGCTTAAAATGCCCACCATCTACTGAGTGCTAATAATGGAGACAAAAAGTTGGAGAGAGTAAAATCTCTGGCCTTGTGCTCTGATTTTCTCAGTCTAGGAGTGTTGAGGTGACTTGGAAAAGGATGGAAAGGGGACAATAGAACTTTTTTCTTAATTTTTACACATATATAGTGTATTATTATTTTATTCACCCCACATTACCCTCTGTTGTCCTTTTTCCACTCCTGCTGACCCCTCTTCTTCCCAACTAGCAGTTTCTTTCTTTCATAACTTTTTTTTGTGATCCACTGGGTTTAAATAGGGTTGCTTATATGAACATGGTTAGGGTTTGTTTTGGTTTGAATTGGAGTATGGCAAACATCTCAGTATCTACACCACTGAAGAAAATTACCTCCAAAACTATTAACGACTAATAGCCTCACTGGCCTTTTTCTATCTGTGATGAAATATTGAAGGGCCCAATCATGTGTAGCTCATATGCAGGGTAACTTAAGTTGCTATGTGTTTATAATTGCAATGGCCATGTCATATCCAAATGGCAATGTTTCTTAGCATTGCTCTATTTCCTCATCTGTAATGGTCCTTCAAGAACAGTGATAGAGGGGTCCCATTTAGGACTCAGCACTCAACAATACTTTAATCTCAGTACTTTGACCAATTGTGAGCATGCATTAACTACTGCCCACTACCAAAAGATTTCACTGACCAGGTCTGGAGCACTAGACTGTAGGTAAAACAGTTTAACGTGTGTATTAGCTACATAACAGTAATAGATTCTCCTCTGTGGCCTATGATCTCTCCAGTCATAGGCTTTTGAACAGATTATTTACAATACCAGGCATGTAATCTCTCTTGGGCAATAGAACTAAAATCCAACAGAAAATGGTTGGTTATCCCCCATGACCATTATGCCATTATTACCTCAGTGAGCAAGCACATCTTGCTAGCCTGGTCACTATTGGAATATGTATAGTTTAACCACTGTGTATACCACTGATTACCTTTCTACACCATCAGGATACATAGCACTTTACAAACCTATGAAAAATAGCCAGCAGAGAGGAAACTAGGTGGTCAGTTCCAGCTTAATTTCTCATCTGTGTCCTGTAACAGTGTTGCATTCAGCAATAATTCTACTAACTAGTTCTATTGGGAAACCAAGAGCAATAGCAATAGCCTATATTGGTTTCTGAGTCTTTGAGGCCTTGCTGGCCATAAATTCAAAGGAAGGTATCCCACACCTTGAACTGGGATTTTCATTTTAAAACCTATAACTTGAGCCGTAAAGATGGATTAGTGGTTAAGAGCATTTATTGCCTCTAGGACCTACACAGTGGTTCACAAATGCCCGTAACTCCAGATGTAAAAAGAGGGTTTCTAAGGATCTGAAACCCTCTTTTTACATCTGGAGGCTCCTGCATATACATGGTTCACACATAGGCCTAAACTCAGGCAAAAACACATACACATAAAATAAAATTAATTCATAAAAAGTTATGGCTTATGGAAGCAGAATTTCCCACACCTTGCAGGATACCTCCCTTCAAATATTTTATTACTATTATTTTCGTTGATGATGATGTTGTTGTTATATATTTTAAATAGTTTACAGAATAATGGGCCTCTTATATGGCTTTTTAATTTTGTTTCTCTGTGTATCCCTGGCTGTCTTATAACTTACACTGAACACTAGGCTGGCCTCAATCTAAGAGATTCACCTGCCTCCACTTCCCTAGTGCTGAGATAAAAGGCGTGTGTCACCACTGCCTGGTTTATATGGTGTTTTTAAGCACCCTTAGTTTTGATAAAGCCTCCTACTATTCCTGTCTTTCCTCTGTCTCTCTATGTCCATCCCCTTTGTCATAGTTAGGGTTTTGTTTTTATTTTGTTTCTATGAAAAGACATGACCATAACTATAAAGGAAAATATTTAATTAAGGACTGGCTTACAGTTTTAGAGGTTCAGTCCATTGTCATAAGGCAGGAAACATGGTAGCATGCAGGAAAACATGGTGCAGAAGAAAAAGCTGAGAGTTCTACATATTGATCCATAGGCAGAAGAAGGAGACTGTCCCACTGGGCATGGCTTGATCATATATGATACTTAAAAGCCTGCCTCCTCAGTGACACATTTCCTCCAATAAGGCCACATCTCCTAATAGTGCCACTCCCTGTGGGTCTGTAGAGGCCAATGACATCCAAACTTCTACACCCCTTAAACCTTTTTATACCTGCTATCACTGACACTTTCATATGACAGCGGGCACAGTTTTTTTTTTAAAGAGATGTTGCAAAATAACAAATGGATAATAAAACCAAATACTAGTGCTTTGCGTATAAACTCCCTATATGTGGGCAGTAGGGTATTGGAAGTAAGAATTCTTTGGATCTAGAACTGGTGGTTTGCATAGGTCTAGCTATTAAGACTATGGAATCTCAGTTTTGTGTTTAGGTAAATACACTCGAGTTAGAGTGGTAATTACTGTAATACTTGAAGTAAACATCATTGGAATATTAAGTAGGCCAGGCTCAGCCAATCTTTGGATAGATTAAATGAGATGATACATATACTAGCTTCTGGAAAAGTGCTTGGCAGTGAGCAGCTGGGTAAATAAGTGTACATTGAAATAGTCTTTTAATATTTTATTTGAACAGTGATGATCTGAATACCAGTGTTAGCTTAGAACTGTCACTTTAGTTTACTTCCCTGATGCCTTACAAATGAATCTTTGTCATTCTGGCGTGTTTTTGTTTGTTTCTTGCTTTTGATTTGTTTCTTGGTTTGGTTTTGCTGTGTTACTTTCTAGGAAGCCTTTCTGCTCTCTTGCGATCTAAATGGGGACCCATGAAGGAACCTACTATCAAGTTTTATACCAAACAGATCCTGGAAGGACTGAAGTATCTACATGAAAACCAGATAGTGCACAGGGATATAAAGGTATAGGAATCTCTAAGTGATCAAGATGGCATTTTTCTAAGCTGTCAGATGGAGACAGCTTTTCAAGACGGCCCCACCCCATGTCAGGTTCATTCTTTGTAGAGAGAATTTATTAAGACCCAACTGTAGGGTGCTGGTTTGTTTAAATCTTCCTTTATACACTCATTGTTGTTCTTTTTCTAAAGGGTGATAATGTTCTGGTGAACACCTATAGTGGAGTGGTAAAAATCTCTGATTTTGGAACCTCTAAACGCCTTGCAGGAATTAACCCGTGTACCGAGACCTTTACAGGTAAGCAGAGCACAGCTGGTTATGTTGTACCATCTTGGATCTAAGCTTTCTCATGAATCTATGGTCATCCGAGAACTACTTATTGGTCACATTCTCGACAAAGAGTATTGTTTTGATTGTTCTAAATTAATGTAATATTTTAAAAACATATATACAGTTCCATAGAATATAGTTTGATTATACTCTTTCTGCTCCCCAGCTCCTCCAAGATCCTTCCTGCCACTCTACCCTCCCAACTTCATGTTCTCTCTCTCTCTCTCCCTTTTTCTCCCCTCATTTTATCCCTCTTCCTCCTACTTTGTGTGCATGTCTTTTTAAAAAAATGAGCTCGCAGAGACTGAACCACCAACCAAAGAACATACATAGGCTGGGCCAAGCTTGCCACCCCCACACACATACATGTAGAAGAGGGCTGCCTGGTCTGGCCTCAGTGGGAGAGGATGTGCATGATCCTGTTGAGACCTGATTCCCCAGAGTTGGACAATATGTGAGGGGGGCACCCTCTCAGAGGGTGAAGGTGATGGGGGAAAAACTGTTAGGGGAGTCATGGAGGGGCAACATTTTGGATGTAAATATTAATTAATTAATTAAGACAATCTTAAAGGAAATCTTCTAAGACAAAAAGCAAAATAAAAGTGAAAAAAACAGGAGTCTGTTTCATGTTGGCAATTACTTTTGGATATAGGGCCTGCCTGCCCTGGACTGTAGGTAATACACCAAATGACAGCCTTAAGTTTCTCCTTGTCCCAGCAGGTATCTATTGCAAATAGTTTCTTGGTTATGGGTAGACTTTGTGTCTTCTCAGTGTTGGGACTTTTGTGTGCTTTGAATCTGTGCAGGTCTTGGGCATTTTGTCACAACCTCTATGAGTTTATATATCAGTTCTGTTTGTTTGACAGACACAGTTTCCTTGAAATCATCTACCACTTCTGGCTTTCACAATCTTTCTGCGCTCCTGTTTGCATAGAGCCTTGATCCTTGAGAGAAGATTTTGATGAGAACATCTCATGTAGGGCTGAATTCGCACTCCAAAGGCTCTCACTTTCTATACACTGTCCATTTGTGGGTCTTTGTATTCCAGTCTTCTCTAATAAGGGTTGAATGAAACACTGATCTAAAAGTATGGCAGTATATCATTGGGAGTGATTTGATATCTACATTCTTTTAGCACAGTGCCTCTCAACCTTCCTAACACTGCAACCTTTTAATACAGTTCTTCATGATGTAGTGACCCCCAACCATAAAATTATTTCATTGGTACTTCATAACTGTAATTTTGCTACTGTTGTAAATTGTAATAGAAATATGTGATATGCAGGATTATCTGATATGTAAACCTTAAAGGAATCATGACTTACAGGTTGAGAACTGCCTCTTTAGCATAATACTACTAGCAAGTTTTCCCCTAGGCCCATGAACTGTCTAGTTTCTCAGGTTCTTGATATTTCAGCAGTGTGGGTATAGATTTTGTCCCATGGAGTGGGTCTTAAATCCAATTTGGAAAGAGATTGGTTACTCCTATAACATGTATGCCCCTATTGTACAAGTATATTTTGCAGGGCTTGACACTGCCCTAGGTGACAGAGTTTATAGCTGGGTAATATTGATGCTTACTTTTTTGCCTCTGCTACTGTACAAAGTACTTTCCAACATCATGAACACTAATCAATAGGGGTAAAACTTCTGGTTGAATAGCAGGTCAATTTCTCCATGCTCAATGTTCTAAGTAACTTGTGTCTTTAGCAATA
Source organism: Micromys minutus (assembly GCF_963924665.1). Lineage (NCBI taxonomy): Eukaryota > Metazoa > Chordata > Mammalia > Rodentia > Muridae > Micromys > Micromys minutus. The sequence continues at coordinate 29,980,000 of NC_137970.1, read as the reverse complement.
GGGGCTTCCATCGCGTTATGGAAAATAATCAATAACCATGAAGATAGTAGTGGTGTTTGGTAGTTCTATGGGACCCCTTTGGCTAATGTCCCAACAAGATAGAACTCCTTTCTAGCTGTAGAGGTTTTACTTGGTGTCATAGAATGTCTAGTTGGAACATTGTCTTTCCCATTATATAATGACTCCATTTAACTTCCTTTCATATGTAGATATATTTTAGGAAACTTTTACAGTTGCAAGTTTCCATACAACTTTTCAAACTACTTTAATGTTAATGGTCAACCCCCATATGTAGATTGTCCTGAAGCTGTTTGTATTTTAATGTTAATTCCACTTCCTCAAGAAGGGCTGCTTAGCCCCAAACTCTTGAGGTGACTTCAACTGAACCTTCCCATTTTAATTAGTAAAAGAAAGGAAAGCCAGTGACTGGGCGGGGCGAGGTAGGTGGAGAGGGCTGAGAGGTCTGAGGAGGTCATGGCGACCTGGAGTTTCCCAAGGACCAGGGAGACCCAGGTGGGATTGATTGGTGTTAAAAAGCTATGAACATTAAAGATTTTGTAGGTCTAGTAGTTCATACAGAAAGGTAGTTTGTATCTTTGTCTGTTTGATGCAATCTTGTGTAGAGAGTTTGCAGGTTAAGAGTTGAATATATAAACCTGTATGAAAAGCTATTAGCTGTAGAGTTGTATTTATGTGGGATTTTCGAGTAGAGAAACACCCCCGGACAGAGGCAAAGAACAGGTGGTGGAAAACCACCAGGGAAGGAAGTTGTTAAGACAAGTTGGGCCGTGGTGGCGGCTCAGACGGGGCGCCAGAGGTGCATGAGGCTCCATATCAGGGTCGGGCCTGAGGAGTGAGACCTCAGGGCTGGTAAAGAGATAAACCAATATTTAATTTTTAATATTTACTACAATACCCATATTCTTTTCTTTACTCTTTCCTTCCATTCCCCTCCCCACTTAATCCTCCTTATTCTAGTTTCCCCTTTATAATTTTTGTAACACTATTTTATTTCCCCTTCCTTGGATGATAGATCCTGTCTTCCTCCTGATCACTGATTAGCTACCTAACTTCTGTGGCTTTTCAGATTGAAACATACATATTTAAAATTTAAATGTTCATTTCCACATATAAGAGAAACACAGTATTTGTCTTTTGGGGTCTGAGTTACCTCACTTGGGATGATTGTTTTAAGCTCTATTCATTTAGACTCTTTATGCAGATGAAATATTGCCCTGGACTTTAGAGTGTCTTAGCATTGTTATAGTGAGATGCTTATCTGATATAGCTATGTGTGACACCAATATTACCCTACTTCTTAGCTTTTTTACAAATCAGATAGACAGAAAATTCTGCTGAAATAGCCTAAGGATTCTTACTCAGTAAAATGGCAGTATGTCTTCACAGTTGGCAGCACACCAATCAAAATCATGAGTAATTTTGTATAACTTACTAGGACATTTTATTTGTCTGTCATGAAGATACCTCTTTACTATAGTGATTTTTAACACTTTGCATTTTGATATGATTATGTTTCCAAGGGCGGCTAATTCTTCTGGGGAAATAGGATATTTTATGTGAGTTTGAAGAACTGCATTTTCTTGTCCACCTGATGGTGATGAAACACTCTGAATATTGACAGGGACTGGACTCAAAGGTGACATAAATTACCAGCTGGTTTTCCATTTAACAGACCAGTAGGTAGAAGGCCTCTCACAAGCTACCTGTGGCTTTTTGAAATTCCTGCTTAAAAGCAACTATAGCTAAAACTTTGATCCTTGGAAAGAAGTGCTGATTTTTAATAAGATCTGGTCTCCTACAGAGGAACATGACAGTCATAGAGAGTGTGCTGGGTAGAGCTGTGAAACAGCTCTCATAACCTTATAGGTCTGGAATAAGGAAGCTATGGTTGTTCTGTCCTTGAAATGTCCTTGAAAGTTGTAGAACAGACAAATTCAGACTTATTTGTGATAAATAAAGTCCCAGATTTAAAGAAAAATTTTTCAATAAGAAAATGTTTATTAATCCCTGGGTACCCACAGTGGAAACATGCCCCCTATCAAAAGAAATATGAATCTATTAAAAAAATGACTTTTTAGTTGTATGGCCAATAGAGGTACATGTGTCTTAAAATGAGACAAGGCTACACCAGGACTCAATTAGTGTTTCCCACATAAAGAATATATTAAAGTTATGGGTTTTGATATAAATATGTCCATATATGTATATATATATATATATATATATATATATATATATATATATATATATGAATATGTATATTAGACTTCCCCTCTTTTCTTTAAGCATTTTACAACTTTAATTCAAAATGACTTATATTTTCCTCCTTGGAAGCCACCAATTAGCTTGACTATTTGTAGCAAGAGGTGCTCTGATATGACAGGGATTTATTTCAAAATCATAAAACACCAACAATTGATGTCATAATTAGTTTCCCTGAGGAGCAAAAGAATCACATGGAAAATACATTATTGCATATCGCATTTCCCAAGTAATTGGCTTAAGAAGGCATAAATTTTGCATTACAAAATAATTCAGGAATGTTTAAGGGATAATAAAGAAGGGAATTTCATTTTGGTGAAGAAATTCTCCTACATGTACTTACTCTTTACAAAACAGAACAGTTCTGTAAAGAAGTCTCAGCTGGCTGGTACAGAACTCTGGCTATGGTAGATAATGGTGGAACTTTTCCTCATAGATGCTCTAAGATTGTCTGAACCTTGTTAGGAGAAACAATAATTTAAGCCAGTTGTATGTCCTAGACCCCTCCCTTCCTATGTTCCTATGATGACGGGCTTTTGCCATGTATATGATAAACTAATTACAACAAGAAACCCCGGTTTTGAACGGTGTAGGGGATGGAACCAGGACCTTGTATATGCCATATTAGTGCTGGTTACAGAATCACACACCAAGCCTTCTTGTCCTTGTTATAGTAGGCTCAACACTTCATGGAGGTAAGACATGCATGTTATTAGAGCACCACTTGAAGTACATGATTCAGTGGTTTATGGTAAACTTACCACATCCTGCATCCATTTCTACACTTCCATTTTTAAACATTTCTGTTTCCCTGAAAAACCCTTGTGCCCTTTTGTTGTCAGTTCTGGTTTCAATTTCAGACAACTGGGTTAACTTGATATGTGTGCAGATTTTCATGTTTGGGATAGCCATAGTCCTACACATGTAATGTGATAATACACAGTTTTAAAGTATTTTCCTTCCTCATTTAGTGATATATTTTCAAGGCTTGTACATTATGGCATATACTAGGCCCTTGTTTCTTTCCATATAAATACTCTCCCAAGGTATGATTGGTAATAGGTTGTTCTGTGATCATACACACTGGAACCTTTGTATGGATGTATGTTTTTATATCCCTCATACATGCATTCTTGGGATTAGGATCAGAACAGAATCTCTTGCTTGGTGTAAGCTATATACATCTTCCAACTAGGATGAACAGTCCCAATTTCTGGTTCAATCACTTGCTACCTATGTCGCCTTAGACATGTAATTTACTATCTGTCTGTCTATCTATCTGTCTGTTTATCTATGCCTCATATTTGCATTCAGTAAAATGGTGTTGTAATGACAAACTTCTATAAGAGACACAACAGAAATGTCTATTCACCCCAGATAGAGGAGTCCATGACAGACCAAAGTATGGATACACAAGTATCCAACTTGTTGAACCAATGATTTTATTGGGGTTACTTACAGGAATATGGGTGTGTGACCAAATCCCACCCCAACATGTGTGATGGTTCACAAAAGCTGGGAACTAGGAGTACACAGCCTGTAGGTAGCTAAAAGGTTTGGAAAATGGTCTTTTCAGGAGGCTCAGTTGGTATAAGCCTTTTCTAGGAAGCTTGGCTTGGTTTTGTTTCCAATAGCCAATTTGGTTGCTGGTTCTCTTTTTTTATAGACTGCTCGTTTCACCTCTTGTTTCTTCCAGTCATCTGAACTAGTCTGAGAGTAATCTTTGCATCTTGCCTCATCTGAGAATAGCTCTCAGCAGTCTTTACTGTTTAGGACCCTCCTTCTTCAAGAGTAAATAAAGAATGGAGTCAGTTTCATAGACTTCCTGAAGATATTATGAGTAGTTTACTTTCAGTCATAAGGAACTTCCCTGCATGGGGCTGGAGAGATGGCTCAGAGGTTAAGAGCACTGGTTGCTCTTCCTGAGGTCCTTAGTTCAAATCCCAGCAACACATGGTGGCTCACAACCATCTATAATGGGGTCTGACGCCCTCTTCTGATGTGTCTGAAGACAGCTACAGTGTATATATGTACACACATTTAATAAATATTTTTTAAAAAGAAACTTCCCTGCAGTATTTTGCCTCCTAGTTGCTTTGCCTCCCAATAAGCATCCTGGTTTAAGTCCCCCCACCAAAAAATGGAAAGAGAATCTCCTAGGCAACTATTACACAACAAAAGGTGTCATCATAAATGCTTTGTCTCCTACTGTCCCTTACATTTAGCCCAGAGCAGTTTTATGATTTGTCCTATGACTTTCCCAGCTGCTTTGGATGACAGATTCACAGTGAAACTTGTGGGAACATCAGGTCAAAGTAGGTGATGGAAAGGTCTAGGCTGTGTACTCATCACTACTCTGGCCCTCATTCATGGTTCTAACTCACTTGCCCCTCTCCCTGTCAGCTATAGTGTTGGACAGTGACCTCTACTCTACAGTCATTAGTGTTAGCATCTTTTCTCAACTCTTTCCTAACGTACCAACTTCAAAAGAGCAAACAAAGGGAATTGGCAGATTGCACCTTTGTTAGCACCATTATAACTGGATATGGATCTCTGTACTTTGGGGCCTAGTGTTTGATCTTCATTTCTCTTGCTGGATACCCTGAATGTTACCTCTATGTCATGAATGGATAGTTGGGCTGGCTATTGGCTGAGTGTCCTCTGAACCTCTCCAAACACTTATTCTTCACGTTGTACTCACTGCTCTTTTTCTTTCATGGAGCCATTCAAAGCCTGGAAAACTGTTTCTATAGTTGTTTGAAAAATACCAAAGGCCTATATGACAAACTGCCCCCACCTCTTGAATCTGATATTTGTGTTACCTTCAACTCAGCGTATATGCTAGTATCTCCACCTTACAGATACTGTAAGTGATAGACCTGAGGCTATCACTTAGACAGCATGTTGAGGACCGTCTCCACCACCATCTCTTTTCACTGTTCTTTTAATATAAAGATTTGAAGTTTGGGCTACTAACAAAATCTCAAGGGGCCCTTTGGAGACACTACCATGTATGGTCTCTTTTCAAGAGCAGGTAGGTTTCTGGAATCCACTGAGCTGCTTGAGTTGCCATAGGCTGTACCCTTCTGGGGATTCCCCCAGTCTCACTCCTCTTTATTTGGCACCAAGTAAACAATCTGGCACTGTTCTCAGAAGAAGCAGCCTTCACTATCTACCCCATGTTTGTTTGCTTCCTTCTTAAAATTCTTTGATTTGGATTAGAGGCTCCAGGGTAAGGGGCCCAAACCTCTGTACTGAGGACTTTTTCCTATTGTCCCTATCTCAGACCAAGATCATAGCTTGGTCCCTTTGTCAAAGAATCACCTCATGCCCATGTTTTCTTTGCTGAAAATGTAGAAATTCTGCTTTGAGAACTCCCCAAAAGCTTCCTGTAGAATATATCCCAAGGTATCTTGAGTCAGCTCCTGTGGGCCATTGGGCTACAGTGTTTTGAATTCTATTCTAGCCCCTGGACAGAGCAGGTGTCTGAGGTCTGGGACAGATAAGGTGAGTGACCTTAAAGAGACAAGGTTCAGGACAAGGCAGTTTTCCAAGATTTGTGCATGGTTCAAATGCATCATAGTGCCATTGACTGGTTTTTCTCCAGAGTTCAGCCTTTGGTAGAATTCTACACACTTATCACTGGGGGTGGTCCTTTATCTGAAGTACTTATGTAACAGTCTCTCTGTCACTGTTACATGTGAGCAAATTCTTACCTGTGAATACATAGAAAATCAAATGGAATGTTCACGTTTCTACCATTGTTCTTTAGCTTCCAGGTGTGAGGGAAAGAGGGAAGCCCTGTGTGAGCCATGCTTTATCAGGTAGCTTTTTATTCAGCAATACATTTTTATTTGTTATATAATTCAGTGATGTCAAGTTTTGAACTCAGAGATAGAACTGGGTTCTAGCTTCAACTACTTCTTTAATTTCTCTAAGCTTCAGCTCCCTCCTGTGTAAAATGTGGACTAACAGTAGATGGCAGTTTCTTTGCCCAATCTCACAGAATTATTAAAGTCATATTCATAGTACTACATGGAAATTATTTATAGGCTATCAGATTCTGACCAGAAGTCAGATGTGGGGGCAGGCCTTCATTACAGTTGAATATGGACTGGATATACTGACTTGTTTCCAGTGAATGAAAAAGTTAGATGTCATAGTGGCAGACGAGTGTCCACTTCCTTCTTGCAGATGATTCTCACTGACAGAAACTGTCTTGAACAGTTCTCCAGAAGATACCATGTGTTGAGAAACTGAAGTTAGGAAGCTCTCTGCTCACCCCAGTCTGAATGAAGAAGTTTCAAAGTGGACCTAGCTTCTTTAGTCTAACATTTAAATTGTGTAGCCACAACCCACATCTGGACTGTGTCTCATAGGAGACTGCCTGCCTCCTCAGCTGGCTGCTTCTGGGCTCCCACCCTAAAATCTTATATGAGATCATATGACCTTTTTTGGTTAAGGATGGATCCCAGAGCCTTATGTATACTAAGAAAATATGCTACTACTGAACTGTACCCTATACACCAATACATTGTTTTAAGCTGCTAAATTTGGGAGTAATTTATTACACAGCAATAAATAATATGTCCTTACTGAGTTCTTAACTTTACAATGGTTGATACTCACTATAGTGTCATAAGGTGATTAAATAAGTAGGTTTCAATTATGAAAAGTTTATGCTAAGGTAGATGATTATTTGATTGGGGTCAGTTAACCACCACTGTTTGGTTTAGTACTATTTTGGAGTTCTACACCATATAAATTTATTCTCATGTTCTTTTTACAAATTATTTTATTTTTGAGATTATAACACCATTCCCACTTCTTTCCCCTCCCTCCAAATCTTCCATATACCCTTTGCTATAAACAAAATAAGTGAGACAGAAGTACATGTTTTCTTACACTTATCCTATATAAATTCTTAAATCACATCTAAATATGACACAAAAGTAGGAGACAGACGCTATCTGCAGAAATAAATTGAAATAGGAAAAGGGGGAAAAGAGGAGTATGAATATGCTTGAAGTATATGAAATAACTATATGAATAGGAAACCAATCACTGTGTACAATGAATATATATCATAAGATTATATATATATATATATATATTTTAAGTATGTGAGTTGTGGTCCAGGCAGGGAAATATAAGCCACCCCAATTTCTTTCATCGAGCATTTTCTGAGTACTGAAACTAAAAAGGCAGAAAGAAGACTAAGACATCAGGAGGCCTTCATAAGACTGGGAGTGGGCAGATGGTGAGGTAGGATCAGAACTTTGAGGAAGGAATATATGTGCCTAGGCTGGTGTAAATACCTCTGAGGGGAAGGAAGCTGGTTCTAGGAGTATAGAGTGATAAAAAACCCTGGATATTATAGCCAACTGAGGGTCCACATCAAAGCCTGATCACAGGCACAAGCATACAGCAAAGACTCTCTAGTGACCTCTATTTACAGAACCTAGCAGAAAGCTGCAGGTAAGGAGGCATGGGGATACTAACCCCAGCATCATAGAGCAGAGCAACATGAGAGCTTAATAAATGGTACAGTGTTAAATCTTTCTGTACTTATAGATTCTTAGAAGGAACATCCCCTGCCAACACTACTCCCCATGTTAGACACAGCAACTGCCCGTAGGGGATATTATAACACCAGAAGTTTCCTTCCTGGGGCATTGGGATTTCCTCACAGTACAAGTACAAAGAAGATGTATTTCCATATTGCCCAACTTAACTGACTGAGCAGTTCCCCCTTCATTTTGCTCTGGAAGCCAAAGCTTTTATATGTACTCCACTGACTTGTTTGTCTTTACCAATACTGACTAGTGTATAACTTAAAGTAGTTGAAACTAACTTACAATAATTTAAAGACTCATTTCTTTTTGTTGTCTCACTAACCACATTTCAGTAACATAATAATCATATGTAGTTGACGGCTACCCTGTCAGACTTCACAGAATACATTCCTGTTATTACAGAACATTGTATTTAGTCACAACTATCCTAGGAATCTAAGTATGATGGCTCACAGTTGTAAAGGCTTGAGTTTAATGTCAGCTTGGACTATATAGTAAGTTCCAGGATAGTCTGGTCTATATAGTGAGACATTGGATGAATGAATATGCCAGACATAATGGTATGTACCTGTGAACCCAATACTCTGGCAGGAAAATCAAGGACAGTTGTAGTTAACCTGGGCTACATAGTGAGATCCAGGTTGGCCTGAGCTAGAGTAAGACTTTATCTGTAGATTGTCCTGAAGCTGTTTGTATTTTAATGTTAATTCCACTTCCCCAAGAAGTGCTGCCAAGTTCTGTGACTTCTACTGAACCTTCCCATTTTAATTAGTAAAATAAAGAAAAGTCAGTGACTGGGTGGGGCGAGGTAGGGAGAGGGCTGAGAGGTCTGAGGAGGTCAGAGGATGAAGGTCGTGACAACATGGAGCTTTCCAAGGACCAGCTAGACCCAGGTGATATTGATTGGTGCTTAAAAGCTATGAACATTAAGGATTTTACAGCTCTAATATAGAATATATAGATAATATAGAAGGGCAGTTTGTATCTTTGTCTATTTGGTGCAGTCTTGTTATGTTTTGAGGGTTTGTGAATTGAGAGTTGAATATATAAACCTGTATGAAAAGCTATCGGTCTGTGCAGTTGTGCTTGTGTGAGATTTGGAGTACAGAAACATCCAGGGACAGAGGCGGAGAACAGGCAGTAGTAAACTGCCAAGGGAAGGGAGTTGCTCGGACGAGTTGGGCCGCAGTGGCTCGGACTAGGCGCCAGAGGTTGGGCCTGAGGAGTGAGAGAGACCTCAGGGCTGGAAAAGAGATAAGCATTTTTATTTTTTAATATTTACTGCAACAATTATCTCCATTAACTAATTGCTATTTTATAGGAAGGGAAAATGATGACATGACATCATTGGCTTTTCAGGAAAAGAATGTAGTAACTTTATTGAGACAGACCCTCTCATTGCTCTGGACATCAGTATGGCAGTCACACTTTGGCTAAGGTCAACTCTATGCTTGCTGTTTTATTTTAAACCTCTTTGCCAGTCCACAGATCTCCCAATGTCTTGTCCACATTCCACTTTGTTCTATTCTGATGCCATATTTAAAGGAAACAAAAGATTTTACTGTCCAAACCCTTCATTGGCCTCCCCAGCCTCCCCCTTTCCTCATGTGTTTCTCTTCAACAGCCCTTTCACATTCCCGTAGCCATAGCCAGTTATGTCTTTGTCTAAATTCATAGAGGACCCCTGTGTGGCATCCTCTGGTGGCTCATCATCACCCATAGGACTAAGTCCAAAGCCAGCCTTCAGAAAGGTTGTTCCCTTGCCACCTTTTGTCACCTTGCCCCAGACCTGTACCCTGTACTCCATACTTGAGCTTTATTCAACCTCTCCCCTTCACCTTGATGTCCTCCAGTCTTTTTGTCTACCTACCTGATCATAATCGAAAAAACCTACTCCACTGACAGCATCAGCTGCAGCCCTTTTGGATCATGTTGGTCATGCTTTACCCAGGTCATTCCCTACTAATGACTGGTCTGGCAAAAGTAGAACTCATCCAGTATGCAAATTTTGACCAGGAGCTCCCTGGTGGTTTTCTTACAGCAGTGGCTTTTGAGATACCTCTATCAGATTCTTGCCTATTCCTCTTTCTGGAGATCAAACCTACGTTGCAGGCTAGCACTCTTGCTTGCCTCTCCCCTGTACATTTTTGCTTCTTAGAAAAAATAATCAACACATTTATAATTTCTATTATTCAGACAAAGCCTGATTCAGACAAAGCCTAATCAAGTATTTATTCATTCACATGTGCCTCCTTGTATGCATCTCTGTTATATCATTGCATTTTGGTTGTGAGCCTAGCCTTTAATGGCTGAGCTATCTCTCCATCTCTATAACACTACATTTTATTCTAACACTGCATTTTACTATCATTGTTATCACCACCATCACCATCATTATGCCATTTACTGTTTCTGATTAGCTTATTTCTCCCATTCTAGTTTCCTATATTTTGGCATGCATTAACATGCATATTGAGCTGTGCTCTGTTATCCTTTGAGGGGCTAAAACTCTTTTTTAACTTTTATTTATTGACCTCCCAAATGTTGTCCTCCCTCCCGTTTTCCACTCACAGAGTTCCTCCCCATCTCCTTCACCTCTGAGAGGGTGCCCCCTTGAAATCCTGAGGCATCAAGTCCCTACAGGATTAGCTTCATCCTCTTCCACTAAGGCCAGACAAAGCAGCCCTCTGCTACATATGTGAGAGGGATCCTTAGACCAACTCATGTGTACTCTTCGGTTGGTGGTTCAGTCTCTAGGAGCTCCGAGTGGGTTCAGGTTTGTTGACAATATTGGTCTTCCTTTCGGGTTGCCATCCCCTTCAGTTCCTTCAATTCCTCCCCTAACTCTTCCTTGGGGCTCTCCGACCTCCATCTGATGTTTGGCTGGGAGTATGTGTATCTTTCTCAGCAGCTGGGTAGAGCCTCTCAGAGGACAGCCATGCCAAGCACAACATAGCTTCAGTAATAGTGTCAGGGATTGGTGCTAGACCATGGGATGGATCCCAAGTTGGGTCATTTGTGGGACCGTGAAGGGTACCCTGGTTCCTGGATGAGCTAAGGCTAGAAGCCCCAGAAACCCTTAAGGGACTGTAGGCACTTCACATGTTCCTGGGTACCAGGCCCCTGTCACTAGCTGCACCCCCGATAGAATTGTGGCAATGCCCCAAGCCCCTCCACATGTAGAGGACATGACCTGTAGTCACATAGGCTCAAGACATGTCCATTTTAATTAGGTACCTAAAGGGCTTAGCCAATAACCTTTTTCATACCTGTAAAAGGTTTTTAATCTCAGGCCCACCCTGAGAAGTGGGGTATGAGTTTACACATCCACTTTCTGCCATGACAATAAATGCCTTAAAACCGTGGACTGCCTCTTTTTATCAGGATCCGTTGTGGGGAGCCATGGAGAAGGCCTTCACCTATAGAGATGCTGTCTAGTCTCTTGTAGAAGGTCTCTCTGTTCTCCCAATCAAAAAGCCATCAAGCCAAGGACTATTGTCCTTGTGGGACCAGTAGGAGCTCCCCTTTTCTCCCCCTCCAGTCACTGCCCTGCTGTTCAGTCTCTGTTCCATTTTTACCTCTGTATTTTTTTTTAGACAGGAGCAGTTTTATAGGTGGGTTGGTGCCCCCATTCTTTTACTGAGGGTCCTGTGTGACTACTGGTGGTGGTCTCTTCAGGTTCCATATACCCACTGTTGGGCATTTCAGCCAAGGTCACCCACACTGAGTCTTGGAAGCCTCTCCCATCTTAGACCTCTACTTCCCACCCCTAGCAGCTGCATATTTTCCATTCATTCTCCTGGCCCTCTGAACCGCTCTCCTGTCTACCCCCATACCTGATTCTGCTCCTTTTCCCCTTTCCCACCCAGGTCCCTTCTTCCCTCTGCCTCCCATCATTATATTTGTTCCCTTTTCTGTTTTTAAATTTTTATTGGTTATTTTATTTATGTACATTTCAAATGTTATCCCACTTCCCACTTTCTCTTCCACTATCCCCCCTGCCTCTATGAGGGTGCTTCCCCCACCACCTACCCACTCCCTTCTCACTGCTCTAGCATCCCCCTACATTGGGGCATCAAACCTTCACAGGGCAAGGGGCCCCCTCCCACTGATGCCAGATAAGGCCATCCTCTGCTACATATTCGGCCAGAGCCACGGGTTCCCCTCATGTGCACTCTTTGGTTGGTGATTTAGTCTCTGGGAGCTTTGAGAGGTCTGGTTGGTTGATATTGTTGTTCTTCCTATGGGGTTGTAAACCCCTTCAGCTCTTTCAGTCCTTGCCCCAGCTTCCCCATTGTGTTCCTGCACTTACTCAAGTGTTTGGCTGTGTGCATATGTATTGATCAGGCCTGGCAGAGCCTCTCAGGGAACAGCTATACTAGGCTCCTGTCAGGAAGCACTTCTTGGCATCAGCAATAGTGTCTGGGTTTGGTATCTGCTCTGGGTTTGGTATCTGCAGATGGATGGATTCGTACGTGGGGCAGTCTCTGGATAGCCTTTAGTCTCTGCTCTACTCTTTGTCCCTGCATTTCCTTTTGATGGGAGAAATTAATGATTAATATTTTTGAGGTAGGTGGGTGGCTCTGTCCCTCAACCAGAGGCTGTGCCTATCCACTGGATATGGTTTCTACAGGTTCTATCTCCCCCTTGTTGGGTATTTGGTTAATGTCTTCCCTGTTGGGTCCTGGGAACCTCTTGGGTCCCTGGCAACTGAGACTTTCTAGTAGCTATCCCCAGTTCTCCTTCCCCCACTGCTGCACACTTTTTAAATCCCTGACCCTCTGTACTTCTCCCCATCTCCTCTCCTTTTTCTCTCCTCCCCCTCCCTCACTCTCCCTGATACCGTACTTCCTGAGATCATTTTCTTCCCCCCTTCTGAGTAAGACTGTAGCATCCACACTTTGGTGTGGTCTTCCTTCTACAGCCATAGAGGGCATCAGATCTCATTACAGATGGCTGTGAGCCACCATGTGGTTGCTGGGAATTGAACTCAGGACCTCTGGAAGAGCAGTCAGTGCTCTTAACTGCTGAGTCATCTCTCCAGCCCGGTTCTTCTTTCTTGTTTAACTTCTTATCATCTGTAGGGTGTATCATGGTATTCTGTACTTTTTGGCTAATAACCACTTAGCAGTGAGTATATATCATGTATGTCCTTTGGGTCTGAGTCAAAGGACACTGTCAATACAAAAAAATGGCAGCCCAAAGATTGGGAAAAGTTCTTCATTAACCCTACATCTGACAAAAGAACTAATATCTAAAATATATAAATAATTCAAGAAGTTAGACTCCATGAAAAAAAATAACCCAATTTAAAAAATGGGGTTCTCAACTGAGGAATTCTGAATGGCTGAGAAGCACCAAAAGAAATGTTCAACATCCTTAGTGATGGGGGGGGATGCAAATCAGAACAACCCTGAGATTCCACCTCAAACCAGTCAGAATGGCAACTCAGGTGATAGCAGATGCTGGTGAGGATGCAAAAAAAAGGAACACTCCTCCACTGCTGGTGGGATTGCAAACTCATACAAGCACTCTGGAAATCCATCTGGCAGTTCCTCAGAAAATTGGAAATATTTCTTTTGAAGGCCCAGCTATACTATTCCTGGATATATATGTAAAATATGCTTCAACATACCATAAGGACACATGCTCTACTATGTTGATAGCAGCTCTATTTATAATAGCCAGAAGCTGGAAAGAACCCAAATGCCCTTTAGTAGATGAATGGATACAGAAATTGTGGTACATTTACACAATGGAGGACTACTCAGCTATTAAAAACAAAGACATCATGGATTTTGCAGGCAAATGGATAGAACTAGAAAATATCATCCTGAGTGAGGTAACTAAGACCCAAAAAATCCCCTTTTAATGTGAATTGTGTTAATAGAAACCATATTATATATCACTGGTCAAAAAATGATGTAGCCAAATGGTGTTTGCACAAGAGAAGACCCCATTTGCCATTGTTGAAGCAGTGAAAAATTTTAAACAATATGGTGCCCTCAAGTCTTTGTTCATTGTTTTCCACATAGGAACTCTGCAGTACATGGCACCAGAGATTATTGATCAAGGACCTCGAGGGTATGGTGCTCCAGCTGATATCTGGTCCTTGGGCTGCACCATCATTGAGATGGCAACCAGCAGGCCTCCATTCCATGAGCTTGGTGAGCCACAAGCAGCCATGTTTAAGGTAAAATATATTTGTGTAGGTGGCTTGGATGTTGGGGCAGAACTCCCCAGAAGTAAAACACAGGATTCTGTTGCAGAAGTTGGGGCCTGGCAGGTTCTCACAAATTACTTGCCTTGCATCAGCTGCATACACCTGCCCAAGGCCAAGATGTAGTCAAGAGTGTTCTGACTTTTCAGTCCCAATAGAACCTTGAATGTAAGGGCTGTAATACAGAAACAGTTTCCCTTCAGCACATCAGTGACTCCAATAGTATGGGGTCATTGAAGACCATACCTGTAGCTTGTATCATGGGTCTTGGAATCTAGAGCAGCTTGGGTGCTAAGGAAAATTTTCTGCTTTCTGATCTGTTGGATTTCTGGTACTCAGGAAGCACTGCTGACAGCCATGAACAGTATTCATCACAAGGCCAAAGTCAACTTTCCTGGTCCTCTTCCTGTGTCTTGATTTTTCTTAGCTAATAGAAGCTGTATACACTCTTTGGAATGTGTTCACTTTTTTGGGTGGAGTCATTTTTTATTGCCAACAAAAGCATAATGATGAAAGCACTTTTATTGATGTACTATGCTGAGCATGGTCGAATACTCCTATAATCGCAGCACTTGGAAGGTAGAGGCAGGATGGTAGGAGTTCAAGGCTGTCCTCAGCTACATACTAATTTTGAGGCTAGCCTGAGACACAGGAGACCCTTTCTTATACCCACCCCCGCCATACACTTGCAAGATGCCAGGTGTTACCCACTTTGCCATTTTCATTTGAAGAGCCAGGAGAGGAATTGCCTCTTCCCACTTTAGATTCAGGTCTTGTGCTGGTACGCACTGCCAACATCTCTTCCCTATTGCTCAGGTGAGGGGTGCTACGAATAATGCCCTGCATTTCCAAATCTGGTGATTGGATTCTATTCAGCATCTAATATTCTTCTAAAACTCTTAGACTATCCATTTGTTCAAGCTATGAGGCGTGCTGTCTTGAGAATGAGATGTGCTTTTTGGTTAAGCGCTTTGTAGAGATAAAATCAGAAGGCTCTGTAGTTTCAGAGCTCACAGCGTAGAGTAAGGGAGTCAAAACCAGCCCCCAGGAGAGCTAAGGAGTGGGCAGTGAGCAGAGATATGAAAGACAAGAGTAAGCTTCTACATGTAGGTTACACAGTGGACTTGGGAAAGGCACAGGAAGGCTAGAGAACAGCCTCTAATGAGAGCAGTTACGTAGGAAGAGGTTATGTGGTATTCACAGAAGACTTGTATGCTGTGATAGGACATATATCTGAGAACTGATTTACTTCACTATGGGTCCCAGGGACCTCCTTTAGCAGAGCAGCAATTAGCTGCCAGGGAGAACTGAAGCACCCTGCTCTCAAAAATCCTAAGAGGAAAGCATATATTCCCCCTTTAGCCACCACCTTAGCCAGTAGGGGAGGACATCTTATCTGTAGGCTGAACAATTTGCTTATCTGTGAAGTCGAAGCCTTGGGCTGCGCTTGCTTGTGACTTAGCTAGAGGCTAAGAATCTGGGTTGTGGGTGAAATAGCGCTAGATAAGGAGACTTGTACCTTGCAGAGTCCTTATCTGGAAAGATAAAATCAACCTTTGAATATCCACCACCCTCTGTCTCAACCTTTGGGTCTCTACCTGCCCCAGGATACCGAAAAAATATTCTGCATATTAGGTATTTACATAACAATTCTTAACAATAGCAAAATTACAGTCATGAAGTGACAAAGAAAATAATGTTATGGTTGGGGTCAGCACAGCATGAGGAGCTGTAGTAAGGAGTCACAGCACTAGGAAGGCTGAGAACCACTGTTCTATAGACTTAGAACAGTTGTTCCCCACAGTTCTGAATTGGCTGTTGGTCTTTCAGTGTTCTTCCCAGGTTTACTCACGGGTGTGTCTAACTAGTGGCCATACTGGTTGTCTTTCCTGGCTCCCTTATGCATTGGTGGTATCCAGATTCCAAGAGCAGGCTCTACTGGCCTTTTTAAGGCCTAGGTCCTGAAACCTTACAATATTGCTTTCTTGGTATAAGTTATGAAAAACTAGCTAAGACTTGAGGAAAGGGGAAGTTGACTCCATTTGTAGATGGGAAGAGCAGAAACATCATGTAGCAGAGGAACATCTAAATAAATGTCACCAAGTTTTTTTTTTATGAGATGGCAACTTCTATTGAAAGTGCATGCACCTGAATCTACCCAATGCTAACATGCTAACTCTCCCTTCAATGCAGGTAGGGATGTTCAAGATCCACCCAGAAATTCCAGAGGCCCTTTCAGCTGAGGCCAGAGCCTTCATCTTGTCTTGTTTTGAGCCTGACCCTCAGAAACGTGTCACTGCTGCTGACCTTCTCCAAGAAGGGTTCTTAAGGCAGGTGAACAAAGGCAAAAAGAACCGAATTGCTTTCAAGCCTTCAGGTAAGGCCTACCTTGACAGCTGGGGAACACCCCAGGTTTGAGCTTCTCTCATGCTCTGAGAAAAAAATTGGGACCCTGGAATACCAGCCTTCCCATGCTGGGCCCACTTCTGTGAAGAACATCAGTAGTTGTCCCAGAGGTTTGAAGAATATGCAAATCCACCTATTTTCTGACAGACACAGGGACCATCACTTTGACACACTTCCTGTACTTCAAGTACTTCTTTGAGGAATGTGAAGAGGAAGGCAAGAGGTCCCTTTTCTGGGGTTTGATAACTTTCTCACATGTAGAAGAACCCAGTGCTTTATTTTTGAAGTCTGGCCTGTGATCCTGTGTTGACACTGACATTACTAAAAGGACACACTGGAGAAGTCTGCCTGAGTTGCTGTCCTGAAAGTTACAAAATCCTACATGACACATTTACATGTAGTTAAGTCCTGTCTGTGAACTAAGGTTGGCCTCTAAAAGGAAAACAAGTTTACTTCTTTTCATTAAGTGATTAAGTCAGAGGCTATGACACTTTGGGGCACCAACTTACTACGGAGCCTAGAGTTATTGTGAGGTCCACCCCAACCCTACATTTTCACTGGGATCCTGCCACTAGAGAGTACCAGCAGATTAGAGGCAGTCCATGATTAGCAAGTTCTTGTGTAGAGGCCTGGCCACTCTCTGGCTGTTTCTCCACAGAGGGTTTTCGGAGTGGCACTGGTACTTTGGCTCTGCCTTCATCAGGAGAGCTTATGGGCAGCAGCAGCAGTGAGCATGGCTCAATCTCCCCAGACTCAGATGCCCAACCTGATGCATTCTTTGAGAAGGTCCAGGCGCCCAAACATCAGCTCAGCCACCTTCTCAGGTACTATATTGTCTCTTGACTCCGTGATGGTCCTCTGAAGGGTGCTGGTTCTTCCTCAGGACACTTGCTGGGTCACAGAAAGGGATTTTTCAGGGGAGCAGGGTAGCCAAGGAGATATCTTCACCCAGTGTCCCTTTTTTGTCCTTTCTCTTCTCTGGTTGTCCCTGTTCTTCCTCTCTCCCCTTCCCCCCTCGACACTTCCTCTTTCTTGTCTCCTCATCTCCCCCCCCCCCCCCCCCCCCCGTCCTCTACCTCTTCCCTTCCCCTCCCTTTTGACCCCTTATCTCATCCCTCCCCCAGATCCCAAGGGAGGGGAGTCAAGAAGGGGGGGGTACCACACACCTTGCACACCAGCCGTATATTCCACAATTCCTCTTCTGGAGTACCCCCCCCCCCTCGGGCAGAACATGCTACCCTTCCCAGGCACACAGGAATTGTTGAATGTGTTTATCCGCAGTGTCCCAGATGAAAGCTCAGCCTTAGATGACCGAAGCACAGCCCTACCCCCAGAGGAGAGGGATCCTGGTCTCTTCCTGCTCCGCAAAGACAGTGAGCGCAGAGCTATCCTGTACAGAATCCTTTGGGAGGAACAGAACCAAGTGGCTTCCAACTTGCAGGAGTGTGTGGTCCAGGTACAGGCAGAGGAAAGGCATCTGATAACCCTACCCACTCTGCCTAGTCCAGATCTCCAACAGGTGTAAACAGGGACAACAAAGTGTCCTACATCCTGGCACATTCTCATAATTGTAGTGATTACTATACTTCCCAACACCCTTCTCTTCCCTGACAAAAAGTTTTTCAGCTTACTGCAATGCTTCCTGGCATTGGTGAGCTGGTGATGCCCTCTGGTGGAAAACAAACCAGAAGGCAGCTGAAAACTTTGAGAAGCTTAGAGCTCCCTTTCCCCTTCTCCTCTTATAAGACATGCTGATGCAATGATCTCACCCTATGAGTCGAAACCCCCTTGGAGTCACATATCACAAATAATATAGATATTTCATAACAGTAGCAAAGTTAGTTATGAAGTAACAACAAAAACAGTCTTCAGATTGAGGAAATCACAACATGAAGAATGATATTATAGGGTTGTAGCATTAAGAAGGTTGAGAAGCACTGTGCTAGGGCCTACACTCAGAAGAGAACAGTGGCTCTAGGGAGAATGGTTATAGAAGAAAACCAAGTTTTAACCAGGTCACAGTAGTAGTGAAGTGTTTTCTCTTATTATGGATAGGAAGGTACATTGAAAAGAAGACATTGTCCTGATGTGAACTCTACCTTTCACAACCCTGTAGAGAGGTCAAACAGGAAGTAAGGACCATTCTCAGCTGGCTTAGTGCAGAGGCTTTATGTATACCCCCTGCCAGGGAGGATCCCCAAGATGGATGGGATTCAGGAAGAGATACTTACTCAGTAGCTCCAAGAATTTCATTAGCGAATGGAGTACCTACTTTCCTACAATGCATTTGGAAATTTCTGTCTTCCCTCCTACTCACTCAAATGAAAATGATTCTCATGTATGTATGTTATTTTCAGAGTTCAGAAGAGCTGCTTCTCTCAGTTGGCCACATCAAACAAATAATTGGAATCCTAAGGGACTTCATCCGCTCCCCAGAGCACAGGGTGATGGCAGCCACAATATCAAAACTAAAGGTGGACTTGGACTTTGACAGCTCATCTATCAACCAGATTCACCTGATTCTGTTTGGATTCCAAGATGCTGTGAGTGCACTATCGGGCCCTGGAGAACATGGTAGCCAAACCAGTTAACTTACTTCTGTAGCACCCATTCCCTCTCATTTGTTTACAACCTGAATCCCAAATCTTAGCAGCTCTTTGTAAACATTAAGCACATAGTAAGCGTAACTTTGTGAAATGTGCTAATTGTATTTGACCACCAAGAACATGGGATATAGGAAGATGGCATTTGCCAGCACAGTGGCTGTATTTTTGTGTATGTTACTCCAATTATAAAGCCGGTGTGATTTATCTTGTTACATGCTCTCGATATAGTCTGTCAAGTCTGTCATGCCGTAGATGCTCAATAAACGTTCCTTGAATAAACCAGGAGGTCCAGTGACATTGATCCCACTGTGATATTCATCATTTAGAATCCATTGTGACTTCCTAGAGGAAGATTCATTCAGAATGAACTAGGTGGAAATCCAAGGCAGCACAGCAACAATTCATCTCAGTGGGAATAGAAACAAATTAGAATAAGTCTGTTTCTTAAAAGTTCAACAGAATAGACATGAGAACATTTGTGATTTTTTTTTCCTTGTTGGTAATCAATATCTCTCTAATTCTATTTAAGATTTTTGTTTCCTTGTTGGTAATCAATATCTAAGATTTCTTTTTTTAAAAGGCATTTTGGCATAACACTATATGAATATATTTTTGTCAGTACTTAATTCTTTTAGAGGTTTGGTAGTATGCATTGAAATCTTACTAGTTAACAAAAGCATAAAGTACATGTAGAACAGAACAGAACATGGAAACAGTCAGAGTTTTCTTGGTGTGATTTTTTAGGTCAATAGAATTTTAAGAAACCACTTAATTAGGCCCCACTGGATGTTTGCAATGGACAACATCATTCGCAGAGCTGTGCAGGCTGCAGTCACCATTCTCATTCCAGGTACGTGCCCTCTTGCACTCCAGATCAGATTCGGATAGCCGAGAAGACCGATGTTTCCTCCGTCCAACAGCTGTTGCTTTGTTTCCATTTCAGCTTTATACTTCCCTGCAGTTAAGTGAAGGCTGCCATAGCTATTGCTGGGACTGAAAGTCTGTAATAACAACATCTCATGATACCATTTACTTACCTCCTAGGCATAATGGTGACTGTACAGATTGTACTTTTGATCTTAGCAGGGCGTCAAGGTTTGAAGGCAGGGATCCTCTAGTGCTTACACAGCCTCCTCAGTGTGCGTGCTCTCTCATGCTTACCAGATAGTTGATAATTAAATGACTACTCCTTCCCTTAGACCTATCCCGTAATGGCTATACATCTTACTATATGTGGGTGCATGCACACGCATGGCCATTCTGGGGAACCAACTCAGGGTCTTGTATTCTGAGGCACATACCATACCTCTCTTGAGCTATGTGCTCCAAGCCCTTTTGAAATGTCGTGCCCAGCTTGCTTCTCCTGTGGTACTCTGGCTGAGGATCGCAGGTTTTAGAATTGTTGTCCCTTCCACTTGACACTGGGCCCGTGCTGGTCATTTCTGCCTGCTCTCTCATATGCTTCCTGGAACAGGCACCAAGCAGAGCATTGGCCTGTTTGTAGCATTCGTGGCTAGATGGCCTTTACATCCTTCATTGTCAGTTTCTTCTTGTGTAAACTGGGAAGGACCACATTTACACTTCCAATCAAGTCATCTCCTCAGCCCTAGTCCCCTCATGCAGCAAGCATTGCACTGAATTGCCTTGTTGAGTGCTATTTTATAACTTGATGTGTTTTCACAGAGCTCCAAGCCCACTTTGAGCCTGCTTCTGAGACTGAAGGGGTAGACAAGGACTCAGAAGAGGAAGGGGACTATCCACTAGTAGACCTCCTCAGCCAAGAAGTACATGTGACACCCAGAGGCACGAGACCTGGCTCAGTGGCTATCCAGGAGGATCAGCCTCACCAGCAGGACCCAAGTCTCCAACTGAGCAAGCTCAGGCAAGAGAACAACAGGTCAGGATCTTGCAAACCTTGTACAAGACTCCCTTGTCAGTATTAGACAAGGAAAAAAATATATATATATATATATTCCCAGTCAGTGAACTGGGGGGGCAAGGGTACATCTACAGGTTCAGCAGGAATTAAGGCCTCTATCCTTTCAATGCCAGGAATCAGTAATGCCTTGTCACAGATCACATATACATCTTCCATATCAAAAAGCATCCGAGTTTTGTCATCATAGTAGAGCCCCTGGCACAGTATGTAGCCCAGCAGTGGATAGCTGCAGTCTGCCCCACAAAGCAGTTGGAGTAGGGGCAATATGGCACTTTGTAGACAGTGATATAGCCTATAGCCCTATCCTTAAGCCTTCTCAGTCACTTGTTAATCAGATTGCCTTTCCAACCTCATTGGTGAATGTAATTCTCCTTTGCTCTGAAAATTCATAATTATCAATAACCTTCTAAGAAATATTCTCCACAGCCACAATAAACTAACTGGTGATTATTCCAGTTGCTACATTTGGGCTTGTGGCAGTGCTGTCTGAATGGGAGAGATTAGGTACTTGGGCACAGTTTAGATGAAAATATTTTAATTTTATGTCACTAATTTTTAAGACCTGAAATTTTAAGTGACCATGATGGCAAAACTCAGATTTAAAATGATAACAAATGTAAACATTGGTAGCAAAATTCATAGCATTTCTCTGAAATGTCTTTGCAGAAAGATTTGTGGTCATCCAACTCACTATTAAGATAACTAGCTAATAAGTAACACACCCTGCCTATCCTCAAGGTCTGGCATAAACAGGGGAATCATTACCATTAACCACACAGAGGCTCAAGCTACATAGTGAAGGCAGGCAGGACAGAGGTGACATAGGACTTTTGACTTGTTGAATGCTAGTATTTTAGCTTTGTAGTCTTGCTGGGGTTGAAGTGTTCACTAAAAAGTGACCACAATGTTTTCACCTATTTATATCATTTATTATGGCTGTGCCTACTCAGGGCAGCATTAATAATGAACTTCAGTAAGTTAAAGCTCAGTCCTTGAGTCCTTTGTTCACCAACAGAGATTTAATTAAAAGGGCATGCCATGTGGTTAAAATAAACTAATCTTGTTTATTAGATACATGAGCAAACAAAAATAGGCTAGACAGGGTTCTGACTTGCAACCCTGTTCCCTTCCACTGTTAAGGAGCTAGCATATGGAGATCTAGAAGCCTGAAGCTTAACTGTACATAGACTTGCCTTTCATGTCCCAGGGAGACAAGTAAGACTGTGTCACAAAATGAGTAAGGCCCTGCCTCTGAGACTGAGTAAATTTCTTAAAGAAACCGTGCATGGAAAAGAATGTTCACTTCCTAAAAATTGTTCCTTGGAGTACTCAGGGAGTGCTAGCAGAATGTTCTCACCAAATATTACTCTCTTGCTTTGGCTCCTAATGAGCTGAGACAGACTCTATCCTATATTCAGCTACTTTATCTGACTGGGTTTTTAATAAGCAGGTGGTCCTTCTGGCCAAGTTCTAATGATCAATACAGAATTCAGTTTTGGTTCCTGATACATTTTGAAACTAAACTGTCTTAGTCTACAAGGGCTGCTTAAACAAACACTCAAATTTATTTCTCCAGCTCTGCAGATTACAAGTCTGATACTTGGAAGATCAAAGTGCTGGCAGACTTAGTGTCCAAGGGTCTGCCTGCTGGTGTGTACTGTGGACTCACATGTCCTTAAATGGTGTCCGGGCAGTAGTTCCCCCTTCTCAAGACCTCTTCAAATCATTTATCAAGAATTTCTGGAGGGATTCAAACATCAACTCCATTGCAAAATATACCCAGCACTCTCATTATTGGGTCTTTGCTGTCAAGTAGAAAAATAGTTCTCCTATACAGGCTGAAACCTACTGGACAGAAATCTTTAGTCACAGCCCACCTGCTTCTCTTTGTGGCCCCACAGTTGGGATCGTCCTTTTGTTTTGTCTTTCCAATATCTAATGTTCAACTAATGTATGAATTGAAAGTGAATACTATATGGATCATGGGTTTCTTTCTTTCTTTCTTTTTTTTTTTTTTTTTTTAAAACAGACTTTGGGAACACCTAGTTAAAAAAGAGAGAGAGTACCAGAATCTTCTTCGGTTAATTCTAGAACAAAAAACTCAAGAATTATATCACCTTCAGTTACAATACAAATGCAATGGTGAGTCACTTCCCCTTTGCTCTGATGCAGGTGTCAAAGAGGGACAAACTACTAGAAATCTGACTTCTGCCTCAAAGAAATAAAAGGTTGAGGTTACCATATACAATTTGAACAGAAATCATAATGGGTAGGGGTAGATCTCAGAAGACTAAGAAAGGAAGGGGTAACAAAAATGTATCTTGACTTTGATAGTCATTCCACAACTTTGAATCAAAAAGGATGCCTACATTAGACTGACTCTCGGGCACAAAAGTAGCTCTTGGAATGAAGAACCAGAAGCCGTGCTACAAAATCTTAACACAAGCTTCTTGGAGTTCCAGGGTAGTGAGGAATATCCAGCCTGAGATAAGACACTTTAAAGATTTAGAGAACAAGCATTTAAGTAAGACTGATAATATATCTCAAGTTCCAAACTTACTAAACAGCATCTTAGGTAGAGATGACTGCTCTCTGGAAAGGGAACCCAAGAACCGTAAAAGTAGCTGAATCAAACAAGTTTAATTCATTTCCTTTTGACATCACATTTACATTTGTTTGGATACATCATTACATCCACTTTGTTACTTTTGAAGCATTTTATGGTTACATATTACTATACAGTAAAACAAAATTGGAATCATTATAGGTGGTACAGAGAACCCACCACCCCCTGATGGACTGGGAACCAACAGAGAGCTCATAGACTGGTTGCAACTACAAGGAGTGGATGCAAACACAATAGAAAAGGTAAGTTTCTAAATCAAAGTATTCCTATGATATTGTTGAAAAGCTGCTTATCCATACATTGAATCTTTCAGATTGTTGAAGAGGATTACACGCTTTCTGATATTCTCAATGATATCACTAAGGAAGACCTAAGGTGCCTCAGACTACGGTAAGAGCCTACAGTTTAAATAATGAAAGGGTTTTTTTTTCATGTGAATACTTTATATTTTTTTTAATGCTGGCAGTTTCTCCCGATCATTGAAATGCATCTTTTCTATGTCATAGCAAACTTAGCTCATTTTCAGGTTCAGAGTGACAAGGCATGAGGTGCCAGGCCCTTCTTTACATTCTTGTTTAATGAATGCCCACACCTCTACCCAGAGCCACCCAGTGTTCCTATGGTACCAAGTCCAGAAAAAGGTGACATACTTTCAAGTTAGAGTACTGAAAAAGTTTGAAAAGTAGATGGCTGGCTTCAAGTTTGCTTTTCTTATGCAAATTATTGTTTTGCAGTGGTGGAGTGCTCTGTAGGCTCTGGCACGCGGTCTCCCAGCACAGAAGACAAATGCAGGCTCCTCACAGTGAGCCACCTGGGGAGAATGAGCCAAAAATACCCTACACCTGCTCATGATTAAAGCTTCAGTTAGTGTACAGACAGATCTGCATTTACACAGAAAGACCCTTGTTCATTTAATTCAAGCACGTGTGATTTTAGAGCATCTTGTTTATAAACAGGATTGTAAGTAATGTCAACTCTGACCTAGTATTTAAAAAGTCAATATAGCAATTGTTGGAAAGATAAGGCCTAAGTATTTTATAAACTAGTGTAATTACTTAGATGTGAAAGATTATAACGTGTGCCTTGGAATGGGAGTACAATTTAATGTTTGTTAAATGTCAAAATGGGGAAAATTAAATTATTTTGACTTTGAATTGACTGAAGTCCCCTTATTTTAAAACACATGATGATAGCCTTTGATCAGAGACATGGTGAGTAGTGCCAAACCGGGTCCGTCCAGCCTCCACATTCATTCTGGCCACTACACTTCTCCCTGAGGTCATTCATAGCTATGATCACACCACCAATTGGCAGAGTTGTTCCTTTAGTAACTGACCCAGGTTATGATGAAGAAAGGTTATAAACTCTGCACTACCCTATACATATCCAATACACTCTTATTCACATGGATACAGCAATGTACAAACTGCATGCAACTTTACTCTCCCTTAATTTACATGTTTTCAAGACTTGTTGTCTGGGTATTTCCTGCCAAAATTGAGAACATAAAGAGTTCCTTCCAACGGATGAGGAACACCCATGCATCTGATAGTCTCCCATTAACTGACTGACTTAAACTTGATCCACTGGTTGGCACCACGCACTTCAAAGGTAGGCTCACTGCTGTAGATGTGATAGCCTAGTTCCTCCAACGGGGGCTCAGGATCAGCCGTGGCAAACTGGGCAGCGTCCTCAATTTCTTTCCTCACCTCCACATCAATCTCCTAAACAGCAGATGACAACGCAAGAGATTGTTTTCATCAGGGGCAGTTTTGGAACTAACTAGAATATTTGAGAACCTGTTAGTAGTAATATGACTCTTCAATAGTATATGAATTAAAATTAAAAATGGAAGGCATATTTTTAGGACAAAGGGAGAAACAAAGATTTTGTATCAATGTGATTAGTCACTGAAGACACTGAGTTTGTAACTCTTAACTGTTTGTGGAGGCCAGAGCTGCTGTCGGGTATCCTCCACTGCTCTCCACCTTGTTTGAGTCAATATATTATCTATTGTTGAGGGTGGCCAGCGTGCTCCAAGAATCTGCTTCTCTCTACCAGAGTTAGGGTTTTACAGTGCACCCAATGTGCCCATTTTATATGGGTGCTGGGAATCCAGACTCAAATCCTGCTTGTGCAGCAGGCGCTCCATTTACTCAGTCATCTCCCTTGCCCTATAACTCAATTCTCAGCAGGAGGACCAAAATCGAGCCCTGGGTGTGAAAAACCTCAACTCTCTGGGCATGACATTTTATGAGGGGTGGGAAACTGGTCCTAGTAACCAGCTAGACTTAAACCCCCAAGAGCAACTGTACCTTTAATTCTTCAACACTTGCAAGATTGTTGTTCACCATTCTATCCTTGAGAAGCATAATAGGGTCGCTCTTACTTCTTACTTCCTGGATTTCTTCTCTAGTGCGGTAACTAGGGAGAAGGGAGATGCAGTGAGTGACAGACCCATAAAAATAATGCCTGTAGACCAGACAATTGAGTGAAGTATAAGAGTGTGTTCTGGAAAGAGAGGAACAATAATAGCCATGTCATGTCACTGTGGGAATAGCAGGGTTGCAGGCTGTTAGGCATCTTTTATAGAAAGTTATCCAGGAGCCTCTCAGGGGACAGCTATATCAGGCCCCTGTCAGTAAGCGCTTCTTGGCATCAGTAATCATGTCTGGGTTTAGTGGCTTCCAGCAGCCAACCATCGGACTGAGCATGGGGCCCCAATGGAGGAGGAGCTAGAGAAAGGACTGAAGGAGCTGAAGGGCTCTACAACCCCATAGAAAACAATATCAAGGAAGCAGACCCCCCAAAGTTCCCAGGGAGTAACCCAAGAACCAAGGAGTACACATGGAGGAACCCATGGCTTCAGCCACATATGTAGCAGAGGATGGCCTTGTTTGACATCAATGGGAGAAGCCCTTGGCCCTGGGAAGGCTCAAAGCCCCAGTGTAGGGGAATACCAGGGCGGAGAGGCAGGAGTATGTGGGTGGGGGAGCACCCTCTTAGAAGCAGGGGGAGAGGATAGCAGGAAAGTGGATATCATTTGAAATGTAAATAAATAAAATAGCCAATAAAAATAATAAATTTATAAAGGAAGTTATTTGCTCCAGCTTGGGACTTCTTTGGCATTCTGATCAGGGCCAAGTTTTCATTTGCTTCTTTGACCTGGAAGGCAGGGCCATCACTTCTACCTCTGGGGGCTGGCAGTTGTGATAATTACAGGTTCTGAAGCATCACAATACCTACCAATGCTTTTTTTTCACTAAGACCCAAAAGCAGCATGGGTAGCAAAATGGATGGACACCAAGTTTGCCCAGGGTTACTTTTTCTTCTTTTGTAGTTGAAAAAACATAAGGGTTCTCTATGGTGGGGCAGTTACTACACAAAATCCACTTGTCCACATAATTTCTTCTGTGTCCTCCCTTAGTCCACGCTATGAAGACTAAACTTTAAACTGACTTATTTCAACCGTATCAAGCCTTTTAATTCAGAATTCCATGTTAGAGCTAAGTGAAACAGACAGCTTAAACTTCCCACGTCGCAGTTAGCCTTGCTCCCTACCAGTGAGATTTTCAAACCCCAGTCCTCTTCAGGTAGAATGTGCCATGCCTGAAATTCGGGGCATGCATAAACTAAGTGATTCCCCAAATTACTATCACAGTCCTGCCTTACAGTCAGTTCTCCACTGTAATTTAGTTCTGTGATGCTCTTTTAAATCACTGCTCATGCTGTAACACAGGATACACTGCAGGCATCTTCAGGCTGCTTTTAGACTAAGACTCAAAATAACCACTTGACGCCAACAAAGCGGCAGCTTTATCCGGTTGCTAAGGCCACTGGTGCACTACTCTGTCATTTGACTTAAGTAGCCCAAAGCCTGCCCACCCATGATGGAAAGCACAGTCAGACTCCTCATGACCCTACCTGACTCCGGGGTCACTCATACTGTGTCCATGGTACCGGTAAGTCTGCAGCTCCATTAGGATGGGCCCCTAAAACAAACCCACAAGTGATTAAGACTATGGGAATGGGTGCCAACAATCTCTGGCCTCAAATGGAGACAGCACCATTGACATTCAATACATTCTTAATTCTTCTATGTATCATCTCAGTTGTCAGGAGTTTACTGGTTGATTCTTAAAAAGACCTATTTATCCTACATTTCATCCTCAATTTTACCAAAAATAAATTGCAGGGGTATGTTTTCTGGGTTTAGAACAACTAGTTAAACTTTGCTACTTGACCCTCCTTTTAAGCTACTTTTTACCGTTACCTTTTCCCTCCGTGCCATACACTGACACATAGGACAGACAACAGGACAGATTACACCAGAAGCTTATTGAGTGAAAGTATGCATGGGAGGGATTCCAAGGTTGATCATGCAAGGGGCTTATGACTAACGGAGGGATGGGAATACATCAAACAACAAAACGGTATCAAGCTGATGTCAAAGTGAAGACAAAAAGGCAAGGAAACTGAAGAATAGAGAAAAACGGTGTTTACCAGGTGAGACTGTGCTGCCTCATTGGGGTCTGTCCTAGAGAGCTCATTACCCCAGGATACTTCTAACAGCTACCTAGGAAGGCTTCTTTAAACTTTGAGATAAATGTCATTATAAATTTATAAACTAAAAGCCTATGAGAAGATTTCCAGTCTTACCTTACCAGACCTGCAATAGGCAGCCGCAAACTTTGTTGCCTCTCGGACACACAAGATATCCATTCCATCTACCTGTTGATAAAGGTGGAAGGGGCAGAACGTAACTCAACTGTCCAAACCTACTTCACTTTAACTGTGTTGCTGGAGAATGGAATCCAGGACCTCACACGGTAGGCAAGTTCTCAGCCACACCTCCTGCCCTCCCATTCAACTTCTATATGACCTATTCAGGCATAAAGTGATGAAAACACAGAGCAGCTTTGCCGAAGGCATGGTTCTGTCTCTACCATAAGGGACCTTACCCTCAGTCCAGGAATAAAGTCTCCTCTTTTGTAGTAATCCGTGCTGGCTGCGGCTCTCTCAACAGATGTCCCCATACCATAGCGGTTATTCTCACAGATGAAAATACAAGGTAATTTCCACAGTGCTGCCATGTTGTAAGCTTCAAATATCTGACCCTGAAAATATTTTAGAAAATGTTCAAGTAGTTTAGTTTGCTTCTTTACACCGTGCCCATTCCTAACTCAGAAAGCTTGTGCAAAGCCCTAGAGAGGGAAAGGGGTGTGTGCTGGCCATGGTTTTATGGCCATATGAGAGACTTACCTCTTGACGGGATTTACCAGAGCCTTCTAGAGATGCATAAAAATAAATCTTCTTTTTTAAAAAAAGTTTTTCGAATCCTCCTACCACAGAACATATCTGCAAAGCATTCATGTAGAGCAGAGGACCTTGCTAACTGGAATGTATCCCTGGAAGGCTCTGATAAATCCTGTCATGAGGTAAGTCTCTCACATGGCTATAAAACTAAATGTGAGTCTGCTACATGAAGGGCTGGAGAGATAGCTTGGTGGTTAAGAGCACTGACTGCTCTTCCAGAGATCCTGAGTTCAATTCCCAGAAACCACATGGTGGCTCACAACCATCTATACTGGGATCTGATGCCCTCTTCTGGTGTGTCTGAAAATAGCTACAGTGTACTTATTATATACATTTAAAAAAAAAAACTTTTTAAGGGTCTGCTACATGAAGTGCTATTTCAATAAACAATATGCTACTTCTTTATGAGTCCAAATACGACTAGTCACAACTTGGAAATCCAGAGATACACTTACCTGATTAGCAGCACCATCTCCATATAATGTCAAACAGACCTCATCTTTCCCATTATACTTGCAGGCCAGGGCAATTCCTGCTCCTAGGGGCACCTGACAAAACCAACCAGGAAAGGACCCAATAGAGATTAATCAGTTATAATGCTCTTACATCTCAACTCCTGGAGAGACTCTGGGAGCTAAGCTAGTGCTGTACCCATTCATTCCCAACCCTGTCAGCATTCACCTACCAGGTTATTTTCAACAAAACATAGCTACTATATTGTTTCAACAAGGGCTCACATTTGTGCACCTGGAGATTTTAATTACTGATCTCAACTAGGTAAAAGTGGAAACCTAGGTATATATATACGATAGAACCCTACTGCATTGGCTATTGTATGCAGTTAATGTTTCACCTCTCATTGAGGAGGAGGAGGACTCCCTAATGAAAGGAAGGCTCTGATTTTGATTAGGCTGTCAATCTAACAGACCCTTTCTTGTAACTGGGCCCCAGTGTTAGCATTATCTATGAGCAGGTCAGAGAATGAGGGGAGGAACAATTAATTTTACTGAACTATAATACGGTGAAGGGACAGTTCCACTGCTATAGGCTCTTACTCATGAAACACAGCAACAAGAACAAACTTTACATCACTACCCAAACCTCCCTATTAATGAATAAATTGGTAAGATTAAGTGTTTAATGACAAACCAAACTCCCAAATTTTATTGAAATCCTTCAAGAGAGAAGTTCCCTGGGGTGAAGAAGTTCCTGAAGACACAGGCCAGGACCAAATCTCCTGAAGCATCTTTTCTTCCTGTTACCTGAGCTCCGACGATGCCGTTACCCCCATAGAAGTTCTTGGCGTACATGTGCATTGAGCCGCCTTTCCCCTTAGCACACCCTCCTCTTCGTCCTACAAATGGCAGCACACATCCATGCATGAAAATCTAACCACACAAAGCAACAACCACCATAAAACCCAATTGTCTGAACACCTGACCCTTCGGGAAAACATTCCTCTTCATCACCCTATCTGCTAAGGAAGGTTAGACTAAATCTCCTCTCTCATCACTTACTCTCAATAGCATGTAGTTTCGACATTGGGTTTCCAGAGAGTATACAAACCTGACTTCTACACCAGTAGACAAGATAACATGAAGTAAAAAATGTCGCAGGAGAGAGGTAAATAGCTATCTAGACTCTGTCGGCACATTATAAAGCACTTCACCCAATTTACTGTCTCTACTAGACTTCTGCTGGCATTTTTATTGACAGCAAGCCTTATTCCCACTGTGCAGGGCTATGATTTTTCAATTTCACCTGAGGGGTCAGATAGCCTCATAAATGGTTTCCTCAAAGGTCCAAAATGTCACCCAGAAGGCTCATTTCTAATTTTTTTAAAACCACTCACAATGTTTAGCAACTTAATGGGAGACATCTGAATACTCCCTCCACTTACTACCCCCTCTCTGTAAATGAACAACAAACCTGTTAGCTCAGCAAGAATTGCTCGGACAGGCAGGCCCCGTGTGAAGGTGAAGCCATGGGCGCGGTAGGCGGTGATGAGATGGTCCGTGGGGTTGATGCCAGCCTCCAGGCCCACACAGCAAGCTTCCTGTAGTAAAGGAGGAACCAGGAAGCAATGCTATTTTCACTTTTGAATAAGTCTTTATTAGAACCAATTTTTAAAAAGCCCATAAAGGTAATAAATCCTGCTACTAGTAACCCAAAACACAAAGTAGAGAGTAAGGTCCAAACTAGAAACCATAACCAGTCCACAAATGTGCTGTTTCCTTTAGCCTGCACAGAGTTTTTAAAATAACCCACTAGTCAATAGAATGTAATAAAAACCAATGAAGCCTTAGTTCTACATTTCCATATGGAAGTAACTG
Source organism: Micromys minutus (assembly GCF_963924665.1). Lineage (NCBI taxonomy): Eukaryota > Metazoa > Chordata > Mammalia > Rodentia > Muridae > Micromys > Micromys minutus. Next base: position 29,948,695 of record NC_137970.1, on the reverse strand, counting down.
ACTAGAACCAAGTCATGTCACCTCTGGGTGGGACGTAAACATTCCAGCTCCCCACTGATCCATCTTACAACTGTTCATATTGTTATACATGGCCCCTTCACTCACTCATTGTGCCTAGCTAGCTCCCGTAGGTTTCTAAATTGGGAACCAGTGGCCATAACCAATTGTGCCTGCAGTAACTGTTAACTTAAAAAGTTCTACAATGGGACTGGAGAGATGGCTCAGTAGTTGAGAGCACGGCTGCTCTTCCAGAGGTCCTGAGTTCAATTCTCAGCAACCACACCACGGCTCACAACCATCAGTAATGTACTCTGATGCCCTCTTCTGGTATGTCTTAAGATAGCAACGATGTACTCACATGCATAAAATTAATAATTATTTTTTAAAAAGTTCTAGAATCCCCTAGGAGACAAATCTCTGGGTATGTCTATAAGGAAGTTTGTCAGGTTCAAGTGGGAAGACCCACCCTAAATGTGGTGACACCACCCGACAGGTTAGGATCCCAGACTGACTTAAAAAAGGACAAAGTGAGTTTGCTGAATGCAGATACAATAGAACCAGCTCTCTGCCCTGACCGCCATGCCTTCACCAAGACAGACTGCAGCTTCACACAGTGAGCTAAAGTCAACACACCCTTATGTCGCTTCTGTTGGCTATTCTGTCATAAGAGGAAGTACCTCATAAACCCAATAAAGCAACAAAATAGCCCCGCTTTTCCAGGAATGTATACAGTGTAGATGAGTGGGGTTCTGGCAATTTTAAAGCAGTAAAATGCTAAGGGCAGATGTAAACTGCAGAAATGCTAGGTGCAAATGAATCCGTAAGCCTACACTTCACAGGACTCCTAGCATTCTAGTTTATATCCTCAAATCCTACTTCAAAGCCTTCTGACCCAGGAAATGAGAGTGAAAAACAGTAAAGAGAAAGTGTATTTGGTGCTAAGTGTGGTGGCTCAGGCCAATCACAGCACTCTGGGAGATGAGGCCGGGCTGTGCAAGCTCTAGGAGTTTCCAGCAGCGTTGGGCTGTGAGACCTAGCCTCAAAAAGAGAAAAGAAAAGCTAAGGGGGAGGGGCAGACAGAGACAACTTGGTGAGAGGAAATGAGTTTGCCTCAAGCCTGACAGGTTAAACTCAATCCCCGAAATCCATAAGGTAGAAGGGAAGAGCAAATCCCACTACAAGCTGTCCTCTGTCGCCCCCATCAGCAGGTATACACACAGGGTGGCACCCAGGTATCTCACACACGAAAAAAAAAGTAAATAAATGGTGTTTATTAAGTGTTAAAAAGACGGGATGAAGGAGAAGTCAAAGAAAGTGATAAGGGGGTTAAGAGAAGGAAGAAAGCAATAACATGGCTGTCTAATAAACCTGTCACTTACCTGGCCATCACACAAGTGACAGAAACCACGAATAATTTTCTGCTTATACAGCTGATCGGCCTTTAGCTCCATCCGGCGCACAGTCTGCATCATTCTGTAGTACTTGAGCCCATCCTCTCTGGTGAGCACCGTGGTGACTGGAGGGCCCTCTTCTAGCCGATGAAGGTCACATTTCTGAAGCAATGTAAGATGGTCAGCCTCCCGTTACCACCCCCACAGATACTGCTGACTAATTCTAAGCTTCAACTCCACTAGCAGACAACTTAAACAGCAGTAAAGACATGCAGGCCTCAGCAGAGCTTCAAGAATAATGTGTGAGCTGGGTGTGGCGGCATACTTAGGCCTTTAATCCCAGCACTCAGGAAGCAGAGGCAGGTGATCTATATGAGTTCAAAGCTAGTCTGGTCTACAGAGTGAGTTTTAGGACAGGCAGGGCTACACAGAAAAACCTTGTCTTGGAAAAAAAAAACGAGGAGGAAGGGGAGGGAGGGAGGGAAGGAGGGAGGGAGGGAAAAGAGGGAAAGGAAGGATAACATGTGATAGCATATGCCTTATGATCTTATCACTGGGAAGGTGACAACAGGATCAAGAGTTCAAGGTTATGCCTTTGCTAGATAGTGTGGGACTAACTCGGGCTCCGTGAGACCCTGGGTTAAAAAGTAAAATAAATAAAAACAGTGGTTCAAAATGTTTCTGATTCCTTAAATTTATGGTCATCAATGTTTCACTGAAGCATACCCCATACCACACCTCTATCCAATGTTTGGCTCAAGAAAGGCCATGTGCCAGGACAGCTGTGAGGGCAACCTAACATATTTGTAGATGACATGTCAGAATGTCAAGAGCTGGACACCACAACCAGAGTACATTTTTAAGCCCATCTCCCTTAAACTACTAGCAAACTATTCTTGCTCAACTTCATGGAACCTTTGATGCTGGACTATCCAAAAGAAAGTGACCCCCACCCTCAAAGCACCAATATCAAAATAGTCCTGCTTGAAGGTGAAACTGCATCAAGCACTATGTGTTCAAAAACTAGTGAAGCACCTCTTACCTTAATCTCAAAGGTAGCATCATTTGCAAAGTTCCGGGAAGCCACCAGCACTCTGCTTGCCTAGAAAACAAAAGCATACAAATAAAGTCATTAGTTTTGTTTTTTACTGTCAAGACCAAGTCATTACTATCATGAAGCCATGTGGAAAGCATGGATTTGAAACACAGCCATATCACTGTCTGAAAGCAAAAAGGACAGCGGCAAACGCTAAACAGAGAGAACAATAATTATTAGCAACCAAACTTAAGAAAATAGGTTACACCTGGGATTTTTTGGAAGGTTTGTTTGCAAACAGAATACTTCGAATAAAATTATCCATTAGTCCCTATTTAAAGCAAACTGCTTTTCTATGATACATACCCATAAAGAAAAACATTACTCAGGGTATAAGAAAAATACCTGAATGAGAAACATCACATTAATGCTCAGTAACAATGGACCGGGGCCAGCCATTCTACAAGAACAACCTAAATTTTGAGATGATTATTTTTGAAGCCCCCAAAAGGGAAGAAGGGTTTCTTAAAACAGTGTTCCCGTCTTGATGTTTGAGTAGCTGTCTCAAACAAGTAGCAGTGCTTAGACTCACAGGCTCCTTTCTATATCCACAACTGAACAAATCTTTGAACAACATTCTATGTGTTAGCTAAGGTTCCCATTAGAGCACAAAACAGAATTGTTCAACTTTAGCCACTTTCTGCTGCATCTGCACATACTTGCAGGTAAACGACCAGAGTTTCTTTTCCTGGAGATTTGAAACATACTCATCAGATCCCATTAAAAAAAGCGTTTAATAACACAATATATTTTGTAACACTGGGTTTGACCTTGGTTGAGGGTTAAGAACAGCACAATCCATAAACCTCTAAGTGTATGAGCAGAGTGTTCAGATCTTTCCACTGCCTCCTACTCCCAGTGCTGGAATTCGAGGCATGCTCAGCAGCTTCCCAGGAGACGGCCCAGGAGACAGTCTTAGACCCTCAGTGGAATCCTAAAACCACTGGGAATACTGAATGCTGGGTGTCTGTACTACTTTAGGAAGGCAGCTTATCTGATGGTCATCAAGCTGGTTCCTGGTGCTGAACTGGGGAGTAGGGTATGCAGCAGATACCTGGCAGAAGGGATGATTTTTATCCTAATCTGGAGTGCAAGATTGCATCATTCTAGTCAGCACACAGATTAAAACTCATTAATTCTTTATTTCTGGAACTTTCCATTGAGTATCTTCAGAGACAGGAAAGTCTACAAAGCCATAGAAACAAAGTGGGAAGTAGCACACTTTGGCAACTACTATACTACTATCTGACAAAGCCAGCAAATTTCAGATGGCACACTTACCCAAGGGAAAACTGAAATGCTAGCAACAGATGCTTCGGTTAAATCAGATGAGACGACAATGTGTAAACATATCTATCTGAAAATGAAGAAAAACTGAACCTGAAACCAGCCAGGTAGCAGGGGGAAAAAATTGGCAGCCAGAACTGGCTATTGCATTGCAAAATAAAATTTCTAGCTCCAACTGCAGAAAGTAGTTTGGGGAACAATCTACAGCAGAGAGCAAACTAACCAGGCATTAGTAGGAGAAAAAGGTAAGTTCTTTCTCAAAGATAAGCTTACTGAGTTCAGGATGTGATGGTTCACGGGATGGGAGGTAGAGGCAAGGGTGGGGGTGGGATGAGTTTGGGGACAAGAGGAAACCATCTTTCAGAAAAACAAAATAAACAAGAATTGGCTTTAAATGGGATTCCTGCTGGGTTTTCTTATGCGCTGGGGAGATGGGGGTGGGGAGGGGGGTTGTAGGGGGATGAACTCAGGACCTCACTCTGCTAAGGGCATGCTCTCCCTCTGAGCTGCACTTCAGCCCCATGGAAAGTCCTCTCATGAAGACTTTCAACAATCAAGAAAATAAAATTTTCTAAGTATCTAAAAGCAGCATTCAAGTGACCGAGTGAGAGTAGTTAATTCTCGGAATGTACCAACACGAATTTAAAACCTTGCCTAATATGCAGAGGTTAAAAAAAAAGTAGTAAAAAAGTCTCACAAAAGAAAGCATAACAAATACAAGCGATAAGGCAAAAGAAAAAATTTAAATGTGGCTCCGCCTTACTGACCGTGAAAGCTTTCAACCTCACCTTAAAATGAAAGCGTGACACAGAGGCAACCTTTCAGCCTGAGGTAAATCTCCATGTTTCCCTAATTTTTTTAAGCCGGTTAAAACAACTAACAGAATAAAAAGTGGAAAGGTAATGAAGCAAACGGAGGCCTCAGAGGAAGATAAGGGGATTAACTTTAGGCTTATCACAGAAACCATCAAAGAGCAAGTGACTAACAGCCCCCTCCCTCCAGTATCCCTTGGCTACCACAGCTCTCCTTACACAAGTTTGGCTGGTCGGCTCACTTGTAAGCAGGGCTCACTTTTAAGTATTTTTTGCAAGGCTTAAATTAAATTCTAAAGTCTTTTTCACATGTATAACATGAACAAACTAAAACTCTTAAGCTACTTTGTGTTGTTACGAGGGCAGAAATCTGCAATTACTTAGAATTGTGATAAAGAGATACAATGTCTACTCTTGAGATTAAAGGTGAAACTTAAGTTTGAAACATTCTGAAAGCCTTCACGAATGGCTCCTAATTACTCTGTAACAAGAAATACAGTTACAAAGAAAACTGGCAGCCAGGCAGGGTGCTGCATTCCTTTGATCTTGGCACTCAAGAGGCAGAAGCAGGCATGGATCTCTGATTGGAAGCCAGCCAGAGCTACACAGGAGACCCTACCGTAAAGAGACCGAGACAAAGACAAAGCAACCTACTTATCTTCCCCCCTTAGCATGCTGGATATGGGTACACAAAACTTTAATGCAAGCACTTTGGGAGGTAGAGAAGGCAAGGAGATCTGAGTTCCAGGCCAGCCAGGGATCCAAAGTGAAAGACCTTGTCTCCAAAACAGTTTTATAAAAAAAAAAAGAAAGAAAGAAAGAAAAGAAAGAAAGAAAAGAAAAAAAAGCTAGCGGAGATGTTCTAACTGGATACTTCTTATGGTGAATTTCACTGTGGAATCTACTTTTTTTTTTCCTGCTGTGAGGTGACTATAAAGGAAATGGTAAACGTCCTTCAGACAAAGCAACACAACACCCAAGGTTAGCTTCTCCAGTCTAACTTAGATTTAAGGGAGTTCCAGCTTCCCACTGTAGTCTCTCCTCCTAAAGGGGAGCACATGTCTTAAAAGCAGAAGGTATGATTTTTATTGATTTCAGATTCTAATTCAACTTGTAAACTGATTCTAGTAAGAGCTGGGTATTTTTTTTCCCTTTCCACTGTGGGGAACAAAGCTTTTTTTAGTTTTTAATTTTATTTCACGTCCAGTCCCCAAGCTATAGACAAATTTCCCTTCAACTAACAATTTCTGAACACAAGAAACTTGTTCAAACCAACTGAAAATTGAAGATGCAGTTTTAACGCCTGTGAAGATCCTGGCCGAATTCAGGGCACATGCTAAGTGTTCAGTGAATGTTGGCTATGTCAGAGACATACAAAGACACATAAGAAATGTGCTTTGCTGCTGTACAATTCAATCACGAATACATTTAGTCAATCAAACGGTGTTTTTCCATTACTTAATGGAATTCCTCGGGAAGCTCACTTTCGACCTTTCCACAACCTCCCCAAACTAAGCAGAACTACATCAAATCCTGAAGAAATCAATAGAACCAGAATTACAAGTCGAAGCCCGATGGCAGTTACACCAAGAGAAAGCAACCTCGGTATGGCTAGAGGTCAAAATGGTAAAAGCTTAGGTATTAGACAACTCTTAAAGCTGGGGCCATAAGTCTTAACCTCTAATCCCAACCCTCCGAAAACCATTGCTGTTTTCTTTCTCTACTTTGATCTCTAAGCCTCTGTGTGTTTAAGGGTAAAGAAGGCTTCCTCTGGGTTATGCTCGATTGCTCTAAAATTGACTGCCAAGAAAAAGTTTAGACGGGCAGGGAGTGGAGGAAGTTTGTTTTCCGTGAACCTGACCCCTCTGAACCTTTCTCAGAACACAGGTGATCTACAAATGCTCACCCAGCTGGACGCCCGTACTTGTCAGGTGCCAAGCAGTAGGGTTGGCATACGTGCCACTGTCCAACTCAACCCCATAAGGTAGCGTCCTCAGTATCTCCATTATAGAGATAACAAAACTGAGCCCTGGAAAGATTTTTTTTTTAATTTCTTTGCCTCTTGATGGTGCTTGGTAGACTCAAGACTAGTAAACGATGAAGTCAGAGTGCGCACTGAACCCGACTCCCGGGACTGGGAGCTCTTTATTTCGTCTTACATGGCCTCTTAGCCAAGAGCAATGACATGAAGGAGACTGGAAGTCAGCGGAGTCCACAGAGGCTGGAGTAAACCCAAGCTCCGCCTCCCAGTGCCCCGTAAGCAACGGGCAGTTGTGGGGCGCTGCTGGGGAGCCAGCATGAAGCTCCACCAGTGGAGATTGGGAGAGGCACAGCGGGCCGGGCCCGTTCTCAAGCCGTTCCACCCCGGTCAGTGGTGACGCGCACCGAAGGGAAAGCCCACCGGAGCCCCGGAGCTCGACCCCAGCACCCAGCCTTGCGCTCCAGGGGGGGCCGGCCCGCCCTCTTCCTGCCCCGCCTCAGGCCGGCTCCAGCCCCACCCCGGCTTCCCGGGATCAGGCGACCTCACCGGCTTCTGCGCAGCACCTGCCAACACGCGGGACACAGCGGCAAGCATCTTCCTCATGGAGTGCAGCAGACTCACGCGGCGGCCGCGGCACCCAGGCACTCAAAAGGAGTAGATCGGGCGTCCCCAAGTCTCCTTGAGGCGCCCGGAGCCGAAGCCACGCCCTAAACGCAGTGACGGAGTCGGAACGGCATCACACGCCGCGCCAGCCTGTAGACCAACCAGAATGGTTGCCGGTGATGGCTACACCCATCTGAGGGACAAGTGGCCGCCCATTAATTAACTAAAGATGAGGTGGGGCTGTAGCTTTCGGGTGAGGAGGCAGCCCTCCTAGGGCGCCTGCGTGGGAAAGTGGGGTCACCGGAGGAGGCCTCTCCTTCCTATTGCACGGAGTACCACAGACCAGCGGAAGAAGGGGTGAACGCAGAGGTCCTGCTGTTTGCCCTGTCGGGCCAGTGGTACAGCTTTGACAGCCTTATTCCAAAATACAGAAAAGCCATGGTGCCAGGGCCAGACAGACAGACCACCTGGTTTCTAGAAATGGTTCTGTCACTAATGTGTCTTTTAAAGATCACATAGCCCTTGCAAAATGCTGCCCTGGTTGACTTGGGTGAGAATAACAAAAATAGATTTAATAGTTAAATGTCGGCTGTTGCTGGGTGTGGTGGCACATGCCTGTCATGGCTTCTCCAGGGAGTCTGAGGTAACATGATAGCCAGAGTTGGAGGCCAGGCTGGCTATTTAGTTCAAGGCAAGCTTGGACTATTTAGCCAGACTATATAAAAAAATAAGTAAATAAAAGCAAGTACTAATAGTTGACCATAGACATCCAAGAGTTCAAATTTAGGGCTTATTTGTTCTTTGATTTTCCGTTAGCTTGCTTCTTTTCATGAGGAACTCAGTTATAGACAAGCAGTTTGTCGGTCCTTTATGCTTTGGAAAAGGCAGAGTCCTGTATCTCCTGTGTTACTGTTACCCAAACACTTAGGGTTTGATTAGGACACAAGACTTTATGAGAACAAGAGAAATGTGCTCATGATGCTTTCTCAAAGTTTGGACTGTGTTAGCCACTGTGCAGGTGTTTATGTGGTCTCTGTCAGTTAACTTCAAAGGACCACTGGATCAGAGAAACAGGTTGACTTTTCCACCCAAATGTCCAGCGTGGATTGGCCAGGAAGCATTTCTATGAGGTCAGTTGGGAACCCAGGATAAAAAAGTACTGTAATATTTGCATTTATGATCTCCATGGTCTATGCACCATGGAAGGAGAAAATGCTCAAACGTTTTTACAAAGTCCCTCATCTGCTTTGGGTGATTTGTTATCTGTCCCTGGAACTGGCGGCTTGGTCACCTGCTCTGTCCTGTTTTGTCATCCACAGAAGAAAAAGGATGAAATGAGTACTGTAGTGACACATTATAACCCACAGGAAAGAAATAGCCACAAATACTTAACTGAATAAGAGAAAGGAGCAACAGTCCCTTACAATAGAATTTCAATTATTTATTGTAAAAGGAATGCTGAAGACAATGGGGAGACAGAGGCAGGAGGATCCCTGGCGTTCGCTAGTCAATCAGTCTAGCTGAAGTAAGCTCCAGGATAAGTGAGAGCCTGCCTCAAAAATATTAGATGAAGAGTGATTGAGGAAGACACCTGACATTAACCTTTGACCTCCACTTGCATATGCACACACAAAAAACAGACTGAATGGGTGGGAACCACCACTTCAGAAAGACACAGTCACCAGTGCAGGCGGGAATTATCAATAGAAGCTAAAACAAATGGCGGGGGTGGGGTGGGGGGATGAGAAACAAGACTTCTGCATTAATATCTTCCAACAAGAAATTTATCATTACAAACGTTAATGCCTTGAAGAACCTGCCATGGGGAAACAAGGGAACAAGGTGTTTTCATAACTAGAATATTTTTGTTACATCCTTTTCTTCGTAAAAAGTTACAAAGCCAAGGCTATCAAGATGGCTCAACAGGTAAAGATACTTGCCACTATGTCTGAGGGCATAAGTCTGATTCCTAGGACCCACGTGTGGAAAAAGAGAACTGACCAGTAATTTGTCCTTTCATGTACATGCGCGCGCGCGCGCACACACACACACACACACACACACAGAGGCACACCATTCAGAAATTGAAAGTGAGTGATACTTTGCAACTTTGTAGCAAGTGGGGTCAAATTGTAACTATGCACTACCATTATTCTGTATGTGCTAAAACATGCACAAAGGGGGCTGGTCAATATAAGGGAAGTCGGAGAGATGAGCCACCTCTCCAGCCCCACAACATAATGTTATATCAAGTTGTTGGCATAACCCATAGAGAAAGACTTCAAGTTACTTAATACCAGAGGAAAGTGGCTATGCCTCCTCAGTGGGATATATCCTCTGGGGGAAAATATTAATTGATATTGCTATTGAGACAGGGCTTTACTGTGTAGCCCTCAATATCCCAGGCCATGCTGGCCTCAGTAATTATGTTTTTTATCAAAAACTTCATCCATTCAAACATACTTAGATCATTTCCCTCCTTGTCTGTCTCCCCCAATCTTTCTTCTGGCTCCTGTCTCCAACTAATGGCATCATTTTTATTATTATTGCTAAATATATGCAAAAATAGAAATACAACCTGATGAATCCATTTAATGTAGCTGTGTGTGTATGATTTTAGGATGACCACTCATATTGGATAAACAATTGGAAGGCCCATCCCTAGTTTTCTCTTTCTTTCTCAGAAACCATTAGTTGTCAGTAGTTCTTTCCCTAAGGGTGGAATAAATTCCATTTTATTTGAGGGCTGGTGATTGAATCTAAGGCCACCCCAGGCCTATCACTGTTATTATAGGAAGCTAAATATAGACAAGCTCTCTCTCTCTCTCTCTCTCTCTCTCTCTCTCTCTCTCTCTCTCTCACACACACACACACACACACACACACAGGGAATGGATATTATTTTAATTTCACTGGGAGCTGGGAATATAGCCCATTGGTAGTACAGAGGTTGCCTGTGATACAAGAAGACCTGGGTTCAATTGCCAGAAATATACAACCATCATGATGGTTCAAGTCTATAATTCCAGAATTTAGAAGTTGGAGGCAGGAAGCTGAGAAGACATTTAAACTCATCTTCAGCTAGTGAAGCTAAGCAATGTGAGATCCTGTCCAAAACTGGTCATTAGGAACTATGATTTCAGCATAAAAGAAGATCATAGACACAAACTCCAAGAAGCCAAAGTTGAGTGGTCTCAACTATATCATGTAGGAAGTCCTAGAAACAAAGAACAACACTAAATAGGCTCAGCAGGTGTTATTTATGTATTTATTCATGCATATATATAAAACAATAATCAAGAAAAAGAGGCCATACATTTGAGGAGTCAGGGCTGTGAGAGTGGTTGTGGGGAGAAGAGGAAAGGGGGAATGATGTAATTAAATTTTAATTAAAAGTTAAAAAAATTAAAGAATATAAAACGTTCTCTAAATGGAACCAATGTAAGAAATGGTAAAGGAAAGATGACCTATACAATGGACAATAGTAAACAAACAGGGAGTGGTCACATGCTGAAGGGGGATTTATTAGCCACATACAATGGGTGTGTCATTATTGCTGAATATATCAAACTAAGTAGACATTTGTCAGCTACATTGGGCAAAACCTGACTGGATGTTTGAGGGTATTAAAGACTTTAAAGCATGTAAAAGTGCTTTTAAAGTGATCTTCAAAAGAGCCCTTGTATAGAGACTCGCTAGAGTGATGGGTTTTGTGTTTTGTGTTTTTCTTCTGGTGCTGGGATCTAGAACCTAGGGCCTCATGCATGCTGTTTGACATGTGACTTATCAGTAAGCCATACACAAATTCCCACATAATGAAGATGTTTCTCATAGATATAAGATGTCTGCAAGGAGTTTTAAAACACTCCAGTAATAATGGTGGACGGTCTGGGGTGGTTTGTAGGCTTCAAACAGAAACAATAGACAGTGATAGGTGTGTAGCAGCCAGTGGCTATGTATGTGTATGATTTCTTTTTCATTTACAGAACCAGTGCACATATCAGACACCAATGATTAAGCAATCATCTCTAGTTAAGGTTAAAGTTTTCATAGCACCATTGCCTAACATTCCTTCTGTGCTAGCTTTTTTTTTTTTTCTTCCAAGACAGGGTTTCTCTTTGTAACCCCAACCTTCCTGGAACTTGCTCTATAGACCAGGCTTGTCTGAAGCTCAGATATTCACCTGCCTCTGCCTTTCAAATGCTGGGATTAAAGGCATGCGTCACCATCACCTGGCTATATACTAGCTATTTTTATGTCCACTTGATACAAGCCTGAATCATTCAGGAAGAGAGAACTTCAACCAAGAAAATACTCCCATAAGATTAGCCCGTTAGCAAGCCTGTGGGTCATTTTTTTTTTTTTTTGATTGATGATTGGTGTGGGAGGATCTGTCCTATTATGGGTGATGCTACTTCTGGGTAGGTGGCCTTAGAGTACTATAAGAAGGCAGGCTGAACAAGCCAAGAGGAGCAGTGTTTACCCATGGTATTTACTTCAATTCCTGACATGACTTACTGGATGGTGGACCCTTTCCTCCTCATGTTGCTTTGGTCACAGTGTTTATCACAGCAACAGAAACCCTAAGACAACTGCATTTACTGAGCAATACTTTTTTGAGCCACTCCTTATGAAGTAGCTTGTTAAGGAACAGGGGACAATGGCTAATTGACAGTGTCCTAATGCTCCTGTGGAACTTGTGATCTGGCAAGCAAGGCGAATGGTGGCAGTTTTCCAACACACACACACACACACACACACACACACACACACACACACACACACACAAATTATATATGTAACCCACTTAAGTTGTGTTAGGAAAGGTCCCAGGCCATGCCTGGTAACACAAGAGGTATGTTATTCCTCACAGCACTGGAGTTTGGGAAATCTAAGGTCAAGGAACTAAGATCTATTCCCATCACACGTGGATTACATAATATTGCATGCCCTTCTCATTCTGGTCTCGTTTTCCTATCATGCAAACCCTGGCTGATTCCTCTGGCCTGAAGTTACTTTCTCAACAATTTTCTGGGCTTATTCCCAAGGAGAATTAATCTTTGGAAACCTAGAAACAGACCCAGCCTAATAGCTGGACTCTGGAACTAGTCCACCTGGTCTCAAATCTTGGCTCAACCTCTTACTAGCTACATGACCTTGGGCAGGTTGCTTAACCTTTCTGAGCTTCCATTTCCTTGTCTTTAAACAATGTAACAACAGTGCTCATCTCCTAGAGCTTTCGTGAAGCTGGCATGGGTTAACATTTGTCAAGTCTAATGCTTGGCCCTTAATGTGCCTTATACTAGAATTTTGTTATAAATATAGAGATCTTTTTGGGCTCTTGGTGCTTTTGGTGGGAACCTCTGGTTGTCAGATGTGCTTTGGGAATGAATCAGTTGGACACTTGGCAGATTCAGGGATTAACTCTGTTCCTGTAGAGGGTTTCTTAGTGGGAGGCCTTGCTGTCTCAAAAGTCACTTCTGTTGATGAAGAGAGGCTGGCAGGCAGTGTTGAGACATTTGGCTTTACTGGATAGGGCCAGCCAGCTTGGGCAGTAAGAGCCCACCCCCTCTCTCCCTGTGTGTGTGTGTGTGTGTGTGTGTGTGTGTGTGCATGTTTATATGTGCACACTCACTCTTACCCGTGTGTTTGCCTATGTAGGCCAGAGGTTGATGGATGTGGGGGTATCTTCCTCAATTGCTCTCTACCTTGTTTCTTTGAGACAGGGACTCTCCCTGAACACAGACCTCACTGATTGGCTAGACTGTATGGCCAGATAGCTTTAGGAGTCTTCTCTTCCCAACTCTCCCCATCCCCAGCACTAGTATCATAGATGTATGCCGCTCCATGAGACTTTGACATGGGAACTATGGGTCAGAGTGCTGGTCCTCACGCCTGCATAGCCAGAAGCAATCGACCCACTGAGCCATCTCCCTATCACTGGTGGTCCTGCTCACACAACTTGAAATTCCTTTTTCTTTGGCCATGCATGGGGTAAAAACTTTCCAGAGGCACCCTGGTATTTGCTGGGAATACAAAAAGTGCTTGCTAAGCGAAGAGAGGGACAATGATGTCAATACTATGCTTTGTTCTGAGATTTTCCAGGCATTATGTACCACCGCAGAAAGATCCTAGAACCAACAGCCAGGCTTCAAGTGGTATTTGAGTCACTGAACTAACAGCCAAGTCAGGCTACACTCACAGCTGTTACAACCAGTGTTTCTCTGTTTATAGTCACTTTTCAAGCCCATGTGTTTGTCTCCAACCAATGGCTTCAACTTCTTAAAATTTAGACTATCTATCTATATACATATATAAAAAGATTTTTATATATATTTAAAGATTTATATATATATATTTAAATATATATAAAGATTTATATATATTTAAAGATTTATATGTCTTTAAATATATATATATATATATATTTTAAAAATATAGACTTTAAAAAGTCTATACCTGGGGTGTGTGCATAGGTTACGTTAGCTACAGCTTTCTCTTTAGAAATGTAGGCAGGTGTCTTCCAGGCTTCCAAGGGGGCATGAGGCCTGCTGGTTCACACTTGTCATCTCAGCACTTCATAAGCTGAGGCAGAAAGAGCACTGCAAATCCCAGTCAGCTTGTTTCATGCTGTGTTGTTCAGGCTGGCATGGACTATGGAGTCCCTATCCCAAAGAACAAAGGGGAGTAGCATCAGGGGGGACATGGGCTGTGGGAGTACTGTACCTTTTTTCTTACAGTGAGCTGGGACCAGTAGCTGGCACACTTGGCTAAATTTGTGGCTTTTGGTTTTTTGACCCTCAAATTTGGTAAGGAATGTCTGAATGAGAATGAGCCACTAGGTTCATACTGAAACATTTGGTCCCCTGTTAGTGGAACTGTTTGGGAAGAATTAGGCTATGTGGCCTTGTTGAAGGAGGTGTATCACAGGCTGGGCTTTGAGATTCCCTAAGCCAACACCAGGCCTTGTCTTCTCTCTCTTTGCCTGCAACTTGTAGATTAGATGTGAGATCTCAGCTACTTCTCCAGCACCATGCCTCCCGTCTGTTTGCCTACCTGCCTACATGGCACCAAGTTTCCTGTCATGCTGAAAATGGACTAACCCTCTGAAACTGTAAGCAATTATCCAGTTATGAATGCCCTGTTTTATAAATTGCCTTGGTTATGGTGCTTCATCCCAGCAATAAGTAAGTAAGACACTGCTTGAGTTGCCTTTGATCATCTGTCCCATCTGTTGTTCAGATTCTACCCAAGTACTTTAAGTCCCTAATGTACATCATAGCTATTCCTCTGATAGACTGGCTTTGACTGGGGCTACAGTAAAATGCCAGACTTATGTGCTTATTAATGACAATATATTCGGGCTGGAGAGATGGCTCAGCATTTAAGAGTATCGACTGCTCTTCCAGAGGTCCTGAGTTCAATTCCCAGCATCCATCTGTAATGGGATCTGACGCCCTCTTCTGGTGTGTCTGAAGACGGCGACCGTGTACTCACATACATGAAATAAATAAATCTTAAAAAAGAAATATATTCAAAATTATGTCTACTCAGAAAATGTAAGCAAAGATGATGGGTGGAGCGTGTCTCACTCCATTCTCTCTTGTATTGCTTCCTGCCAGCCAGCTCAGGCTAGCATTCTCTGAGGTGGACTTTCTGCCCTTGCCTTCCTTCACCAAGTCGGTATTTCACCTTGGTATGTTAGTGCCACCTGCAGGGATTTGGCCTTACTTTTTTGTCTTATTTTGCCTTTATTTTTATTTTATTTTATTTTATTTTTATTTTCAAGACAGGTCTCACTATCCAGCTCAACCTGTCTGGAACATAGTCTCACTTTAGGAACTGGGGTTGGTTTCAGCACTGGCCAATTTAGGTCTTTTTGTTCATGAATAAAGTAAGGTCCAAGGCTGTCACATAATTTGCTTAAAGGAATTTAGTGACAAGCTGAGACTAGAAATCAGAGTTCCTGAGATTTAGCCTAATAGCCCATATGTTAGGTTGTTAATAGTGAGGGAGTAAATGCATGAACAATAATTCCATGCACCTTGGGTCTATACCATGTGCAATGCATAGAATTTTGTCAACAGAGTACCATCAACATGTCTCCTAATTACTTGGCCTCTTCTACAGCCCAGATGAGCCATTTACCCTGTGATGTGCCCTCATCAGTGAGTCACACAGGAAGACCTGTGCCATGGGGGTGGGGGCTGAAGAATCCTCATCAGTAACCCATCTATTAGAAAGTCTGTGAGAGCACTTTACTTAAACTTGTACCAGAGGTCTGAAAATACAGCTGTTATTACAGTGCTTACTGATCATGCACAGAGCCCTGGACTCAAGCCCCAAAACCATGTGTAAAATGTAAGTGTGGTAGTGTATGCCAATAATCCTGCCACTCACAAGATGGAAGTTAATGCTCATCCTAAATTGCATACCAAATTTGAGGCCAGCCTGCCATACTTATGACACCCTGTATCAAAAATTAAAATGAAAAAAAAAATCTTGTACCAGAGGAATATACTGACTCATCTAAGAAGCACTAAGAATAAGTTTGAGTGGGTAAGTGATGTTCTGCAAACGTGGTGGTGGGGTGCAAATTCCGGTGGGTCTTTGCCTCTGCATCAACAGAATAGAGTGAGCCAGGGCCCTGAGGCCAGGTACACTTAGAGCTGTGGCTTTATGGCTGCTCTTATGACATATTCGATCACATGACTGAATGGGTTTGGATCAGCACTTCAGCCTAGTCAGGTACCCACGGGGACAGACGATGTCACCACACTTATGAGAACAGGATGTGCATGGGAACAGGACATGAGGCAGACTGTGTCAGTGCCTACGTGGAAGACTGACAGAACTGTGCCTAGGATTTCCTTTACTGTAAGAAGTTTGAGAGAAGGCTGGAGCCAAAGAGCTCCATCAACTTCATTTATTCAAACTAACCCGTCACTCCTGAAGGACCAAATATATTTATTAAGCCAACTGGTGTTTGGGGAGTACCTACTCTAGGATTTGGAGATATAAGAAAAGATAATGTCCCATGCTGCAAAACAATAACAATAACCCATAAAAGAAACAACCCACTGATCGAAAGGAATGACCCCCCAGAAAGCAAGTGTCAAATCTCCACAGCACTTAAACTGGAGCAATGATAGATTATATAGGAAAAGCATGAGCTATGCAAGAAGCTAAAATTTAAGGAAGAGATTATCAGTGGTTCTCAAAGTACAGATAGCCCAGTAGGCAGCTTCAGCACAACAAATGGGAATACAAGTTAAATGAAAATTCCCAGTCCCTCCTCATAAGAAACCAAACAGAGGTCTGCAGTCCTTGTTTTCCGGTAGCTTGTGCATAAATCTGAGGACAAATCACATAGTTTGGAATCTTTGGCAATTAAACTAAGTGGCATCTTTCATCAGCACCATAATAGAGAAGCCTTTGTTCTGCAACAGCTGAATAATACTAGCAGGCTATACTCTAACACTGGGGAAAAGAAGTCCCAAACAGAAAGCACCTTCTCTGTAACAACACCTATAGTTTCCAGCCCAGCCATGAGATCATAACACTTATGAGCAGCCAGTACTTTGTCGTGTGTTGCTTGGCTACACTGATCAGTAGTTAGGTTACTACCCAGACCTGAAAGGACATGCATGGTATGTACTCATAAGTGAATAATAGCCATAAAGTACAGGATAACCATGCTACAACCCACAGGCTCAAAGAAGCTAAGTAACATGGAGGACCCAAGGGGGGAATCTTTGAATCTCACTCAGAAGGGGAAATAAATTAGCCCACCTAGGTGGAGGGAGGAAACTAAATGGGGGAGGAGTTGGGAAGGGGAACAGGAATGAGGGGATCAGGTATAGGGAGATCCAGGGAGAGAGGGCAGGGGGAGAGTGAACAGAAATTGGTAGTGGGTGAGCAGCAGGCGAGAGCAGGGAGGGGGCACCCCTAGGATGCACCAGAGACCTGGGATGGACGATGCTCCAGGAAGTCTATGGGAGTGACTCTATCTGAGACTCCTAGCAGTGAGGATATGGAATCTGGAGTTGTCACCTCCTGTAGCCAGGCAGGCTCCCAGCAGAGGGATACGGCACGTTAGGAGGTGTGCCTTGTGTTCACTCAGAGGCCAGAAGAGGATGTTGCACCCCTTTTTATTGTTCCCTGTCCTGTTTTATTGCTCCCATCTTATGTCCCCCAGACAGGGTCTCTTACTGAGACTAGAACTAAGTTGGCAGCCATCAAGTCCCAGTGGGCCTCCTGTCTGTGCTCCCCCCCATAGCTGGGGATGTGGGCATGCAGGCATGTACACAGTCCTAGCCAGGTTCTTACTTGGCTACTGAGGATTTGAACTCATGTTTACACTGCAAGCACTATTACATACTGAGTCATAGTCCAATGCCTTTAAGTGCATTTTTTATCTCTCCCATATTCAACTTTCACTGTGTATACTGTAGAAGGAGAAAAACATCTGTTCTGTAATGGCATAATAATCCATACAGATCAATTTTACTGTAGGAGCATTGTAAACTGAATCACAGGGAAAACATCTCTGACTTGTGAGCAGGTGACTAGATGGACCTCTACCCAAGATAATAGGCGGAAACATCTTCTTTGGTGTGCAATTGATGATAAACTCCACTAGGGGGTGTAGCAACCAAGACTGAGATAGGAATGTACAATTACATGAAATTTGTGTTGGGCCTGTTTCATATTAAAAAGACCTGCTCTGCTATGACCAATTCCTCAGGATGTATTTTGATGTGTAAACAGAGATGACTGTTTTATAAGGCTGCAGTGTAATATAAGGAACATGGGGGAAACCCCGACCACAAAAGCATTAACAAGCCATAAAATGGAATTCCACCGGAAGGAATAAGGTGGTGAGGGACCTATTCAATCCTTCTTCCACCAGGTGGCAACCCAACATTAGCAATAGCAATAGTTTGGCATTACCCGCACCCCCCCCCCCACATGAAAACACTTGCCAATGTGTGTGGAACTTTCTTAAAATATGTAAAGACAACATTAACAATCTCAATTCACATGTTAGTGATGGATACATGGTTCCTTTACTTAATAAAATTTAACCGAACTTTTGTGTTTGGGGTTTGAATATATTTTGATTATACTGCTCTTTCCTTACATGTTAGTGACTTGCTTTTACAGTCTGGCCACCACTAGGAAATCCTCTTTGGAAAAAAAAAATGTTTCCGTCTTTCCAGCTTCTACTACAGAAGCTGATACATAGCACGGCATCAATAAACATTTATTAAAGAAGAGACCGAAGATAATATTCATATAAGAACAAGGTATGAAAATTAAAACTGGTGATTTCTGAACTCTTTTCCTAAGGCTTTTTGGAAGACATACATTTATTTATTGTGCCTATTGTCTGCGTGTGCATGTATATGGGTGTGTAGATGCCATGTATACTTGTGGGATTTGGGTCTGTCTTTCCATGTTGTCGGTCCAGGGAATAGAACCCAGGTTGTCTAGCATAGTGGCCAACTCCTTTCCCCGCTGAGCCATCTCCCTGGACCTCCCCAAGGCTTCGGCAGCCTTCAGCCGCACTGGTGGAAGGTAGAGGAAAGCATGACTGAGATCCAAATGGCAATGTTACTAATCCAAAGCCTTGGAGATGAGATGAAAGAAAAGTTGATAAATTAAAAGATAAGACGGGGCTAGAGAAATGGTCCCACAATTAAGAGCACTGACTCCCCTTCCAGGAGATGAGTGTTCAATTCCCAGCCACCATATGGCTGATCACAGTGGTCTGTTACTCCAGTTTTAGGGGATCAGATACTGTCTTCTGGCCTCCAAAGGTACTGCACACATGTGGTGCACAAGATTCACTGGTTGGTAAACCACCCATATACATAAAGTAGGAAAAGCAATGCTAAAGCATATCAGCCCACATCCCACATCACCTCTCTGACCTACCTGATACACCATTGCTCATGTGTCATGTGAGTGCTTTCTCATTCTGTTCCTACCTGCTCCCCACACGGAAGTAAAGGGGCTTTCTCTAAGTCATTAGTCAATATCGTTCTTCCTGATGAACACTTTCCTGTACTTTCGAACTGCTAGCAGAACAAAAGCCCAATGTCTTACCAGTATGCCTAAAGTCTTTGCACTTAAGGCTCAGCTCAACATCAACATCAGCTAAAGACATCTTATCCCCATGACTCAGCAACTCTCTTCTACCCGACTCTCTATGTCTGCTCTATGGAATTATTGGGATTTCATGTATATGGCAGGATATATCGTGGGCTCCCCTCATCAGAATGGTGGAACCCTGAGAGTGTTGGCATCTTGACCACCATGACCATCTCAGATCCTAGAATGATGCCAGGCACACAGAATACACTCAGCAAGTACACGACAAAGGATTCCTCTGCAGGCTAATTCTCATATCACAATACAAAAGGGGGATTTTAACCATTTGCATTCTCTATATATACAAAACCTCAATTAATCACTGCACACTGAGATTCTTAGGAAGATTCTGAGAAGAAGTTTGGGGATTCCATTCACCTCATATTCTTTGGGCACTAGGAGAACCCAAGAGAAATGAATGTCCCCCAAACTGTCATGACTTACTCTAACTTTGTAAACTAAACTTCTTAGGAACCAGTACACACAGAGAAAACATCCTCATCTGAGTCCTGAAGTGTCTTACTTGCTGTTCTGTGGAGTTGGCACAGTGGCTTCATCTGCTGAAATAGACTTTTTAAATAAATAAATATAAAAAATAGAAATTACTTAAAGCTAGAAGTTGACATAACTTTAACTTTGGCTTCTTCTGAATGATGAACAAAAGCATGCAAATAGCAGAATGATATTAATTCCCTTTATGAACGTTCACTGATATGTTTTATAACTCAAAAAATTAAAATAACCTTTATTATAAAAAAACCCTTTCAAATAAAAAAATACCACATGCACAAACATTAGCTACACCCAAAGTCTATACACCTTGGAACGGAAGCTGCACAGCTTCTCACTTTTCACTTTCACCTTTGAATGGTTTAGAATGTTAGACTCTCTTACATCCATGGTGCTCAACTGGGAGTGAGCCTGTCCCCATTAATCATGTGGAAATGTCTGGAGACATTTGGGTTGTCATCATCACTACTTGAGGAAGGGAAGTGGAATGAGCATCAGCTAGGCAGCCTACAAGGCCTAGAACAGCCAGTGCTAAGGCCACCGTCTGCCTGAAGTGTACTGTGCACTTTACTGGTGCTCTACAACAGCAGGGGCCTTGAGCTGGGCAGTGTCACTAGCGTGCCAGCTTTCTTCCATTTGCAAGAACAGCAGGATTTGATGAATTATGATATCGCAGCTCAACAAAGTTGGCCAAGGAAGGACATATTACAAAAATCATAGCGGTTGCTTGTCTATCCCTGTTCTATCATTGTGGGAAAGACACCATGACCGAGGCAGCTTACAAAGTAAAGCATTTTAATTGGGACTTTGTTTACAGTTTCAGAGGGCGAGTCCCGGATCATGTGAAATGTGAAAATGTTTGCCCAGTCCTTTATAAATTTTTGACTGCACATGCTTCTACCTGCCCATCCCATATATTTTCTGCCTTGGCAGATGCAGGCATGTGCTGTATTTAGAACTTGGACATTGGCTTATTTCAGAGGCCTTAAGCACAGGTATTTGAAACGATGCAATGACTCGCCCGTGGCTCTCCTTTTCCTCTCATCAAGGCCATGTTTTCTCGAGTCCCTTCACACCCTTTCAAACTTTAAACAAAATTCTATCAAGGTACATTAGCAGGATGCAGCTCCCATCTCTTGTCCTAGTGAAAGCCATTTGTGCCCTATGTGTCAAAGCCACAGACAATGAGAATCACTCAAGCTTTCCAAATGCCAGGAGGGCAACCAGTGAAGACTGTTAATCTTTCAAGAAACATCTCTTAGAAAATGTCAATGACCCTATTGTGAGACCTTAACGATGATCTTTAGTGTTGAGCCTGTTAGTTTTCAAGGATATTCCGGAGGAGGTATAGTGAACAGTTTCTCTAGGGAGGATGGGATTTTTCTCCCTCAGCTCTTCTGGCTTATCCATTCACTTCTTCCATTTCTCCCAAAGAGCAGGACTTGATGAATCACCGTATCACAATTCAAACAAAGTTTGCTAGGGGAGAAAGTATTACAAAAATAGCAGAGGATGTGTGTCTTAGTCACCATTCTATCGCTGTGAGGAGATACCATTGTTTGGGTTCAGACCGGGAGACCAGGGGCTAAGGTGTAAACTTTACACACCAAAACAGCCTGGCTTCCAGGCCCTTTCAGCATCCTTCAGTCCCTTCCTAGGATACCCTGCCCCCAATTCTGAACTTTTCAGCCCAGGAGCTAGGTTGCCTTTAGTCCAGAGGTTCTTTTTTTTTTTTTAAACATAACCCAGACATTTTCATCTTCATGTCTCTTGCATGTGTGTGTATCTGCCGGTGTCTGTGTGTATGTCTTTCTCCAGGCATGTGCTCTCCCCGCCCCCTCTCTCTCATTCTCTTCTTTCTCTCTCCCTATCCCTCTCCCTCACTCCCCCCTCTCTCTTTCTTTCTCTTTCCCATCTCCTCTCTCCCTTCCCATGGGGACTCTCCTGGCCTGAACTCGATGGTGAGTAGCTTCCCAATAAACCTGTCTATATAGATTTTAATCTGACATGAATTGGCTCATTCACCTGGAGTTGAGAAATAACTTAGCCTTGACCAAAGTAACCCCTATAAAAGAAAGCATTTAATTAGGAACTTGCTTATCACTTCAGAGGGTGAGTCCATTATTGTTGTGATGGGACGCTTGCTGACAGGGAGCCGGCACGATGCTGGAGAAGTAACTGAGAGCTCACAGCTGGTCCTGTAAGTTGCAGGCAGAGAGACTGGGCCTGGCATGGGCTTTGGAAACCTCAGAGCCACCTCCAGTGATAATCTTTCTCCACCAGGGCCATACCTTCTAATTCTTCCAAAGAGTTCCACTAACTGGGGGCCATTCTCATTCAAACCACAACACCACACTAAGAAATATGAGTGCTTTCCTTCCATGACCTGTTGTTCTAGTTTCATTTCTGCTGCTGTGAGAAATTACCCCTACAAAAGGTAACTGTGTATGTGTGTATATGTATGTATGTATGTATGTATGTATGTATGTATGTATGTATGTATATGCTATTTTCATTTGTAATTCCAACTTTTAACCCATCATTATGGGTAACTCAAGGCAGGAACTTCAAATAGCTTAGTCACATCACATCCCACCCCAGCCAAGAGAAGAGAGAAATGAATTCAAAGATGCCTACTGTTTACCTGGAACTGAATTCAGTTTCTCCATTCCTACACAGTTCAGACTCCCTGCCTTGGGAATGGTGCTACCCAGGTAGCCTGGGTCTTTTCACATGAATTAACTTAAGACAAATTACCCATAGACATACCTGTCTACAGGCCAACCCTGTGCAGGCAGCCCCTCAGTGAGACTCTTTCCAAATGACTCTAGGTTGTATTAAGTAGGGTTAAGGTTAGGGTAGTTAGTCAGGAGTGGACTGTCTGCTGGTCCCTCATTGACTCTTCTCTGTGGACATACTTTTTTAAATTATTTTTTATTGGATAGTCTCTGTATTTACAATTCAGGTGTTATCCCCTTTCCACCAATCCCCTTTCCTTTCCCCACCCATTGCCTCCATGAAGGTGTTCCATCTCCCAACCTCCCTCTCCTACCTCAGCATTTCCTTACACTGGAAAAAATGACCCTTTGCTGGACCAAACTCCTCTCTTTTCATTGATGCCAGACAATGTTATCCTCTGCTGCATATGCACCTGGAGCCATGGGTCTCTTTATAACAATTCATTGGTTGGTGTTTTAGTCCCTGGGAGCTGTGGTGGGTTTGGTTAGTTGATAATTTTGTTCTTCCCATGGGGTTGCAGATCCTTTCAGCTCCTACAGTCCTTTCTCTAGCTCCTTCATTGGTGTCCCCATGTTCAGTCCAATGGTTAGCTGCAAGCATCCTCCTCTTTATCACTATGGCTCTGTCAGAGCCTCTGAGATTCCTGCCAGTAAGCACTTCTTAGCATCAGCAATAGTGCATGGGTTTGGTGTATATGGGGTGGATCCCCAGGTGAGGCAGTCTCTGGATGATCTTTTCTCCAATCCCTGCTCCTCTATTTGTCCCTGTATTTCCTCCCATGAGTGTTTTGTTCTCCTTTTAAAGAAGGACTGAGGCATCCACCTTCTGAAGTTCCTTCTCTTGGAGCCTCATAAGTTGTATAAATTGTTTCTTGGGTATTATGAGCTTTTCTGGGGCTAGTACTCACTTATCAGTGAGTACATACCATGAGTGTTGTTTTGTGACTGGGTTACCTCTCTCAGGATGATAGCTTCAAGTTCCATCCATTTGCCTAGGAATTTCATGAAATTGTTGTTTTCAAGAGCTGAATAGTACTCCACTGTGTAAATGTATTCTGTGGACATACTTAAGGTTATATGTCCTTAAAGATTCTATTATTAATTTAAATTGTGTGCATGTGTGTGTGTGTGTGTCTGTGTCTGTGCATGAGTAATTGCATGTGCATGCAGTGCCTGGGGATGTCAGAAGAGCTCGTCAGATCCCCTAGGCTGAAGTTGCAGGCAATTGTGACAAAGGCACTGGGAACTAAACTCCATTCCTTGGCAACAGCAGTGTGCACTTTTAACTACTGAATTGATTGTCTCTCCAACCCTGACTCATATGCTTCTAACCTGATTGTGGCTCAAGAAATTATTCTACGTATCCAACACCATTTACTGATTGTTTATAGTAAGTTGGATCCTGGAGAGAAAATAGTGAACATGATATAGGCACAGTCTTTGAGAGCTCCAGCATCAGTAAATAGTTACCCAAAGGTATGAGGAACCCAGCAGTGGGAGTTCTGCCTGAGGTGCTTAGAGAACAGTCACTGAGAAAATGGCAATTATGCTAGGGCTTAAGGAAGCATAGACATTCACTGTGAAGGGGGAAGGGAAAGACTAACCCAAGAAAGAGGGATCTAGCTATGCACAGGTACACTGAAAGTGGCCCAGCCTGGAGGGTTCAAAGAATAGCAGCTCTCAGTAGGTGCAGATTAGGGGATTTGGGTGGAGCAGGATAACAGAAGAGAAGGGCCTGGGAAAACAGGCAGGGTCAAATCCTGAGACTTTTCCCTTCCAAGCTATTGTGAACAAAGGCTCCTAAAGAGAAGCTGTGCCTGGCTGTGAACAAAACACTCCTGCTGGGAATCTGTCTGCAGAACCGAGGGACCCTTTGGGATTTCAGTCCTGAGGAGAGACTGGGATTTTGTAGATGCAGACACTAATTACTATCTTGGGCTAGGTTTGATCTTCTGGAACAGTCGTTCTTTGTCCACTCTTGTGTCTGAAGTAGCACATTATGATAATAAGTAAAAACACCAATGGATTTTAAACTTTATCTTGATGTATTTTTTTCTTTGTTCTGGAAAACTATAAAGACTTGATGAAACTGATTCCACATTCAAACGTGGGATTTGGGTAACCTAAATCTTTATTCCCAGACCATGGGCATTCAAAATGGCTTCAGAATAAACAATCTGTTATTCCCTTTAAGATGAGAGCTATGGTTTTTATGTTGATGGCAGTTTCTTTCTTTTTTAAAGCTAAGATAACATTGTTGGCCTTCCATCTTAGCAACTCCATTTTGGTGACGTCATGGAGGAAGTGCTGGAAGGGAATATGGCTTGGAGGCAGTTCATGTGTGAGACTGGACTGAGGTCACTGGGTGGAAGGAGACTGGCTAATTAAACCCAGGGAGAAGTCTCTGGGAAGTAGATGTTGTGAGGAAAGGAGAGCTAGGAGAGTGGGGCTTCAAATAAATTGTAGTTTGAGTTTCTGTGGGATAGTCTTCTCACCAAAACAGACCCAGATGAGATGATGATGACAATGACGATGACGACGACAGTGGGTGGGTGTGTCCCTAGATCTGACACTGTTAATATGTTTAAGAACTCAAGATTGGATATGCCATAGTCCTAGTGGAAAAGCAATTACTATTGTTCTGCTGAAGGTGTAAGGGTTCATGATTTGTCAAAGAATGATACCTTGGACTCAAATAGTATGTAAACTGAAAGAGTGTTTTATTCTGCAGAAGACCAGCATGCTGCAGTCTCTCCTTACCAAGACCGAGGGACAACTAAGTGAGCTTGCAGGCCTGATCTAAAGCACACTAGGAAGTTCCAGGGTAGATGACTACCTTTACTCTATCTCTAGGTATTCTAGAACCATTATTGGGGTGTGAAGGCTGGAGCCTGTGGGTTTTCTAGTAGTAATGGACTTGCCTGGACTTGCCTAGTTCTTAGGTACAGTCTCCTTAACTGCCAATTTGAAGTCTGTCACAGAAGCAGCTTAGCCTTCTCAAAGGAGTTTAGCAATAAAATGACTCCTGAGGACATTCGGCTATACTCATCAGAGAAGCTTCCTTTCAAAGTAAAGGAGCTAACACAGCTGGACAGTGTGCAGAGAGTGAGAGCTTTTGGAACCTGAGTCCTAAATAGGATGTCTTCATTAAGTCCCCCAAGGATCAGGGAACTATGCAGAAGAGACAAAAAGACCAGGGTGAAGAGATGGCTCAGTGGTTAAGAGCACTGACACTGACTGCTTTTCCAGAGGTCCTGAGTTCAATTCCCAACAACCACATGGTGGCTCACAACCATCTGTAATGGGATCTGATGCCCTTTCCTAATGTGTCTGAGGATAGCTACAGTGTGCTACTCCTATACATTAAATGAATAAATAAATCTTTAAAAAAAGACAAGAAGATCATTAAGAGCCAGAGGTGATGGATGACTCCAAGGCAACTGTATTTTCCAGACACAAGGAGTGATGCACATATGAAGTCACAGAAACTCTGGCAGCACACTGACAGCACACACAGGATCTGCACAGGTTCAAGCCACATGGGATCCCAGTGCCAAGATGGGAAGTGGACATTGAATTCCATCAACATCCAAGAAAGTTTTCTCCAGTGGAATCTCACTGACTATACTGACCACACCTAAGGGGAGACCCCATGCTGGCCAATGGATGGCCAATACAAAACAAATTCCGGAGTATTTTTGTAAACTTTTGGTCTTTGTATGTATACTTATTTATTATTTATTTTGTTTTACTGGTCTTTTGATTGTATATTTTAGTTTCTGATTTTGTATTTTATGAGTTTTGCTTTCTTGTGTCTGTTGTATTTCTTATTTCTTTCATTTTCCTTTCTTTCTTTCTTTTTCTTTTTTCTTTTTTTGGTTATTTTGAGGAAGGATTTCTCTGTGTAGCCCTGGATATCCTAGAACTCTGCTCTGTAGATCAGGTTGGCCTCAAACTCAGAAATCTACTTACTGGAGACTCCAGAACACTGGGCTTAAAGGTGTGGGTCACTACACCCATCACTGTTCTTTTTTTAAATCTGGTTTGTTTATTTTATTTTCTCGTTTTTTTTTTTTTTTGTTTTTGTTCTTTTGTTTTTGTTTGAGAGAAAGAGAGAGAGAGAGAGAGAGAGAGAGAGAGAGAGAGAGAGAGATATTAAATAACAAAGGGGTGTGGATTTGGGTGAGGGGGTGGTAGAGAGGATCTGGGAGGAGTTGGAAGATAAGAAACCATGATTTAATATAGTGTATGAAAATGTTCTTCATTAAAAATGTTTGTGTATTAGACTGATATATAAAAATGTATAAAATGACATAAGTATTCTATTGTATTAACATAAGCTTTACTCATGTATACAGTATATCTTTTTATGCCTTTTTCTTTTCCCTTTCTCATTTTGAATATCGACTTTTTTGCTATACATATTTATTTAAAGCTTATGCAAATATAAGGGCCAATATGATGGAAGGGTACTCGCTACCAAAAAATAGGTCCCTGAGTTTGGTCTCTGGGTCTCACATAGACTAAGGAGAGAACTGACTCCTTCAAGTTGTCCTCTAAACTCCACATGCTTGCCATTGGCACAATGCTCTCCATAAATATATTAATATAAAATACATAAATTATACAAATGTGCCAGACTTAGGAGGTGGAGACAGCAGGAACTGACTGTTCAAAGTTTTTGTTGGCTACATAGGGATTGTTTTTGGGGCTAGAAATTCTACCTCAAAACAAGCAAACGGGCTAGGGATGTTAAGGACTGTTGTTGCTCTTCTAGAAGGCCTGGGTTCAACTCCCATCATCTGCAGGACAGCTTACAAACAGTTACAACTCCAGTTACAGAGGGTCTAATGACCTCTTCTGGCCTTGGCTGGTATTTCAGGCAAGTAGTACAAAGACTGCCCAGCAAAACACCCATACGCAAAATAAATAAACCATCAATACCGCAAACAAACAAATAAACCACACAATGTGGTTAAATTTTAGATTGAAACTCTTTTAGAGTGGTGGTCAGGAAGTTTTCTTGTAATGTTTGGGATAGTCCATGTCATGGGCGTTGGGGACATATAGCCTCTTTGTCATAGTCAGCACGATCACTGTATAGCCCAAGCCGGTATACATTATATATCATTAGTTCTCTTGAGTGTTCACAATGAAGTAGTCATTGAAATCACACTCCCAATTTGATTACTGCTGTGGGGCCACCCTGAAGGGACCCATGTAGGTGGGATTCTTGATGGTGTTCTTGGTGTGAGAGAGTAGTTACTATGTACATAGAGAAGGGATAAAAATCTGGAAGAGTTTTATTCAAAACGGTATATGCATACATTATCTAGATTTGACTCCTCTTCCCATGTAATATAAGACACCTTGATTTTATATCATAATGAAGAAACACTTATTATATCCGAATAAACATCAAACAGTTCTAGACGAAGGAACAGTGAGGGAGTTTTCAACTGTACACAGGATGGCTGCCGGCAAATCTTCAGGTAAACTCTCTTCACAGCAAGCTTATGAATTCCTTTGTCTAGAAGGACTGTTTGATGTTTATTCGGATCCACTTAGTGCTTCTTCATTATTCTTTCTGTACATACATGGTAGCTACTGGCCACTACTCTAAAAGAAAGTATTTAATTGAGGCTGGCTTACAGGTTCAGAGGTTTAGTCCATTAACATCATGGTGGGAAGCATGGCAGTGTGCAGGCAGACATGGTGCTGGAGGAGCTGAGAGTTTTGCATCTTGATGGAAGTCTTCGGGTAGGAGGACACTTGCTCCATGGGCAGCCAGGAGGAGGCTCTCTGGCCCTCTCTCCCACACTGGGCGGAGCTTGCACTCTAGGAGCCCTGGAAGCCTGTGTGCGCGCACATACACAGTGACACACCTCCTTCAACAAGGCCACCCCTATTCCAACAAGGGTACACCTCCTAGTAGTGCTGCTTCCCATGGCCAGGAACATTCAAACCATCCCAGTTCTTTTCTTCCCCATTTTTGAGGGTTCTAGGGATTAAACTCAGAACATCAGGCTCTCGTAGTAAGTGCAATCAGCCTAGATTGGCTACAATGGACAAATAAATAGTGAAAATGTGATACATGCATTCACACATACATACATACATACATACATACATACATACAAGAGACTTTTATTTGGCCACAAAGAAAGTAAAATTATAAGAATTTCAGAAAAAGGAATGGAACTGGAAAACATTATATTAAGAGATGTAACCCAGGCTCAGAAAAACAAATACTGTCTATTCTCTCTCATCTCTAGATCCTAGTGTCTGTCAAGTATGCAAGTCCAGGTAGGAGTAAAAATGGATACAAAGACCAGGAAACTAGAAAGGAGGCCATGTGATTGGACAAAGGAGGTTTTAAGGGAGGGGAGCAGGAGAGACAATAGAAGGAAGTGGAAGGGGGTAGTAGAAATGAAAGACTACAGTGGGCAGGGAGATGGGGGAGAGTGGGAAGAAAGGATCTCCTATAATGAAGTATGTTTAAAAAGTGCATACGGAGAGCTAGGCAGTAGTGACACATTCTTTTGATCCCAGCTCTCGGGAGGCAGTGACAGGTTGATCTCTGAGTTTGAGACCAGCCGGGTCTACAAAGTAAGTTCCAGGACAACCAGGGTTACAGAGAGAAACCTTGCTTGGAAAACAAAAACAAATACAAGCTCTGAATAAGGAAATCTATTTGTAAGCTATTTTGAAAAGACATCCATGGGATGCAGTCAAATAGAACGGCCGTACTATTATAGTGCACCAGCAGCTCTGTGAGTGTTGTCTCCTTCTCGTATCTCCTCATGCTTTCACACTTGAAGAAGCACTTGGCAACTTATCTGCATATATAAACTGTCAGTATCACTTTGGGTCTGTGATGTTAGAAGAGTTTAGATAAGCACAGAGGTGTAGCCTGGATGGTTGGTCTGACAATAGAGATGGTACCAAGTAGCTAATGGGTGGGTAACATATACAGTGTGGATATGTTGCACTGAGGAATGGTTCACATTTTGGGCAAGATGGAGTAAAACAAGGAGAAATTTTACTATGGTACCTGGAGTAGTATATAATTTAAATTGCATGAATGGTTCTATAAAAGATGATGATTAGGCTCTATTGGCTTGGTTAATTATTTGAAAAGGAAAGATGATGGTTCGTTCGTAAAGCCAGAGGAAAACTCTAAAGTATAGGTAATTATATCCATATTAATTTTGTAATTTCATAATCATACTAAATACAATTGGAAACAGTACAGTATCAGAAACAAAGTTCTTACTTGTCTGGACACAAATGAATTATCTGTATTAGTTACTTATTGCTGTGACCAGATATTTGACAAGAGCCAACTTAAGAGGGAAGGGCTTTTGGCTTTCAGTTGTAGGGAATACGATCCACCATGGTAGGAAATCATGGCAGCAAGAGCATAAAGCAGGCACAGGCCTGGTGAGGTTGTGCCATGAGTACCCAGAGCACAGAGAGTGCTTAGTAGTGCTCATGGAAAGGGTTCCCCTCCAGCCCACACTGGGGGCCGGGCCTCTGTCAGAGAGAATCGAGATCTGTCTGGAAGGGCTGTGCTTGTGGACTAGACACACAGGCTCTTTTCCACCTGGACCAACAGAGAACCTGGGACACAGGCCTGGTGAGGTTGCGGTGTCAGTACCCAGAGCAGAGAGTGCTTAGCAGTGCTTGTGGAAAAGGTTCCTTTCCAGCCAACAGTAAGGCTTGGGCCTTTGCCAGAGGGAACTGGGATCTGCCTGGTAAAGGCGATGCTCGAAGATCAGCTCCACAGGCACTTTTACACCCGGACCAGAGGTGAGCCTGACACATAGGCCCAGGGGGGGCACACCGGGAGTTCTCAGAGAGCAGAGAGTACTGTGCTCTTTGGAAAAGGGTCATTTTTGGCCTAGAGAAAGAGCCAGGTCCCCGCCAGTAGTACTCAGGACCTGTGGGGCAGAGGGCTGAGCTCCCAGAACAGCCTCACAAGAGCTCCTACACCTGAGCCCACAAAGACAGAGCTGAATCACTGCCACCAGAACTCACTGCTTGCCCACAAAAAGCTGAATACTCAGAAGCAATTTTCTTCCTGAGTCTACGAACCCTCAGATCCACAGGAGAGACAGGTGCCAGTCACTGACAAGACCACTTATAATCACAGATTACAAGATCGCAAGAGTAAAATGAAAGAGCTTAAGCAATGGAAACCGAGAGAACCTGGCAACATCAGAACCCAGCTCTCCTACCACGGCAAGCAGTGGATTGCCAAACACTCCAGAAAAAGAAGACTCAGACCTGAAATCATACTTCCCAATGATGATGAAGATCTTGGAGAAGCACATGAATAACTCCCTTAAACAACCACAGGAGAACACATATAAAAAAAGAAGCTCTTAAAAAGGAAACACAAAATCACTCAAAGAACTACAGGAAAACACAACCAAACAGGTGAAGGAATTAAAAATGGAAATAGAAACAATAAAGAAAACACAGAAAGAGATGAACCTGGAGAAAGAAAACCTAAAAAAAGAAATCAGGAGTCACAGATGCAAGCATCACCAAGAGATTACAAGACATGGAAGAGAGAATCTCAGGGGCTGAAGACAACATAGAAAACATAGACAAAACATTCAGAGAAAGTGCAAAAACCAAAAAGCTCCTAACCAAAAATGTCCAGGAGATTCAGGACACAATGAGAAGACCAAATCTAAGGATAATAGGAATAGAAGAGGGCAAAGAATATCAACTAAGAGGAACAGTAAATACCTTCAGCAAAATCACAGAAGAAAACTTCCCTTAAGAATGAGATGACCATGAGCATAAAAGACACCTACAGAATCCCAAATAGATTGGACCCGAAAAAAAAAAAAAAAAAAAACATTCTTCCTGACACATAATAGTCAAAACACCAAGTGTTCAAAACAAAGGAAGAATACCAAAAGCAGTAAGGGAAAAGGGACATGTAACATATACAGGCAAACCAATCAGAATTACACCCGACTTTTCAGCAGAGACTACGAAAGCTAGAAGATCCTAGACAGACATCATACAGACTCTAAGAGAACACAAATGTCAGCCCAGATTACTATATCCAGCAAAACTCTCAATTACCATAGATGGAAAGATCAAGATATTCTAGGACAAAACTAAATATACACAATATCTGAACACAAATCCAGCCCTACAAAGAATAATAGATGGAAAACCCAATACAAGGAGGGAAACTAAACCCTAGGAAAAGCAAGAAAATAACTAAGCAAGAAAACCAAAAGAAGAAAGACACACAGACATAATTCTACCTCTAACAGCAAAAATAGCAGGAAACAACAATCAGTATTCCTTAATATCTGTTAACATAAATGGACTCAATTCCCTAAGAAAGAGACATAGACTATCAGACTGGATACATAAACAGAATCCAGCAATTTGCTGCACACAGGAAACTCATCTCAGAGACAAAGACAGATACTATCTCAGAATAAAAGGCTGGGAAAAACCTTCCAAGCAAACGGCCTCAAGAACCAAGCTAGAGTAGCCATTCTAATATCGAATAAAATAGATTTTCAACCAAAAGTTATCAAAAAAGTTAAGGAAGGACACATTTTGCTTATTACGGGAAAAAATTTATCAGGATGAATTTTCAATCCTAAACATATATTCTCCAAATACAAGAGCACCCATATTCATAAAAGAAACCCTACTAAAGCTCAAAACATACATTGCACCACACACAATAATAGTGGGAGACCTCAACACCCCACTCTCATCAATGGACAGATCATGGAAGCAGAAACTAAACAGAGATGCAGTGAAACTAGCAGAGGTTATGAACCAATTAGAATTAACAGACATCCTAAAACAAAAATCTACACCTTCTTCTAAGCACCTCACGGCACCTTTTCCAAAATTGACCATATAGTTGGTCACAAAACAAGCCTCAATAGATACGAGAAGATTGAAATACTCCCATACATCTGATCAGATCACCATAGACTAAGGCTGGTCTTTAATAACAACAAAGACAACAAAAACCCACATACACATGGAAGCTGAATAATGCTCAACTCAACGATAGCATGGTCAAAGAAGAAATAAAGAAAGAAATTAAGGATTTTCTAAAATTTAATGAAAATGATAGCACAACATACCCAAACCTATGGGATGCAATGAAAGCAGTACTAAGAAGAAAACTCATAGCTCTGAGTGCCTCTAAAAAGAAACTGGAGAGAGCTCAGCTGAAAGCTCTAGAACGAAAGGAAGAAGATACATCCAAGAGGAGTAGACAGCAGGAAATCATCAAACTCAGAGCAGAAATCAACCAAATAGAAACAAAAAAAAGCATACAAAGAATCAACAAAACCAGGAACTGGTTCTTTGAGAAAACTAACAAGATTGATAAACCCTGAGCCAGACTAACTAGAGGGCAAAGAGAGAGTATTTAAATTAACAAAATCAGAAATGAAAGGGGAGACATAACAACAGAAACTGAGGAAATTGAAGAAATCATCAGATCCTACTACAAAAGCTTATACTCAAGAAAACTGGAGGAAATGGATAGATTTCTAGACAGAAACTAGGTACCAGATACTAAAGTTAAATCAGGATCAGATTAACCATTGAAACAATCCCATAACACCTAAAGAAATAGAAGCAGTCATAAAAAGCCTCTCAACCAAAAAAAAAAAAAAAAAAAAAAAAAAAAAAAAAAAGAAAAAAATTCATTGCAGAATTCTATCAGACATTTATTAATGACCTAATTCTAATATTCTCCAAACTATTCCACAAAATAGAGTCAGATGGAACACTAACTCATTCTTCAAAACCACAATAACTCTCATTCCTCAACCACACAAAGACCCTACTAGGAAAGAGAACTTCAGACCAACCTCCCTTATGAACATTGATGCAAAAATACTCAATAAAATTCTTGCAAACCAAATCCAAAAACACATCAAAAAGATCATTCATTATGGTCAAATTGGCTTCATCCCTGGGATGCTGGGATAGTTTAATATAAAAAAATTCACCAACGTAATTCACCATATAAACAAACTCAAAGAAAAAAACCACATGGTCATCTCACTAGATGCTAAGAAAGCATTTGACAAAATTCAACACCCCTTCATGTTAAAAGTCTTGGAAAGTACAGGAATCCAAGGCCCATACCTAAACATAATAAAAGCAATATACAGAAAACCAATAGCCAACATCAAACTTAACGGTGAGAAACTTGAAGCAATCCCACTAAAATCAGGGACTAGACAAGGCTGCCCACTCTCCCCCTACCTATTTAACATAGTACTGGAAGTCCTGGCCAGAGCGATTAGACAGCAAAAGGAAATCAATTGTATACGATTTGGAAAGGAAGTAGTAAAAACATCATTGTTTGCAGATGACATGATAGTGTACATAAGTGACCCCAAAAATTCCACCAGAGAACTTCTACAGCTGATAAACAAGTTCAGCAAAGTGGCTGGATATAAAATTAACTCAAACAAATCAGTAGCCTTCCTCTACTCAAAGGAAAATCATGCTGAGAAAGAAATTAGGGAAAAGATACCCTTCACAATAGTCACAAACAATATGAAATACCTTAGTGTGACCCTAACTAAGCAGGTGAAGGACCTGTATGACAAGAACTTCAAATCTCTGAAGAAGGAAATTGAAGATCTCAGAAGATGGAAAGATCTCCCATGCTCATGGATTGGAAGGATCAACATTGTAAATATGGCCATCTTACCAAAAGCAATCTACAGATTCAATGCAATTCCCACCAAAATTCCAACTCAATTCTTCATAGAATTGGAAAGAGCAATTTGCAAATTCATCTGAAATATAAAAAAACCTTGAATATCGAAATCTAATCTCAACAACAAGAAAACTTCTGTGGGAATCACCATCCCTGACCTCAAGTTATATTACAAAGCAATTGTGTTAAAAACTGCATGATACTGGTACACAGATAGGCAGGTAGATCAATGGAACAGAATAGAATATCCAGAAATGAACTCTCACACATATGGTCACTTGATTTTTGACAAAGGAACTAAAAACATTCAATGGAAAAAAGACAGCCTCTTCAACAGATGGTGTTGGTCCATCTGGCAGTCAGCATGCAGGAGATTGAAAATAGACCCTTTCTTATCTCCTCGTACAAAGCTCAAGTGCAAGTGGATTAAAGATCTCCACATAAAACCAGGTACACTGAAACTATTAGAAGATAAATAGGGGAAAACCTTAGAACACAGGCACAGAGGAAAATTTCCTGAACAGGATACCAATGGCTTGTGCCCTAAGACCAAGTATAGATAAGTGAAACTTAATGAGATCGTAAAGTTTCTGTAAGGCTAAGGACACTTTCAAGAAAACAAAACGGCAGCCAACAGATTGGGAAAAGATCTTTACCAATCCCACATCTGATAGAGGTCTAATATCCAATATATACAGAGAACTCAAGAAGTTAGACTCCAGAGAATCAAACAATCCTATTAAAAATTGGGTACAGAACAAAGAATTCTCAATTGAGGAATATCAAATGGCTGAGAAGCATCTAAGGAAATGCTCAACATCCCTAGTCATCAGGGAAATGCAAATCCAAACAACCCTGAGATTCCACCTCACACCAATCAAAATGTCTAAGATCAAATACTCAGATGACAGCAGATGCTGGTGAGGATGTGGAGAAAGAGGAACATTCCTCCACTGTCGGTGGGGTTGTAAACTGGTACAACTGCTCTGGAAATCAGTCTGGTGATTCCTCAGAAAATTGGACATAATCATACTTAAAGACCCAGTAATTCCACTTCTGGGCATATACCCCAAAGATGCTCCAACATACAGTAAGGACACATGCTCTACCATGTTCATAGCAGCCTTATTTATAATTGCCAGAAGCTGGAAAGAACCCAGATGCTCTTCAGTAGATGAATGGATACAAAATTTGTGGTGTATTTACACAATGGAGTACTGCTCAGCTATAAAAAACAATGACTTTATGAAATTCCTATGGAAATGGATGCATCTAGAGAATATCATCCTGAGTGAGATAACCCAGTCACAAAAGAATAGACATAATATGCAGTCACTGATAGTGGGATGCTAACCCCAGAAAGCTCTGAACACCCCAGAAACAACCCACAGATTGTGTGAAGTTCAAGAAAAAAAGAATATATTTTAATTAAAATAGAACTGTATCATGCCCCTCTTTCCTCCCTACAGCCCCTCCCAGTTTCTCCCCTATCCCCTCAAATTAATACCCTCTTTTCCTATATTATTGTTACATATATACATATGTGTATGTATATGTACCCATAAATACGTAATTACAACCTTAAAATGTATTAGTATACTTTTATACAAAAATGCTGAAAATTTGTACATTTTCTTTGTTTTTTAAAATAAAAAATTGTCAAAAAAAACCAAAAAAACAAAACAAAGTTCATACTCCTGGTGACTCTCACCACTTAAATTAACCTAATCTGGAAACCTCATCCATCCTGTACATCCATCCTGGCTCAAAGGCTTGTTTTCTGTGTGATTGTAAATCATTACAAGTACCTGACTTGTCTTTTAACCAGATTGCTACTTTTTCTAAGAGAGAAGGCCCCCTTACATCCTTTTCCCACGCAAGGTACAACTGAGCCAAATGGAGACTATTGCTAACATTTGTCCAGCTCATGAGGAAGCCATTACTTCCCATAGATTTCTGTGATCTCTGTGGTTTGGATCTGCTGAAAGGGTACATGCTCCCCAAAGTCCCATTCATGCATGTGAACCTGCCCCATCATGTCTCAGGATGAGCCAAGCTGGGTCAGAATGATACCCTCCCTTTCTGACATCTGGACCTTCTTTCTAGCCCCCTCACTGCCAAGGAGTGCTACATGCTGGCCACATCTCTGCGACATCAAGCAGCTTAAGCAGCTCCAGGAAGAATCTGCAACTAATTATGTTTCTGAGACTGCTGCTAATGCCCGACCAGCTCTTTTCAGGCGCTGGTTATGGAACAGTGTTAGGATTTGGCAGGCTACCCTGACTCAGTTATGCATCCATGAGGGGAATGGAGAATACCAGTCGTTTGGAAGGACTTCACTCTTTGCAGGAGATGAGCACACTACCGGCCAGGACATTTGGCAGAAGAGTTACTCCCTCCTGGGCACAATCAGCTCATCTTTTAGTCATCTGCACTATGGAAAGTCTGGCTGCTTATTGAAAGGGATGGAAGGAGTGATTTTCTTGGGCTCTACTGAGCTTGGAGAGGCTTCTTCCACTTCTGTTATGACACAGGGTAGCAACTCTATTTAACGAACCCATCTTCTACAGAGTGGAAGCTAGAGGTGAGAATTCTTAAGGGCGAAATGCCCCAGAAGTGAAGTACGTAGCCACCCACTAACATGCCATATGGGCTAGGAGCTTTGATCTTGTAGTCAGGTTGCCTGGATTCAAATCATGAGTCTTCACACTGGGATATCACATAGGTAGCTCTATAGCTCTAGGACAGTGTGGGGATTGTTCTTTGACGCCATAGGGGTATTGTAAGGACAAGATGAGGTAACCAACAAATGGTACTTAACACACACTTCAGTGCATGTTGTTTATGTATTAGGGTGACTCAAACATTCAAACATGTTATATTTACTTCAACTTAAATTCAATGTGTGGTAGCAATCTTGACACAGTGGGGGAAGTTCCAACTCAGGTTGTCTAGTCTTGCTGATTCCATAATTATTTAATGGCTGTTGACCATGTTTCCACACTGGACAGGGTCCCACCTGTTCTTCTCAAGTTGAGCAGCTTTGTTGTTTCTTAGACCTATTTGGATCATGGCACTCTGGCAAAGATGGAGCCTTTGTCTCTGGGACCTAAGGTTCTTTGTGTACCATGTGGCTAGGTCCTCCAAGGTCTTGTCAATTTTCTAGAGCACCAAGAAAACAGCAGGGATCACAAAGGTGATGATGCCTTTCATCCCTGAAGTCCCTCATAATCACACCTTCAGTTGGCCACAGAAGAGCGAGCCTTTCTTTTAAATTCAATAGACCATGCTAACTGGAAAAAAAATAGGACAGATATTTTGCCTGTATTTTGATAAAATGAAATGACTAATAAATCTGCTAGGAATTAGAATTCAGTCGTTTTTAACACACTGCTTGAGATAATTATGGTTTTGAGCCCACGATAAGCACAGCATGATTTTGTCTGAAAATTGTGTTCTCATTAGTTTTAAAACTTATTTAGAAAAATGCAATGCTTATGTAGCTGAGGACGGACGCTAATGAGGCTCCACTCCTCTCTTGAGAGAGATTTATAGACAGTTAAGAGTTGCCGGGCGATGGAAAGACATTTTCTTCAGTGCTATTGTCCCTGATAAATTGCCTTTGTTGCTGTAAATAACCCCTGACTGGTGGTCCTGTAAGACTGGCTGGGCAAAGGAAAGGACCAGCAGTAGGGTGGGAAGGTGACAAGAGAAACTAATAGGGGGCAATGAGACCAAAACACATTGTATATGTTATGCAAACTTCATAATGAAGCCCACCCCATTAGCACATGTTACTAATATGTGCGAGTAAATTACTTTGAAAGATTTTACTTTTTGATTGTAGGTGTGTGGCTGGGGGTAATTTGTGCATGTGTGTGCAGTATGCACAGAGGCCAGAAGATGGCATCATATCCCCAGAGGTATAGGGGGTTTCCGAGCTGCCTGACCAAACAAATGCCAGACCTCAGCAAAATCGATCAATAGGTGCTCTTAGCTGGAAATCCCCTTCACAGTATTTCCCTAAAAGAAAAAAGAAACATCCTTATGGGGAAGGTTGTAAGGAAAATCCAACAAATTTTGTACAGCATTCACCTTGCATTCATATTTTGTTAACATTTGCCTTCTCCCTGCCCATCTGTATACATACACTTTTCAATGAGCTACTCTAGGCTAAACTGTAGATATGATGACCTTAAACTCTGAATACTTTGTACAAAAAAGGACACTTTCTTACACAACAATAATATAATTATCAAGGTCAAGAAATGAATAGTTGGGCTGGAGAGATGGATCAGCAGTTAAGAGCACTGACTGTTCTTCCAGAGGTCCTGAGTTCAATTCCCAGCAACCACATGATGGCTCACAAACATCTGTAATGGGATCTGATGTGTCTTCTGGTGTGTCTGAAGACAGTTACAGTGTACTCATATAAATAAATAAATAAATCTTAAAAATCAGAAATGAATAGTTATTGGGCTGGGTACATAGTATAGTGGTAGAATGCTTACCTACTATGCACAATATAGTGCATAGTTCTATTCCCAGCACCATAAAATTTCAACAGTGGTAGATAAACTATTACTCTCTCTATATAGTCTGTAATAAAATTTTATCCTCTGTCCCAATAGTATCCTTCATAGCTTTTTACCCTTCTAGTATGTAATCCAGGATTATTTGCTGTGTTTACTTGTATTGAAGCCAGTGCTTATGAAAATCCTGACTAGAAGTCAGAGATGCTGCTGTGTTTAAATGACATATTTGTTCCCAAAGAACACAAGCCTCTTTTTTTGGTAATGAATGCAAACTGAAAACCCTTGCACACAAGGTTGTTGCAAGGATCAAAAGAGTCTCTCCTCTTCATGAACAGCAAAACATTGTATAAGCACACAGGACAGGGCTTGCCACACACCAATTCCTAGTTAGATTCCTGGGATGTAATTGCAAAATCCTGAAGGGATTGGCAGGCTTTCGACAAAGGCTTTTAGAAAATGGTGTCAAAAGCTAAATTTAGGGAGATGATGCTTAAACAAACAAAAGGCCTTTTAGAAAGTTAGGAGGTTCCATTTTTCTCAGAAAACTTTTTTTCCTTTTGTTTAATTGAAAACAAGTCTCTTAAATATTGAGGAGATGTGATTTTACTTCTCAACTTCACTTGTTTCCCAACTGAGGTACAACTTTCTCAGAGCAAAATACACAGATCTTAATGACTGTTCCCATTACCCTAAGAAGCTCCCTCATGTCCCTTGTCAGTAGCCTCCACACTTATTGTAAGACAAACTGTCATGGTATTGACAAACACTTCTTTTCCTGTTCCCAAACTGCAGATCAATTGTATCATGTAGTATGTCATTTTTTTTTTTGATAACTGACTTCTTTTTCTCAGAATTGTTGGTTAGATTTATTTTTGTTTGTATATAGGGTTAGTTCACTGATTTTCTGAACTGCTGTATACTATTTTATTTTGCACATATCACAATGCTTATTTAATCCTTTCTATAGCATGCCTAACCATGGCATTTCTAGCTTTGGGTTATATTGAATAATACTTCCATCAATTCTTTCTTATATAGATTCTGATAGACATAACAAGTCACTGTTGCTAGTTATGCATTAGGAATGGATTTGCTTAGTCATATGATGTTGGAGATCGGTTCTAATACTTTGATTTAATCTGGAATCTACATGTCCGTACACCAAAGATCCTTGTCCCCATCAGGTTTTTAATTGATCAATAAAGATGCCAGTGGCCTATGATTGGGCAAAGAAAACTGGGGTGAGGTCATTAGAGCGGTGCAGGCTAGGAAGCAGTGGGGAGGATCTCAAGGATGTGGTGGGAGGCAGAAGAGGAGAGAGCCAACCAAAGATGTGGTGGGAGGTCGTGGGGGAGAGCCAACACGCCATGTAAGATTGGGCCTGGGGTAGCAGGAGAAGGTTTAGGAGTGCCCAATTATTGAGTTAGCCAAGACATTTCAAAAATAAGTTAATGGGTGTGTGTGCCTTTCATTTGCTAATCTGAAGAGTTCCTGAGCAGGTGGCTGGAAGTGCATGACCTGCTGGGAGCACAGAGGTAGTGTAGTCCAAATTCACTACTTAGGGTTTTACTGCTGTGAGCAGACACCATGACCAAGGCAACTCTTATAAAACACAACATTTAATTATGGCTGGCTTACAGGTTCAGAGGTTCAGTCCATTATCATCAATGCATGGCAGAGTCCATGCAGACATGGTGCAGGCAGAGCTGAGAGTTCTACATCTTCATCTGAAGGCTGCTAGCAGGATATTGACTTCCAGGCAGCTAGGGAGGGTCTTAAAGCCCACACCCACAGTGACACACCTACGCCAACAGGATCACAACTATTCCAGAAAGGCCAAACCTAGTAGCGCCACTCCCTGGGCCAAGCATATACAAACCATCACACTGCTACAATGGGGCATACTCAAACACAGCTTTTCCAAAGTGTTCATATCCTTTGTCCTTCCACCCACAAGTGAGTCTTAGTTTTCCTCACATTCATCAGTACTTGGTACTGTAGACTTTGTTTTGGGTTTGAACACTTGAGCTTTGTACAAGGAGATAAAAAAGGATCAATTTTCATTCTTCTGCATGCTGACTGACAGTTGAACCAGCACCATTTGTTGAAGAGGCTGTTGTTTATACATTGAATGTTTTCAGCTTTTTTGTCAAAGATCAAGTGACCATAGGTGTGTGGGTTCATTTCTGAGTCTTCTATTCTGTTCCATTGATCCATGTGCCTATCTCTGTACCAATACCATGCAGTTTTTTTTAAATCACAATTGCTTTGTAATATAGTTTGAGATCATGCTCTGCATTTCTTTAAGGGAGTTATTTATGACCTTCTTAATGTCCTCTAACATCATCATGAGCTTTGATTTTAAATCAAAATCTTGTTTTTTTTTTTTTTTTTTTTTGGTGTGTTAGGGTATCCAGGACTTGCTCTGGTGGGGGAACTGGATTCTGATGATGCCAAATGGCCTTGGTTTCTGTTGCTTAGATTCTTGAACTTGCCTCTTGCCATCTGCTTATCTCTGGTGTTAGCTGGTCTTGATTCTGACAGTGGCTTGACCCTCCTGTAATCCTGTGTGTCAGCACTACTGGGGGACCAGCTCTCTCCCAGAAGGATCTGGGTATAGAAAGCTATGGTATAGGGTCAGCACAGGGCACAGACAGAAACCGGAAGGATCATTTCCCACAATGCTTCTAGGTTCTTTTGTCCTTAGGGCTCTGCACAGGTTCCTCTTGGGCCAGGACTTTGAGCAGAGATGGTGGTCTCACCTGTGCTCTCAGATGTGTCAGTGCTCCTGTGAGACTGTCTCTCTCTCAGTGGGGTCTGGGTGCAAAGAGCTCTGGCTCCAGGTCAACTCGGGGTGCAGGCAGAAACTAGAAGAATCCTGTCCCATATGCTCCTTGGTTCCTGTGTCCTTGGGGGCTCTGGGTAGGTCCATCAGAGCAAAAGTTGTCGTCTTACCTATGCTCTCAGGTGTGTCAACACTTCTGGGTGACCAGATCTCTCCTAGTATGGTCTGGATATAGAGAGCTGTAGTTCCAGGTGCCAAAACTCAATTTTTTTTAAACGACTTTATTTTACAAAACAAAGATAAATGTACAGATTTTAAACATTTTTTGCTTAAAATTATACATTTTTGTCAGTACTGTTTTTTCAGACATTAAAATAATTTTTACATAAAACCATGTGAATATATTTTTTAGTCAGTACTTGATTTTTTTCAAGGGCTTGACAGTATGCATTAAAAAAAAACTCAAATTTTTAATAAACCAGTGAGTTCAATTAGTGCAGCACATATGGGCAATCCTCTGGGAGGTCAACCCCTGAAGAAAGTTGACTCTCCATTCCCCAGCACCATTATTTACTAGTAGCTCCTCAGAGGTGGGGACTTGTGAAACTCTGCCTCCATCAACATTGGAATTATGACTGTGTAGAAGGTCTTGTGCAAATTGTGCACAGGTAACGAGAGCTGCTGTGAGTTCACGAGACGAACATGAAATTGGGAGGAGGACATTTAGGGAGTCTGGAGGAGTTGGAGGGGAGAAGAATAAATTAAGATACAAGAAATCTTATGGGGTTTAGTAAAAGTACTTTGAAGAGGAAATTTTCTGGCAACGAATGCCTGAAAAGTAAAAAGTTAAATCGCAGTTCAACAATTTTATTTCGTACCTCAACCAGCAAAAACAAAAACAAAAACAAACAAACAACAACAACAACAACAACAAAAACAATAACTAACCAAGCCCAGAATTAATTAATGGAGAAAATAGAAATAATCAATGAAACTAAAGAATGTTTTTAAGATTAATAATTTAAAAAAAGTGTGTATGTGTGTGTATGTGTGTGTGTGTGTGTACATATGAGTACAATGCCTGTGGAGGCTGAAAGAAGCCATCGGATTCCCTAGAATTGAAATTGTGAGCCATCCAGTATTGGTTCTTAGAACTACACTGTGGTTCTCTGCAAGAGCAGCTAAGAGTCTTGACCACATTCTTCATCCCTCTAGCTCTAGAAGCCCTTTTATGAAAAGATAAAATGACAAACTTTAAGCTTCACTAAGAGAACAAATGAAAAATGATGTTAAAATTTCAAGTAAAAGAGGAGATATCCCAACTGTTATGATCAGGTACCAACACATTAGATAGTCTAAAAGGAACAGATACATTCCTAGGAGAGTGGAACATATGTAGGAATAGAAAATTTGAATAGCTCAATAATGGATATTGGGGACTGAATCAATGATCAAGAACTCCCCAGCAGCACATTTTCCCAATGTAGAGAAATGTCAAGGCAATGGGGTGGAGAGGGTGATTAGGAGGGAGTACACCTTTGTGAAGGCAAATGGAGGGGAAGTGGGGGATAGGAGCAGGGGAGGGGGAGGGTCAACATCTCAATTGTAAATACGAAGAATCTAATAAAAAAAAGAACTCCCCAGTGAAGAAAAGCTCAAGAACAGATGGTCTCAGTAGCAAATCCTACCAACTATTTAAAGATAAAACAACACAAATCTGTTCAGATTTCTCAAGAAGCTTTGAGGGAATACTTCTAAACTAATTTTATAAGGCTAACATTATTACATTGATATTAAAGCTAGAAAAGGACACTGTGAGAATGGAAAATTAAAGGTCACATTATTCTTGATAGACACAGATACAAAAATCCTCAATAAGGTATTAGAAGCCAGAGTAAACAACACAATAAAAGACTGTATAATGATAAATTGAGATTTATTCCTGTGATGCAACAATATTTTAATATATGAAAATTAATAAATGCAGTGTTGCACTGTGACAGGGATTAAACCATACAGTTATGATCATGGATGCAGATAAAAGCATTTGACAAAGATGAATATTTTCTTTTATGATCAAAAAGTTAACAAATTATATAGAAAAAATATATGTTATATTGCTATGATATCATATCATTTTATATATAACATATACATGTATATGATATATAACCTGATTATATATCACATTATGAGCCATATATGACAAGTCTACCATTAATATCATACTCAAAGGTAAAAATCTTAAATTATTTCTTCTAAGATCAGGAACCACATAAGAAATCCAATTCTTGCTAGTGCTGGGGAGATGGAAACAGTGGTTCTCTGAATTATTTGAAGAGTTTCAGGACAGTGAGTGGCTTTATTTTTTTAAAAAAGCAAAACAGGATGACAGTTATTGAGAAATGCCACTCAAGGTTATTTCTCCTCTGACTTCCACATGCTTATGCTCACAAGTCTGCATACACACATATAACCTACATATATACATATGAATGTGTGTACATGTGTCAACAACCCAAAAGTCTACCAAAATTTTAGTAATAAATAAACTTCATAAAGTTCTAGGACACAAAAATGTCAATATTCCCAAATAGTTCTAATTATATACACTAATAGGAAAATATTTGAAAAAACAAATTAAGGAATTGATCTTATGGACAACCATATCAAAAAAAAATGTAGGAATAAATTTAACCCAGGCTGGGTGAAAGGCTGGTATATTCAAATTGTAAGTTATTAATTAAAAAATTTAAGAAGAAATTGTTTAAAAGATACCTATGTTTATAGATTGAAAAATTATTACTATTAAGCTGTCCATTTTGTTCAAAGTAGTCAACATGTTCTCTGCAATTCCTACCAAAAGTCCAATAGTATTTCTCACAGAAATGGAAAATTCAGTGGAACTAAAAATGGCTGTAAATAAAGTAGTCTTGAATAAGAAATGTGGTGATATCACATTATCTGATTTCAAAACAATTTAAAAAGCTACAGTAATTAAAGCAGTATGGAAAATAATGTTTTAAAGCCTTAAAATAATAAGACCAAAAATGTTAGAACTACTAGAAAAGAGAGAAAGGTAATATGGGGTGATTTGTTAAAGA
This sequence comes from Micromys minutus, assembly GCF_963924665.1. Classification (NCBI taxonomy): domain Eukaryota; kingdom Metazoa; phylum Chordata; class Mammalia; order Rodentia; family Muridae; genus Micromys; species Micromys minutus. The sequence continues at coordinate 29,903,954 of NC_137970.1, read as the reverse complement.
AAATAAAGGCAAAAATAATAAATGGGTTTCAGAGTAAAAAGTTTCTATATAAAAAATGAAACACTGGATCTGGCTACCAAGTGTGACAACCTGAGTTTGATCTCTGGGCCCCATATGATGGAAGGAAAGAACTGACTCCTTCAAGTTGTTCCCTGACAGCCACACACAGAATAAATAAGTGGAATTAAAATATCTTTTGAACAAGAAAGGGAAAATTATCAGAGTGAAGTATCAACACAGAATGGGAGAAAATATCTATAAACCATATATCTGATAAGGGATTATCATCTAACATATATAAGGAACTCCAATAACTCACTGCTAGAGCAACAACCTAGCTTAAAAATAAAAGCTGACAAAGGACTGGAACGGTCATTTATATAACAGAGACATAAAAAATGAACCTTCGGTATATAAAAAGGTGATCATCACAAATCACCAGGAAAAAGGCAAAGCCAAGCACTTAAGGCTCAGGGAACATTTGGGAAGAAGAACAGAAAGATAGAAAGAGCCAGAGGGTCAGGGAGTTTTCTATGAGACTATGTCTCCTAGTAACATCAGAAGCTATAGTCAGAAATTTTCATCAATATGACTTCCCAAACATGCGTTGAAGAAGGATAGCCTTCTTGGCTATATAGTAGACATTCCAATCTGGGTAGGGAAAAAAACGTATAGGGTCTCAACCTTACATAAAAACGTTAGTTAACTGAGGAAAGCTGGGAACACGAGAGGTGGTATAGTGGTTTGAAAGCAAATGAGCACCATAGGTTCATACATTTTCATGCTTAGTCCCCAGATGCTGAACTGTTTGGCAGGGTTAGGAGGTGTGTTGGCTTTGGAGGAGGTGTGTTGTTTGGAGTGGGGAGTGGGCGTTGAGGTTTCAAAAGTTCAAGCTAGGCTCAGAGGCTCTTGCTTTCTGCCTGCTGCCTGAAGATGGGAATGGAAAGCTCTCCGTGACTGCTCTGACGCCATGCTGGTCGGTTCCCACTGCAAAGATCATGATTACACCCTCTGTAAGTGTAAATGAGCCAGAGATGAAACACTTTTTCAAAATAAGATTTGTCTTGATTCTGGTTCCTTTTTGCTTATCTTTCCCCAGTGGGGGAAAAGGCCACGAATTTGGAGGAGAGCACGGAGGAATAAATGGGAGGGCTTGAAGGGAGGAAAAGGAAGGGGCGAATTTTCTAACTATAATCTTAAAGATGAAAGAAAAAAGTAAGTTTCACTGTGAATGAAGTGAAAATGAACCCTATACACTGTAGGTAAACTGGTCCAGTCATTCCGGAAAACAGTATGAAAAGACAGAGAAACCATATATAACCAACCATAAACTTCAGAACTAATATATTACATAGCAATTCTATTTCTGGGTACATAGCTGAAGGAAATGAAATCAGAATTCCAAAGAGGCATCTGCACTGCCACCTTCATTGCAGCTTTAATCATAACAGCCCAGATATGAAACTATCTGAGCATTTATGAATGGATATTGAATACACACACTCACACACATACACACACACATACATACACATACATGTACACACACATACACACACAAACACACACTCTCTCATTTTCTTTCTCATTCTCTCTCTCTCTCTCTCTCTCTCTCTCTCTCTCTTTCCCTCCCTCCCTCCCTCCCTCCCTCCCTCCCTCCCTCCCTCTCTCCCCAGAATATTATTGAGATTTTAAAAAGAAGGAACTCCTGACATTTGTAAAAATGTTGCTGAAAGAGAAGGATATAACACACAAGTGTTGCTAAGAAAGAATTAATTTTCTCCAATGGAATTCCACTGAGTACATAAACTACACATAAGAGAATGTCCCATGTCCAACACAAAACAAACTCAATGGTGTTTTTGTTTCTTTACCTCATATTACTTCGTTTGGACTTTTTTTCTTTTACTGATCCTTTGCTTAAGGTTATGGCTTCTGGTTTAGTTTTTGTGTGGGGTGTGTGTATTTCTTGTGTTTTTTTCCCACTTTGTCTTCTAAAGCAAGAGAGCAAGAGAGTGAGAGTGAAAATGAAAGTGGAGGAAGAACAAGGTGTGAAACTGGATGGATGAGGAGGGGATGTGGAAGGAGATGGGGGAGGGGAACTATGATCAGACTATACTGTGTGAAAATAGTTTTCATAATAAAAGGATATTAAAAAGAAAGAAAGAAAATAAAAGGCATTTTAGTAAGTGAAATAAGCCAGACAGAAAAAGACAAACATTTAATGGTCTCATTAATATGTCAAACAGCTTGATGACCATGGTTAAAAGGGAAGATAATTTGAGACAAGACAACTCTATCTGTATGTTCCTAATTTCCCTTCCAAAAGGCCCTCATAAAGTTTTGCTGAGACAATTTCCACTGTTTATGTGCTTCAGTCTTTCCTGTTGTCATCCATTCTGCACACAATACCAGAGTGAGCTGATTAAATGAAATCCTATTGCTTTACCTAAAGTCCTCTTCTAGCTTTTCCTCCTACTTGCAATCATATTCCAATGCCTTCTCATGTATGTAAAACAGAAACAGACTCTCCTTCTGATTGCACATTTTGCTCACTCCATGTTGGTCTTCTTGCTGTTTTTTATTTTTTTGTCTTTTTTTAAAATGATTTTTATTAATTTAATTATTTTATGAGTACACTGTAGCTGTCTGGAAGAGTAGTCAGTGCTCTTAACCACTGATCCATCTCTCCAGCCCGCTGGTTGTTTGTCTTAAGGCATTATTTCATGTAGTCTAGGCTGGCTACAAACTCACTCTATAGCCTAGGTTGGCCTTGGGACTCTATCCTTTGGCCTCTACCTCCCAAATTCTGGGATTACATGACCACCCTAATGTTTCTTTCTATTTTTAAGCACATCAAGTTTATTGTCAGCTCAGGTCTGTTGTGCATGTTAACTTTTCCACCAAAAATATTTTTTACATACTTTCACAACTTGTTTCTCAACCCACTGACATTTGTTCAACCTCTTTGGTGAGGGCTTTCCTGACCATACTGTTCATACAACCTCCCACCAACCAGAACCCATACTGAAACTGATATTTCTGAATGGTAGGATGCTTTGGAAGATACTTTTCAAGTTTAGGTGGGTATTCAAAGATGAATTCCTACTCTTGTGGCTTGCAAGGGTTTGCAATGCTACTAATTTGAAGCAATGACTTTTCAAATTACAAGAAAAAAGCCAAATGATGTAATGCCCCATGTAATTGATAATGTTGTCACTTGGAGAACTCAACTAGAAGAGAAACCTTTGGGCATGTTTATAATGCATTTATTCCTCAGCAAGCCGTATACTTGGTTAGTGTGGCTTCCTGGGTGGTGTGTAAGAAACACAGCAGCTTCCTTTCTATTTTTGTTTTGTTTTACAATTTCAGGATTGCTTAGGGTTGTACCAGGTTCCTGATATAGATAGATGCATGGGGCCATGTTCTCTTTACTCTAAATTCTGATCAGACTCTACAAATCACTCCTTTATTAAGTTTCCTCAAACGTCACAGATTGAGTGTGCCATTTGTTTCTGGTTGGGAACCTGATGGTGGTTGTTCAGTGAGAATGGTTGGTTGTTTTCATTTAGGTATTGGATAATAAAGACTGAGGTTGTCAATGCACCAAAACAACCCGGATGTGGTTACTCAGACAGCTGCATATTCTGCTTTAGGAGGGAAGACAGAGCTCAGGAAACATGACACTCCTGTTTCCCTCCCTGACTATTTCAGCTAATAAGCTGTTGGATTAGTCACTTTGCTAATGAGTAGTTTTATCCTGGCCCTCAATGAACCAGGCCAGACAGGGGCCCTACAAACTCTTGGGAAACCTCCTGTAAAATTGTGCTGAGAACAGAGAGCTAAGAGCTGCTAGGGACTAGTGTTTATATACTGCAACTATATTTGGAAACTTAATTGTCTTAAAAAAATTCTCAAGTTAGAAAAGTGAAGGGTTTTATGATAATAACGTCCAAATAGTACACTCTACGGCCCAACGTGCTTAGTTTTCATTGGCCTCTAAGATTTTTATAGTTTACAAAAGCAAGCAAAGGAGAGACACCAGTGAGTCTCAACTAGGGGTGGTTGTGTCCCTCTGGGGATATTTGGCAATATCTGGAGACATTTTTGGCCGCCACTAGTGGAATGAAATTTCTATTGGCATCTAGTGTATAGGGGTCAGGAATGTTGCTAAATAAAATATATAGGAGAGCTCCTTTTCAACCCTAAACAAAGAATTATCTGACTCCAAGTGGTGAAATTGAGGAACTTTTCTCTACATGCAATTACAGCTCTATTAGTGTGGAAATTGGTGTGAAATAACGTCCGTAACTTGGCAATTTGAAAACCACACTCCAATTAAGTGAGGTATCCCTGGTTTCCTGATACCCCTGGAAATCACTCAGCACACATCACTGTCTTGGAGCTTGGTGCATTCTGAAAATGGCAAGTTTATTGCAGTGCATAATAGATGTTTTCCAAAATAGAAACCAGGCCACTTGGTCGGATGGAATAAAATAATTTTGGAGCACATGGCTTCTGTTTGTGTGTGTGTGTGTGTGTGTGTGTCTAATCAAGAGCATTTTCCCTTCAGACCTTCAGGGCTTCAACTACAGAGAGTCTAGCCTAAAAGGAAGTGGTCTTCATTCAGTTCAGAATTTGAATGAGAAAGGAATAATTAGCATTAGCAACTACAAGGAACCTTTGAGATCTGGTGCTATTTGGAAAGAGTTTTACCATACACAAAGGTATTGAATATCTTATCTTCTTTTTACCGAGAATAGTTCTGGCTTAAACTTGAGGTTCCCAAGGTGTCTTTGAGTAAGAAGACAAAAGTCTGTTCTGGAAATTGACTACTGTACCTTACCCCCAACTATTAAGGTTTACTTGTGAAAGAGAAGGCCAAGAAATTATATTAATTATCACGTCTGTCATAAGGTACACAGTGTGCTTGTAAAACTCCCTTTTGTTAAGTTTACTCTACATGGGAGGGGTAGGTTCAGGAGGAATCATCGAACAATGAAAGACTCTGAAATCCCTTTATGGAAAAGAAAAATCAGTCTAGTATTAAAACTAATGAAGATGCTGGAAAAGAGTACATGGAATCTCTGTAAAGTCAGATATAGAAAGACTACTTAAGGTCAGTGTCCAAGATGGAGAAAACACATGTGGCCAGGTAGAAAGAAATGCCAATGTTTCCAAATTAAGCATCCCAAGGGGAGACTGCACTGCGTGGAAAAACTGATCCAATGCAAATTTGCAGCTTCAAATACTGTTTTTTGTTTTTTTTTTTTTTTTTTTTTTTTTTTTTTTGAGTCTATTAGGAGAATTGGTTCATGGGCCTTACCAGTCTAGGAGTTGGAAAGAGCAATAGACAATCTGACGACATTTATGCTGCTCTCCAAAGGAATGTTCCCTGAAGCTGGACTTGGTCTGTTTGGGCTGACAGTGCTAAAACGAAGAGCCCAGATAGGCTCAAGTTGCAGGAATCTACCCGGGTTGTCCAAGTGAAGGATACATAGTGAACAAAATTTGCTGCCAAAGTTGTGCAATTTGGCTTTTGTGGACCATCCGAGTCCAGCTGCCTGCCAGGTGAAGGTGCTGGGTAGTGGATGGCCATCAAGGTTGACCCCAGGTATCTATCTGGCTTTCCAAGATGGACTCTCCCACGGACACTTTAAGATCATCCTCATTGCCAAGTTAGTGATGTGCCATAAGAATATGGAGGCGCATTGGGCTCATTATGTCCCAGGTACTTTAGACACTCTAGCTCCCAGATAATGTGGAATTAAACATGCCTTCACTGTGGAATCTAGGATCTGAGGATTATGCAATAAATGGGTTATCCTCACCAGAGAGATGGTGACAAACGCTGAGGATTAAGACAGCAGAAAGTATTAAATTGATGTTTGAAAGCAAGGGAGAAAATCAAGAAGAGAAAAATCATTAATTATTGTAGGAATTTAGTACTTCCTAAGGAATAAGGTAATTAACACTTCTTAACTATAAGCAAGAAACTGCTAGGATCTTTTCTCTATAGATTCTCCTCACAACTCTATGGGGTAGATAGGTACCATTACTCCCTTTACCAGCCTTGTAAATGAGGATATAAAATGCAGATTTAGTAATACGCTCAGGTTCCCATACCTCAGAAGATGCTATTCTATTGGCATAAACTTTCTGGTTCTGCCCTGGATACTGCAGCAGAGTGTCTTTGCTTTCATCACGTGGGGTTTTTACACAGAGCAAAGCTAGCAGGTGTGTCATAGGAAGTCATCTCTAATGGCTCAGAAATAAGTTAAAACTCTGATCTGGAACTTCCGTTTCTGCAGTTAAGGAAGGGCAACAAACAGCATTAGTCATGTTAGTGCAGTCCGTTGTATTTTTCATAGTTCCTCTACACACATTCTCATTGGTTCCTCATTCCAACCTTGTGAGGTTGGTAGGCAGACCATGTGTGACCACGCCCCTTCTTAAAGATGTGGTGGATAGTGCCATCAGAAAGAAAGCATTGCCAAGTTACTTATCACTAAAAGTATGTGGGAAGGGGGGGAGTGAATTCCAAAAAAGTTGCTTATTTCAATCCTGAGCCGTTCATAGGAGTTTATAATTTATTTCCATAACAGTGTGATTGCTTCCTTTTCAACGAGACTTTGACTCACTGGGAGGAATGTATTCCATTACATGTCTGCTGGCTTCAGGCAGTTTATGCAGAGCTTGTGGGTTGCCATGACAACGGAGACTAACAAAATACAAACTATGAACTCTTTCAACATCGGTCACTAATTTGCTTCTAACAGCCCACCTCAGAACCATGAAAGTTAATGGTGTTTCCGAGGTAGTACATATTTTTATCTTCATCTACTGCCAGCAGCTTGAAAATCATCTCAGAAGATACTAACTTCATGTTTAATAGAGACTTAGATATAGGCTTTTTGACTTCTGCTAAAGAGTATTAAGCAGTGTCTTTGGCCATATTTTTTATTCATCAATTTTTCAAAAAAAATTACTGTTTTATTCTTTGTGTGTATGTCTGTGGGTCCCCCCCCCCACTTTTATGAAAGTCTGTGCACACTGTATGCCTGCCTAGTGTCCAAATAGGCCAGCAAAGAGCACCAGATCTTCTGGAACTGCAGTTACAGATAGCTTTGAGCCACCATATGGATTCTGGGAATCAAACCCATGTACTGTCAGTGCTCTTAACCACAGATCGATCTCTTCAGGCCCGAATCTATTTAATCAGCTCTTTTGTCTTCCTTTCCTTTCTTTTCCTTAGCAGCAGAATTTGAACCTGGGGCCTCATGCATGCTAAGTGAGGGCTCTGTCACCAAGCTATAGTCTCCTTATTCTATTCTTAAAAACTCCCATTTCTCATACCAGATACATTGTAGCTCTAGTTTAGGCACATAAAGTAATATGCCACACTTTACTAATGGCCACACCCTTCAGCATTTACTATTTGAGTATCAGAAGATGCTTATTCACAATACCAATGGAAAATAAGATGCTTGAAAGAATGCTTTCTAAGATGTCATAAATTGCCATCTTATAGCTAAATGGGATGTTAGAAGAAAGAGTGGCAGAGAAGTGTGAAATATTTCTTTCTAAATTGTAGTAAAATTCTGTATTTCTTTGCTTGCCATCTGCTCACAAATCTTATGATGGTAGCCTCTCTTGGGAGGACCTGTCATCTTGACCAGCCTCAGTCATGGAGGTGCATTTCCCACTGATTCCCATGTGATACAAGTATGATCATAAAGAGTATTGTGTTCTAGTGGCTGTTGGGGTTACTTTGGAATGAGCATGTGCCCAAGGTCCTGCCTAGACCAGTAAGTCTGAGTTTTTTGTTTATTTGTTTTTTGTTTTCTTTCTTTTTTTTTTTTTTTTGAGATCTGGAGATGGTATGATATTTGACTAGGGCAGTAGTACTAGCCTAACTAGGGCAGTAGTACTAACCTAACTAGGGCAGTGGTACTAGCCTAACACTACTTCCAGCCATCTTGATAGCACAGTGAAGACACCTAGTCAGAGAATGGAGATTTCTTACAGGAAGAACAAAAGTCAAATGAAAAATACAAGGCCTTTTCTTGTGTGTTTTATGGGTACCAAACTCAGGGCCTTGCCCTTTCTAGGTAGCAGCTCTTCTACTGGTCCAAACTCTCCAAGTCTCTTTCTAGATTCAGCCATGCCTTATGTGAGTCCTGAACTTTTCAGTTAATATAATGAAATAAATCCTGTTTTCCTTTAATTTTAGTTTAATTGGACTTATTTACAACTCAAGAAATCCTGACTAATATGATTGCCTCATTTTGAACAGTTAACAGCTGAATCGAATTTTCAAAAGTAGATGGGACCTTCAGGGATTCTGCTTCAGAGAGCAGGTGACCACAGCCCCTAATGAGTCCTTGAGCTTGTTTTATAATTACGCCCTTCAGGAACGTTTATTTGCTAAATATTTCTGAGATCTCCCTCTCACAATTTTATTTATGATTTTTAAATTATGCTCCTGAGAAACAGCTCAAAAACCATCTTTGGACTCCAGTGTTAACTGAAATTCTGTCCTAAAAGACTTTCTTCCTGATATGATTACATTTCATAACCTGCTGCTGCCCCGTAAGTCATTACTACTTCTTTGTTTTTAATTAGAAAACATTCAGAGGCTCAGCAAACAAAAGGAACTTCTTAGTGATATGATTATGATCTTGTTTTTCTTCAGACATGACCAAGATTTTACAGATTTTTCCTATTTCCCCTCTCTTAGGGGGGTAATATATTTACTTTAGCCGATTCTCCAGAGTATCAATAAAATGTGAACTGTTACATTATGACAGGGATTCAAAACCTTGGCTGCCAATTAGAATCACCTGGGAGTCTTTCAAAGTTCCTAATAGTCCAACTCCACCCCAGGCAATTCCATCCAAAGTTTTTGGAGTGGGGTCCTGGCATTGGTGGTTTTAAAAGCTCCCTAGGTGACTTTTAATGTCCAGACAGGGCTTAGAACAATTACATTATTGGAAATATTGACTAGAATGTATGATTTGGTTCAGCAATGAATCATTTAGTAACTAATCTTTTAAAAACAACTTCCCTAAATAGAGTCATTTCCATTAAAGCATAATATAGACACGTATGTGATAAATGTAATAAATCTAATCGGGGCTCATGTTCTTGGTCACTCTAAGGTAAATTTCACCAAACCTCGCCTTTCCAAGTTTTTAATATTTATTTATTTGTTCATTCATTCATTCATGTGTGGTATTTGCATGTATGTATGTGGGCATGGTTATATGTGCTTACAGAAATGTTTGCTCATGTGTGTACGTGCATATGGAGGCCAGAGGTCAAGTTGGGTGTTTTTCTCAACTGCTCTTTCATTATATTTCTTGAAACAGAGTCTGTCAATGAAATTGGTCCTGGTGAATTCAGCAAGCTCAAATGTGCTCTACGGATTGGTCTTCAGTCTCTGTAGCACAACAGCACTACAAACACATGTTGCCCTGCCCGGCTTTTATGTCACTGCTGGAGAGTCAATCTCAGTTACTTAGGCTCATGTGACAAGTACTTTATCAACTGATCTTTCTTCCCAGCCCTCAAGTTTTTATTTACTGGTTCTGGAAACTGAACTTGGGGCCTCATGTCAGGCAAGTACTGTCCTACCAAGCCATCTCCAAACCTCTTTTAAAATAATATACAAGAGGTGTGTGTTGAGATATCACTCTTTTTTTCTTTAGGGTGATGGATTTCCATCTCTAGGCGTGAATACAAGCTATTAGAGGTGTTTATGTAATTGTGCTACTGTTTCTTTGTTACCTCTCCTCAGCTGGAGTGCTTAGCTCCTGTTTGTACAGCTTATGTTAGTGCTATGCTTAGAGGAAGACAGCATTCTTGTTCTAAACAGATGATGGTGCATTTGTACATAAAATCTGAGGCTCAAAGCAACATTGATGAGAAAAGGAGCACAATCTCGAGCTAGAAATGGAAGCATGTATTGTGTTTGATTCGTTCAGCAACAGAGACTCACCTTCAAGTTCTGGGAGAAAACCAAGGGCAATGGCAAATAACCTATATTGTTTTGGGAATCTTTTGGACTTTCCCAACCAACTACTGAAGAAGAGGCTTCTCATGGGTTTTTCCTCTTTTATTATACTTCTTGAAACAGAGGTTATGGATCTTGGAGTGAGCCCCAAGTGATTATCACCCCAAGTGATGTCATCTCTTTTTGGTTGTTTCTTTTGGAGACAGGTCTCTCTATATAGCCCTGGCTGTCCCAGAACTCATGTAGATCAGGCTGGCCTCAAATTCATAGATCCACCTGCCTCTGCCTCCTTGGTGCTGGGATTAAAGGTGTGTGCTACCACTCTGCACTTGGTATCATTTCTTTTAAAACACACACACACACACACACACACACACACACTCACACACATGGGGGGAGACATAGACACACACACACACACACACACACACACACATATATATATATATATATAATGTGGTTTTTCATTTGAATATTTCTTTAAAACTTCACTATTTAAAGTGTATATGTATTTTGCTTGTATGTATGTCTGTGCACCATGTATGCATCCTATGCTGGTAGAAGCCAGAAGAGTCAGATCTTCTGGAACTGGATTTACAGGTGACTGTGGCTGCTGGGAATCAAACCTGGGTCCAGTGGATGGGCAGCAAGTGCTCTTAAGCATGGAACCATCTCTCTCTCCAGCCCCTAGATATGTATTGGAGTAAATATAAAACACTATATTTCCCTGTGTTTAAAAAACCATCCTTTTGTTCTTTATGCCTCCTCCCTCTCTCCCCCTCTGTACTGCCCCTCCACCTTGCAGTTAAAAATCTCTTCCCATTTTTCCATCCTTCCCTCATAGCACCAGTGTCTCACTGTCACTCTTTCTAGAGCTCCTTCCCCCATATGGTCCCTTTGTACTTCCCTGGTGTCTGTGGTTAAGTTATATATGGTGATCTAAGTATTTGGAGCTATGATCCACAAATAAGGGAAAATATGCAGCATTTGTCTTTCTGCATCTGAGACACCTCACTTAGAATGATACTTTATAGTTTTAAAACCCTGGAAGAACTGAGCTACTAACCTGGAGACCTTCTCACTCTTATAGTATCTGAAGGAGCTAGGCAACCAATAGTCCCACTGAGCTGTAAAACCGAGCTGTAAGACCCCAGCAATGAACACCATGGCAAGATATATACAATGGTTCCTTCTGAATACTTGGGGACAACTGACAGATGTCTAGTTGGGCTTAGGCCCACTCAATAGGAGGGAACTTATGCCTAGAACTTTAAACATAGCTAGTGGCCAATGGATAGATAGACATGGGCATTAGAAGAAAACTTACTACCATAGGACCCCTTTCCTAAAACAGTAAAATTTCTAATTGCATTCTTAATACTTTTCTCCAGCACGACAGATAAATGTAGCTCCCACTCCTTATGTGAAGAAGTTTCTTTTCGTAGCAGGCAAAGATCATTATCAAAAGCCACAACTGGTTAAAGTGCAGTAAACAACTGAACATGTAATACCCAGCTCCAGCTGATACATTCACAGCATGACCCCTACACCTAAGGCTTATTGAACTTTTAGGAAGAGGGGCAGAACGAGAGTAAGAGCCAGAGGATGGAGAAGTCTGCTGTGATATATTGGCTTTTATATCTGCCGAGGAAGCTGCATCCACAAAAATCTCAACAATATGGTAGCAGTGTAAACAAGAACAGCATAATGATAATACAAGTTGGCATCCAGATGCAGATGGGAGAAATGGTACAAGGTTGAAGTCTTCCTGGCTGTTGAGAGAAAAATCTGTCTTCTTTAGCCACAAATGCTCATCTCCCCCACCCCGCCAGGCTGTCCAACCCCAAATGGTCAGCCCTAAACATATATATATATATATATATATATATATATATATATATATATATATATATATATATATATATATATATATGTACATATACATGAACAAGGCTAGATGTACTCAACAGTGTGTGTGTGTGTGTGTGTGTGTGTGTGTGTGTGTGTGTAACAATAACAAAGAAAAAAAGACCAATTGTCTGAGATGAAATTGGGGAGACATAGGAAAGGTTGGGGAGAAGTGGTTAAAATGATGTAAATACTCATGTGTGAAATTCTCAATATAATTAAAAAAAAGAGAGATGGGAGAAGTTAAGCATAGCATTTCTTCCCCTTAATTCAGAAAAGGGAAAATTTTGAAAGAATGGCAAAAAATTATCAATAGAAGACCATAGAAATAAATAAGCACGCTCCTGTACTAAAAACTGCAAAATGAGGGTTGATGAGATGGCTCAGTGGATAAATACGTTGGCCCACAAGCCTGATGAATTGAATCCGATCCTTGGAACTCACTAGGTAGAAGGATAGAACTCTGCAAATTATTTACTAACCTCTGTGTGCATGAAGGCACACACAGCTCACTGCACTCAAATAAATGAGTAAATATAATTAAAAATAAAAATAATGGTGGTTTCAGGAAGAAATGGATGATTTGGGCTCGTACTCTAGGCTCAGCGGTGTGCTGGAACAGGCTCACATTGGCTTACATGAGCAGTAGTTAAGCAGTGTATGGTGATGCGTGCTTATATTGTCAGAACTCAGGTGGCAGAGGCAAGAGAATTGCTGAACAATCAAGGCCAGCCTAGTACATGTGATGAGAGTCTGTCTTAAAAAATAGCACAAAACAAAAGAAGAAAAGAAAAGAAACCATTAGCCCAATTGTCAGAGACCTTCCCGACCAGTTAATATGTACAGCAATTATTAGAAATAAGTTACATTTAAAACAAAGGTAGTGAATTCTCAGAAACTTTACTTTCGAATTTTAACCTCACTTTGATATCTATGCTCTTGAGGTTCTTCACACCCACTATAAGCATATACTTGCAATGCCTCATAATGACCCTACATGACAGATGTGCCAATTCCACATATAGTAGCAAACATCACATTGGCACCTTGAACTTGGACATAGTGGGAGTACCTTTCTACACGCATACTTTATACATTCTTGATATATACACATATCAGATATATGTATATTAATTATTTCTTTTATTTTCTGTGCCTAATTTTGTTTGCATGTGTGTCTGAGCTCTAAGAGAAGGTTAAGTAACTTTGAAGAGGATCAAGAGTTTATCCACAGAATATACAAAACAAACAAACAACAACAATAAAATAAGAAAGACAATACAAATTAATGACAGAGAAAGCTTGATTGTACACAGTTAAATGGCAGGCAAAGATGGCTGCAGGAAGAGAGAATATCAGTTTTCTTCAGTGGAGTGTCACTGAGTATATCAGCCACATCCAGGACAGGACTATCGCTCAGGAACAATTGTCTAACAACACAAATGGACTCCAAGTTTTGCTTTGTTTTCTTTTATTTCTCTCTCTCTCTCTTTCTTTTCTTTTCTTTTCTTTCTTTTTTTTTTTTTTACTTTTTATGTTTACCTTTTTGCTTTGTTTTCTCTTTTTCAAGAGAGAAAGAATATGAAGTTAGATGGGTAGGGATGTGGGGATTCTGGGAGGAATTGGGGAAGGGAAAAAGTATGATCAAAATATATACAAGATTTAAAAATAAATAAAAGACAATAAAAACATTGCTGAAATAACACATTGTATAAAAGTGACATAACGGAGTTAAGAAAACACATTGAGAACTAGCATAACCCTGTTAGGGGCTGGAAGAATTCACTAGAAATAGAATGGACTAAAAGTACCTTATCAAATTAATAACAGAGCAAAATCTTGAGGTTATATAGTTAAAAGTAAAGAAAAAGAAAAGTGAGGAAAATTTAGAATATTAATAACTAAATACAATTGGGTAAGAGCTCAACCAGGGGATCAGAACCACCTGAAATGAGAGTCAGATGGATGTAAGATGTTTATAGAACCTGGAGAAAGACATGATGCACGGTATTCCGGTTGGACATATAGACGCAGAAGGTAAGGCACTTTTAATTTAAAGGCAACAGGAAGAATTCTTTTAAAATATCAATGTCATAAGGGACAAATACTGAGGAAATGATTTACATTAAAAGGGATTAAAGAACTTGACAACTTAATTTCAAACATGAACATCTAGAAGACTGCATTCCAGGGGAAAATACTTTAAGGAATGTTACTGGGTCAACTAGCAAAACTGCAACGTGTACACAAGATTTAAAGTGTAGTGACCTTTACATTACTGAGACTTATAACTGCTATGGATATAAGGGACACCACTACATTCTAGGAAAAAGCTATGAAACTAGCAAGTAAGTGAGTTTCAATCAAGAATCTTAGTGGAACAATACAAAGCAACCACAAAAGAGGAGACCGTGAAATGGCTGCTTTAACTCATCTCTACGGCTACGTTTAGCCCAAAGAGAACAGGGTAATGTTTCCAACACTGTTGTTAAACTAAAGAATGGTTTATGCATTTTATATTCGGGCTAAGTGCTCTTTAAATACATCTGTTTAGGTGGCTAGGCATAGTTACGTAGTACATAAATGTAGCACAACACTTACTAGCGGGATTGAAGTCACAGGTTTCATTGGTAGTACTCTACAAACAAACAAACAAACAAACAAACAAACAAACAAATGTATGTAAGACCTTTATACAAAGATGAACATTGAATGGCAGTATAATGATTAATTAGATGAAACAGAACTTACACTTCAGGTCCCAGGTTGTAAGAGCTTTAAGATGTTTGAACAGTATGATTATATGGTACAGGATTAGTGCACAAAAATTTCTTCCTTTACACACGAATGAGCAATACAATAATGACATTCCATTTATAAATAAAGAGTTTCGTTTATAATAACACTGAGAATAATAATGTATTTGCAAGGAATAAATTTAGCATAGGTATTAAAAAACGTATGTGCTGAAAATTATCAAATATTGTTGAAACTTCAGAAGACCTAAATAAGTGGAAAGCTATCCCATGTTTATGGGCAGGAAGAATTAATATTTTTAATATGGGAATGATTCTCAAATTGCTACAGATTCAGTAACTTCTAGCAAAATAGCAGCCAGCTTGTTTGTAGAAATAGATTAACTCACCCCTATGTTCATGTGAACATTCAAGGGACTCTGAATATCCAAAATAATCTAGATTTCCTAGTTAGAGTTACTATTGCTGTGATGAAACACCATGAACAGAAGCAATTTGGGGAGAAAAGAGTTTGTTTGGTTCTACATTGTAGCCCATTACCAAAGGAAGTTCACTTGACTTCCGCCCCCACTTTAAATTAGTAGATTTAAGGAAAAATATCCACCTAGGTGAAGAGAGGGTGTGAAGTAGAGTGGATTCTAGACAGAGGGACCAAGACCTTTTCTGCCAAGGAATCAGAGGGAGTGAGAAGTGAGCTTTGTGAGAGGTAGTGAAGGATTGAGTGATGCTGGAGGGGTAAGGGAACTCGGAAGTCCTCATTAGACATGCTAGGGCTTTGATCTCAAGGTTGGAGGAAGCTGAGATTCTCTTTTGATTCTCAAGGTTGGAGAAAGCTGAGAAGTGTTCTAACAGGGAGAAGTGAGCAGTTGCCATGTCCAGGTATGTTTTGTGTGTTAGCTAGCTTTCATTCACTATGACAAATACTTGACAGAAACATAAAAGAAGGGCTGGAGAGATGGCTCAGTGGTTAAGAGTGCTGACTGATCTTCCAGAGGCCCTGAGTTCAAATCCCAGCAACCACATGGTGGCTCACAACCATCTGTGATGGATCAGATGCCCTCTTCTGGTGTGTCTGAAGACAACTACAGTGTACTCACATATAATAAATGAATTAATCTAAAATAAACATAAAAGAAATTATTTGGGAACACATTTTTGAATAGTGCAATTCATTGCCACTTGGGCCTTTTGTCTTTGCCGAAAAGGACTATATCATAGGGCAAAACTGCTCACCTCATGGTAGCCAGGAAGGAAAACAAAAAGGAAAGGAAAGGCCAAAAAAAGGGTCAGTGTCCCAATATCTTTGTCAGGGGTATATCCTCAGTAACCTAATTTCTCTCTCTAGGCCACATCTCCTAAATGTTCTGAGAACAGCCTTCTACATATGAGCCTTTTGGGAATACTTGAAATCTAAACTATAGCACCTCATTAGGAAACTTTTCATGGAATAACACAAAAATGGAATCAACTGACTATGTTTGTAGTGGTGGATGTGACTGTGTCAGTTCGTACCAAGTTTCCTTGCATATAGCATTTATATTTGAATCCCTGGGAGACAGTTTATAAAATTCCCAGATGGAGAAGGGAGAGGAAGATGTACAGGGGAACCCTAAGGGAATGCAGCTGGGCCATATGAATGTTAGTGAGCTCAGGGACATCCGTTACAACACATTGGACTTCTTTAAGCATCACATGTATGTTAGAGGGTGAGATCACTCCTTAGGACTCTCCAGTCTTGTTATTTATAGCTGTAATGTTAAAACTGGCACCATCAGCACTTTATAAAATGTGGGTGGAGTAGCCCTTGGCCCTCTGTCACATATTGCCTAGGCTATGATCTGGGAGTCTCAATTGAACGCAGGTGTAAGCAGATGGAAAAGAAATTCTCTTGCGATTCTCAGTGTGTTTTCATTAACTTAGCATCTGTTGGAAAATTTGTTCTGAGAGTAGCATCAAGTAGATCAACATTGTGGGGAATGGCCAAGCGAGGCCTCTGAGAGATGGCTTCTCTCTTGGCCAAGGATTGCTTTGCCAAAAGTTTCAAAGCTATGGGGCTGCCTTGGCAACACCAAATAAAACAAGACACTTGGAATCTTTAGATTTACCATGAAGTCACATGTGACAGCGCTCTGAAGTTGGGATCTTTAGCGTGTGAGTTCTCTGGATAATGTGTTTCAATGCTCTATTTTTTTCATTGCTGATGTCTTGTGTGCTCTTAAGACCATCCTAGAAGATGTCAGCCTTATTTCTTCGTATTGCTCATTTTTTCATCTTTTTCCTTCTTCCATTTTTTTTTTTTTTTTGCTCTGATCCTGTTTCTTGATTTCTTTCCATTGAATGACCAGCCAGAATTCTGAGCTACTATATAATATGGCTCACTGGACAAGCCTAATTAATTATGAGCAAACATCAAACTTATTTTTCTCTTTTTATTAGATATTCTCTGTATTTATATTTTAAATGTTATCCCCTTTCCACACACTCCCATCCCTCCTCCACCTTTACTTGTTTCCTTGAAGGTGCTCCCTCTCACAGTGTCTTGGCATTCCGCTACACTATGAAAACGCACCTTTACTGGACCGAAGGCCTCTTCTCCCAATGATGTCAGACAATGCTATCCTCTACTACATATGCAATGGGAGCCACGAGTCTCTCCATGTGTGCTCATTGGTAGGTGTTTTAGTTCCTAGGAGCTGTGGTGTGTTTGGTTGGTTGATAATGTTATTCTTCCCATGAGGTTGCAAACCCTTTCAGTTCCTTCAATCCTTTCTCTAGCTCCTTCATTGGGGTCCCTGCTTTCAGTCCGATGGTTAGCTGCAAGCATCCTCAACTGTATTGATATGACTCTGACACAGCTTCTGAAGAGTCATCCATGTCTGGTTCCTGCCAGCAAGCACTTCTTGGCATCAGCAATAGTGCTTGGGTTTTGTGGCTACATATGTGGTGAATCTCGAGGTGAGGAAGTATCTGAATGATCTTTTCTTCAATCCCTGCTCCTCTATTTGTCCTTGTATTTCCTTCTGTGACAGTTTTGTTCTTCCTTCTAAGAAGGACTGAGGCATCCACATTCTGGCCTTCCTTCTTTTTAAGCTTCATAAGATCTATGAATTGTTTCTTGGGTATTAAGAGCATTTTGGGGCTAGTATCCACCTATTACTGAGTACATACTATGGATGTTATTTTGTGACTGGGTTACCTCACTCAGGATGATATAGTGTCTAGTTCCATCCATTTGCCTATGAATTTCATGAAGTCATTGTTTCTAATAGCTGAGTAGTACTCCACAGTGTAAATGTATCACGATTTCTGTATCCATTCCTCTGTTGAAGGACATCTGGGTTCTTTCCAGCTTCTGGCTATTATAAATAGGGCTGCTATGAACACGATGGAGCATGTGTCTTTGTTATATGTTGGAGCATCTTTGGGGTATATGCCCAGGATTGAAATAGCTGGTTCTTCAGGTAGTATTATGTCCACTTTTCTGAGGAACCGCCAGACTGATTTCCAGAGTAGTTGTACCAGCTTACAATCCCACCAACAGTGGAGAAGTGTTCCTTTTTCTCTGTGTTCTCGTTAGCATCTGCTGTCATCTGAGTTTTTGATCTTAGCCATTCTGACTAGTGTGAGGTGAAATCTCAGGGTTGTTTTGATTTGCATTTCCCTGATGACTAGGGGTATTGAGCATTTCTTTGGGTGCTTCTCAGCCATTCGTTATTTCTCAGTTGAGAATTCTTTGTTTATAGCTGTCCCCTATTTTTAAATAGGATTATTTGGTTCTCTGGAGTCTAACTTCCTGAGTTCTTTGTATATAGTGGATATTAGCCCTCTATCAGACACAGGATTGGGAAAGATATTTTCCCAATCTGTTGGTTGCCATCTGTCCTCTTGACAGTGTCCTTTTTCTTACAGAAGCTTTGCAATTTCATGACATCCCATTTGTCAATTCTTGATCTTAGAGCATAAACCATTGGTGTTCTGTTCTGGAAATTTTTTCTTTTGCCTATGTGTTCTAAGCTCTTTCCCACTTTCTGTTCTGGATCCTTTACTTTTTTCTTCTTCTTCCAACTTTAGGTTTTGTGTTTGGTTCAACCACTGTTTTTGAACACACTCATTGTTGCTTCAACTAAAGTTTTCATGTTGAATAAACTTCTAGATCTAGATTTCACCTTATACTCTTTTTTGTAGTATATGCTCTTACACACACACACACACACACACACACTCACAGCTACCATACTGCATAAGTGTATCTTTTGCAAACCCTTCCTAATTATTCCTGGGATTCTTTGTTGTTGTTTTGTTTTATTTGAGACAAGGTTTCTCAGTGTAGTCCTGGGTGTTCTGTAGACCAGGTTGACCTTGAACTCAGATCCGCCTGCTCCTGACTGGAAAGTGCTGCGACTAAAGGTGTGTGACACCACCACCACTGACACCTTCCCCTAGGATTGTTTATGAACTTAGAAATATGGTAGCCTCTACTTATACCAAATGTATGCACAATGGAATATATTTTTCAGCTATAAAGAATGAAATTGCATCATTTGCAAAAAATGGGAGCAAGCCAGTCTCAGAAACACAATTATATGGCTTCTCTCATTTGTTATCCTTGGATTTTATATATATGCATAAAATTATGCATACATATATGACAGGGAAGTAAAGTAAAAGCATACAGGAACATGGGGGTACTGACAGAAGATGAAAAGAGAAGAAGGCAGCTAGTGGGACATGGAAAAGAATATGTTGTCTTGTATGAAAATAGCTTTGTACCTTTATAACACACATAAAACATATATTTGATATACACAATGAAATTTAACTTAAATATTTTATTTATTATTATGAATCTATCTCAGTACATACATGTCACAGTGTACATGTGGAGGCCAGAGGACAACTTTTGGGAGTTAGTTCTTTCTTTCTACTGCTAGTTCTAGCCATTGAATTCAGGTTGTCAGCCTTCAAGGCTGTTACCTGCTGAGCTATCTCACTTAGCCCATCACAATAAAAAGTCATAAAAAAACCCAAAATCACAAAATAAGAAAGGAAAACAGAAAGATAAAGAGGAGGAGGGAGTAAAAGAAGAGAGGAGGAGGAGGAAGAAATGAAGGAGGATGAGGAGGGGGAGGAGGCGAAAGTATCTCAAATGCCATGCTTAGAAATGCATCCTATCCTTTTGCTCTTAGATTGCTCCCCTGATTGATATCCAAAGGTCCACATTAGAACAATCTCTTTGTGTCTATGACTAACTTATCTCTCAGAAGACCCCTTAGTTTATAGGTACCAGACATTTTTTTGGGCTCAAAAATTCTTACTTTGTCTAAGTTGTAAAAGTTCCCACAGACACAAAGAAACTTACAGAATTATAGATGACGTGTCCTATTTTGACCCAGTTGAACTTGTCCTGCCTGTGTGTATGACTGAGGGAGCCTTAGAAAGGGATAGAGAGAAGAGAAGGAGAAGTCCCTGTCGAGTTAGTCTCAAAGGAGAAGTAGAAGTTTGTATTACGAGAAAAGGGACTTGCTTAATGTCATCTTTCTTAGTTTCCCCAAACTGACTGAATAATGCACTTATTCTCAAGTTCCTAATGCTGTGACCCTTTAATACAGTTCCTCATGTTGTGCTGATTCCTCATCATAGAATTATTTTATTGCTATTTCAGTACTAATTTTGCTGCTGCTATGAATTGTAATATAAATATCTGATATGCAGGATATTTGATATTCAAACCCCAAATGGATCACAACCCATAGGTTGAGGACCACTATAATAGCCATTCTCCTCTGTTACTGCTCAGATTTTTCCACCTCACAGTTTGAAGGTGTTGTTCCTGACTGGACTTTGAGATCTTCGGGTTCAAAGGTTCATCATTGATCCTTAGCTACTGTCATGGGGGCTTTTCTATTGTAGACACTGAGAGAACCGACTGAGGGCTATCTTAAGATGGAGTTCATTAATCACCTTTCAGGATAATAATATCTCAAAGATGAACAAAGTGGAATTATTAGGTATTATTACTGCCTTTAAAAATATATCAGATACAGAGATGAAAGGTTTCAAGCTAAAATTTGTAAGCAAATTTGAATTGAATTTTGAATGAATGCATCCAGTAAGAATGCATTCAGATGTCTAGTTGGGCAAACAGAAATTCTCTACATGTGTGGAGCTTTTTGTCCAGTGGGGATAACAGACAAATACCCCAAGCAATGACAAAGACGCATTGCTGGAGATGCTGTAAAACAATATAAGTCCCCCTCTACAGTGATTCGAAGGGCTCTGTGGGAGAGAAAGATGGAGGGTGGTATTATGCCAAAGGTGGCCTGGGCAAAGGAGGTAAAGAGCATTCCAGAAATAGGAATAGTAGGTATGAAGGCCGGAAGGCATGCGCAGTGCAAGCACTAAAGAGTTTTGTACATGCTGTCAACAGCTACACGGAGAAGTAAGTAATGAGGCTAGAGATAAGCACAGACTGGATCTTAAGTGACATGGGAACATGGAAAGAAACACGAAGTCTAAATCAGTGTTAACGGAAAGCCGGTAGAGTGTCATGAGCAAGACTATGACCTGATGTGTCTGTATTTTCCAGTAGAAAATGGACTGTAGAAGGTTCAAGATCAGAAGTTAGTGTAGAATTTGAGTGAGAGGGGGCCAGGGGGAAGTACCAGAGCTCATGAAGCCAGGCCAAATGCTGAATTTTGTGTCACTCATGTGATCTATGAGCATATTCATCAGCTGTAAGGAAAAAAAACAGAGAAAGAATAAGGTGTGGGTAGTGGATAATAAAGACTACTTCATCATCTCTGTGCTCTAAGTGAGTGGAAGTAAACAGTAAGTTAGATTTCTATGATGGGATAGGGCTCTGTTAATAACTGCTTCAGAGGTTTAAGGCCAATCCCACACCTTTCTCTATGCACGTGTCCTATAGAAAATGGATAGGCAGATCTCTATGGAGGTTTTCAAGGTAGATTTGGGCTCATGAAATAGCAATATTAAACCATCCCACGTTGTCTTTCCAGATACTGAGTCCTTGTTTGTACATGTGAGGTAGATCAGATCTCTCCAGGAACCCACCATGAACCATAACATCCTTTGATGCAAGGAAGGTAACTACTGTAATTGGAAACCAGATCCAAATGTCAGTCAAGTATGTTGACGAGGAATTGAAGTATTTCAGGACGATATTGACTTGAATGATCATCCACCACAGACCTCTGACAGAAGTTTACAAAAGATTAGACTAAGAACCTAATTTTGTGCTTCAAGAGTTCCATGGGAATCTGTGATTCAGGGAAAACTGATGCTCTGCTTCCTGCGAGTTCTTCCTTCTTTGTAAAATCTCCTTGGAATAACAGAGGCAAAGAAACCCAGGATGACATAGTCTGGATAGCCTGCACTATTTTTAGGTACTGCCTGAATTCTGAAAGCACTCCTGGAGGCTGCAAGAGACCCTCATGGATAGAGCTCACCATCCACTCAGGACATGAATAAAACATCATTGTCATGGGAAATTGAGGTTCTGTGAGCTGTGGATACCTGGAGCCTAGGTTGAAACAAGGACTTTAGTTTCTTTGTAGCTGTGCTGCTCCCAGGGCACAGGTGTAGAGCATATGATTAAGTGACCCAAGACATCGGACTGCCTGGGGTGTGGTACTCATTTTTTCAGCCTGATGCAATGAACTCAGGGTGTGAGTACATTCTGCCTCACTCCCCATTTTTTCCTCCCCTACCCCAAACTCTGGGTTCCAGTTAACAGCGAAAAACAGGGGAACAAGGAGAGAGGATTCATGTTGCTGTTAATTTGCTTTTGAATTATGTCTGGTCTCCTTTAAAATTTTGCTTCCCCCCCCCCAAAAAAACCAGGAAGAAATGGAGGACAAATGTCCTTGAACAGTCTTACACTGCT
The DNA here is from genome assembly GCF_963924665.1 of Micromys minutus. Classification (NCBI taxonomy): domain Eukaryota; kingdom Metazoa; phylum Chordata; class Mammalia; order Rodentia; family Muridae; genus Micromys; species Micromys minutus. Next base: position 29,881,372 of record NC_137970.1, on the reverse strand, counting down.
TTCCTTGATTTGGATTTCAGTGTGATTTGGCAGGCAATGCAGGGTGACATATTCCAGTGCTTCAACTTGCACATAATTGCCAGATTAGTTATTGTTTGACTTGTACGATTATTAATGAAATGTGGGGAAAAGGGTGGTAACTGTGAAGCCTGCCACAATGTCTAGACACAAGGGTGGGGGTGGGGAAGTTCAACACCAAGGGAGAGGATACAGAAGTTCCTTGCCTGAGTTTTCGCAGACTTAGGATTTCTACCATGGTTCTAATAGGTGACAGGTAAGATATCATGTTTTTGGTAGGGATGAATCTTAGAGTTTTAGATTATATGCTGGAGACATTTCTCATTGAAACATATTAAAAGAAAGTTGTAACCAGATCATTTAACCTGTAGCATAAACACATACTTATATGATTGCATACTGAATTTGGGAATTAAAAAGTCACAGCTGAGCCATTCCATACAGGAGAAATGTTCAGAGTAACTTGGTGTGTGGAGAGATTTTTGACTTCATAAGAACTTGTGAATATTATACATGGGTATTGTGGCATTGTGCCTACATGTATGTGTGGTACCACACATAGAAGGTTCTGGTAGCAGGTAAGAAATAGCAGATTTTTTTCCAGTTGTGGTTTAGGGGGTGGTAGATCTGGAAGAAGTTGGGAAAAGAGAATATATCATAAAACTTTTAAAATAAAAAAAATTAAAGGAGCCAGAAACAACAGAATTTGACCCTCTCCTATTCTGGTCTGGACATAGTATCTCAAACTCAGCATCATGTTCCCACTTTAGACAAAGGGTGTGTCTTCCATAAGCAGACTGGCTCCAAGGAAACAAGACAGTGAGTTTCTATTTATGTCCCCGGGACAGGCACTGGTGCCCACTGCTATGGGTAGATAACACTAGATAGAAGAAGAAATAAAGACAGAGGAGTAGCTGAAGATTTAGAATTTATGGAGGAAGTATGGGGATTAGAAAACCTGTGTGGAGTTAAAAGGTAGCTCACTTGTTAAAAGCACTGAGTGATCTTTCAGAGGATCCAAGTTCAATCCCCAGCACCACACAGTGGCTCACAACTGTCTGTCAGTCCAGTTTTGAGTATCTGATGCTCATGTCTGGTTTCTGTGGCAACAGGCATGCAAGTGATATACAAGCATTCAGGTAACACACACACACACACACACACACACACACACACACACACACAGAGAGAGAGAGAGAGAGAGAGAGAGAGAGCAAAGTTCAAATTAAGAAAAAAGGAACCCTTGCCAAAAGTGAAGCCACAGTATTTTAAAGGTAAACAAACAAACAAAAAACAAACAAACAAAAACACTGTGAACATTTCTGTCTAATACTGTCATAATATCCATGAAGAAACTGAAGTTCAAAGTCACTAGGCATGCAAGTGGATGTGGAACTAAAATTAAAATTTTCTGTCTTAAGACCAACATTTTCGCACCACAATGTTCATAGCGGCTCTATTTATAATAGACAGAAGCTGGAAAGAACCCAGATGTCCTTCAGTAGATGAATGGATACAAAAATTGTATATTTACACAATGGAGTACTACTCAGCTATTAGAAACAATGACTTCATGAAATTCTTAAGAAAATGGTTGCATCTAGAGAATATCATCCTGAGTGAGATAACCCAGTCACAAAAGAACAGACATAATATGTAGTCACTGATATTGGATACTAACTCCAGAAAGCTCTGAACACCCCAGAAACAACTCACAGACTACATGAAGTTCAAGAAAAAAACAAAAAAGAAAATGAAAAACCATTATACTTAATCTTTACACACCAAGCAAACTTTGACTATTTCCAGGTTACATCTTGTTTTACATGTACTTTATGCTCATTGTAACTAGTAAGATTTTAATGCATACTATCAAACCTTTAAAAAAGTCAAGTACTGACAAAAATGTATTTGCATACCTTTATGCATAAATGCTTAAAATCTGTACACTTATCTTTGTTTTTTAAAATAAAGTTGAAAAAAAAAAAGAGAAAACCTCCACAAAAAACCAAACCAAATCAAAACAAAACAAAACAAAAAAAGACCTGACATTTTCTCATTGTTATAAAATAATATTTTTGCATGCTGGGGTGTATCTCAGTCGATAGATGACTTGTCTAGAATGTATAAAGCCCTGAGTTCCATTCTAGGAACACATATAATGGGCATTGTGATATGTACATATTATCTTAGCACTTGGGAGGTAGAGACAGGGTGATAATCCTTAACTACACAGCAAGTTCAAGGTTGGCCTAGGATACATGAAACTCACAAAACAACAAAAATAAAAATATTAGATACACTAGAACTACCATATACTAAAACTTAACGAATATGTAATTCAAAGAAACCATTGTTTCTCAAACAACTAAGTGCTCTTTTTTTCCCATCATTTTTAAAAGCAGGTAATTCTCCTGGCCATTTCAGATTTCTCTAAGAAATCCCACACTTTAATTAAGTTTTATTGTAGTTGTGCCAAATATTATGGGCAAGTAATGAATACACTAGATTATTTTAAATAATTTTATTGCATAATAATTCACTTCATACAGTCAAATTCCAATCTTTCACTTAGTACAAAAAACACAGGTGATTTTAGCGGACAAACATCAAAACTATGAGAGAAATTCTGCTTCTAGTATTACCAGCTGAGATTTGGAAAGCCCAAGGGTTGTAAACCATATGAAAAAAAGTCAGATGGTTCTGTCAAAGCTTCCAGTGCCATCTTGGCATTGGTCACAATGTAAGCCTTGTTCAGACTCATGGAATCTTATGGCGTGTCTTCATGGCTAGGAAGGAGACTGACTTGCTGGCTTTCCATAAGCAGTGCTCTCTCTTTCCTCTGGGCTCATAAATTGATCAGACTTGCCTTGGCCTTTCAGAATCACCCGAGGCCCTTTTCCAAATTAAAAAAAAAAAAAGATTTCTTTCTTTTTTTAAAGAGCTGTTGTATATAATTTGTTTCCTTACTTGTTTATTAGACTTTATTTTTGTGTATATGTTATTGGTTGTCATCTGTGTGTGGGTAAGTAGGAAGGCCAGAAGAAAGTGTTGGATCCCCTGGAATTGGAGTTATGGTCATGAAATAACCTATGTGGATGCTGTGATTTGAACTTGGGTCCTCTGAAAGAGTACTAAGGGCTCTCAACCACTGAGTAATTTCTCCAGTCTTTCCTGTGATGAAACAAACAAACAAACAAACAAAAAAAACCCCTAAACAACCAACCCATTAAGTTGGAAAGTGCTTTGTGCTTAGAACATAGGACTTATTAGTAGCTTGGAGTCATCAGGCAAAACAGTAGCAACAACAACCTCAATGGTAATTTCTATTGTTGCTATGCAAGTACGAATACTTGAGTTCAGATCCCTATGTACCCACATAAATGGCAGAATGTGGCAGTGCACATTTCGAATCCCAGTGCTGGGTGGCAGAGACAGGTGGATCCCGAGGGCTCACCAGCCAGTTGGGCTGTTTACCTCCAAGTTCAGCAAGAGGATCTATCTCCAAAAGTAAGGTTGAGATCAGTCACTAGAAAAGGACAATTGACATTGACTTCTGGCCTTGCACATGGGCATACTTGTGCATATGGGTATACCATGTGCATGTGTGTGTGCATGTGTGAGCATGTACGTGCTTACACACACACACACACACACACAAACACACACATATACTATATATGCACATTAAAACTTTAAAAGACCATTTATAAAATTTCTATTTCTTACTAATTGTATACAGTCTTCAGATTTTCCTAACAGTAGCTATTTTCTAACACTAACATGTTATTTTTGAAACTGTATGTATATAGCTTGCCTGTCACTTCCAAAGCTTTGTGTCTTCACAGGGGCACCTGCTGGTCTGGAAGGGAATGTAGTCTGCCATCTTGGACTAATCTGTTAGTCAGATATAAAATTATTTTCTTGTATAATGACATACAAAAATCCAGAATACTGAACAGAGTTTATTTAATACTACCATGGTAAAACCTTTATATATGGGACCAAAAGATTTATCCCATGGTCCTTAACACTTTAACAAGGCAAACACTATGAAAGTTATTACTTGCTATGATCCTTTTTCCAGAAGTAATTGTGGGTGATTCCCAGAGACAGTTAACTCTACTGGATACAATTACAGAAAATTTTTTTCAGGGCAGTGAACCACAAGATCTATCTGTTTTTCCATCCACCTCTGTAGTGGGTATGAAATACAATATGACTAATAATACTAGTACCCAGGCAGAATGATGTTGTTCCCAGAGATCCTGAATAATCATATGTGGTCTGGGATCATTACAGGATTCTGTATGCTAAAAACACAGGAGCTAATTTTATGTCAAAAATCAGCTAGCCCTTTAGGTGAAATACATCATTACATATTTTACTCCTCTTCATTTTTTTCTTTAGCTTCCCATGCCTTAAAAGTTTTGGTACATTCCATAGAGAGCAAGAAGAATATCCTAGCTTCTTTTAACTTTTAAGTGACAGGCCAAACTTTGGTAAACACATGCCTAATACTTCTGACTTAGTTAGGGTTTTATTTCTGTGAACAGACACCATGACCAAGGCAAGTTTTATAAATAAAAACATTTAATTGAGGCTGGCTTACAGGTTCAGAGGTCCAGTCCATCATCATCAAGGCAGGAGCATGGCAGCATCCAGGCAAGCATTGTACAGGAGGAGCTGAGAGTTCTTCATTTTCATCCAAAGGAAGCCAGGAACAGACTGAGCATCCTCAGGCAGCTAGGAGGAGTGTTTCCAAGCCCATCCCCAGAGTGACACACTTCCTCCAACAAGGCCACACCTTCTACTAGTGCCACTCCTTGGACCAAGTATATGCAAACCATCACAACTTCCTCTCATTCACAACATACTTTTGACCTAGAAGGCAACATGCCTAGCTAAAACCATCAATACAGATTTCCCTGCAGCTAAGACCAGAAGACATATCCAAGCATGAACAGATGTCAGCAAGGAGATTCTAGGGATGCACTTGATTTTATGACATGGACTGCTGGTGGAAATGGTATTGTATGTCCACTAGGTACCAAGTACAGTCTATGGAAACATGTTCAAAGAATGATGGGGATGTAAAGGGAAGGAGCATGAGATGCTACTTGCAGGTTGCAGAGTGCCTCTCCCTTAAACACCCCCAGAAAAAGCAAGAAACACAACTCTTCCATAAAAAAAAAAACCACAAAAATGAAAACCAAAACAAATAAGACAAAGACAAATAAGTAAAAAAAAAAAAGCTAAAATAAAACAAAATGAAACAAAAAGTCCACAAAACATCATTGAGTTTCTTTTTTTCCCAACTACCAGTGTTGTTTTATTCTGGAAGTTCTGTATATTTCATAGGTATAAACACCCTTCTTTCCCGACCCCCTTCAAATTCAGAAAGTAAAAAAATAAAAAAACTAAAGACATCATGCATCAAAACCTCTTACCTATTTTCTCTAAAGCCCTAAAGAGTGTCACTTCTCGTGGGGAGGTTCATGAAGGCCTGGCCTTGTGCTTACTAAACTCCCACTCCCTCCCAGAGGAAAATGGCCAACACTTCTGCTTCCTCTCAGAGACTCACTGCCCAGTCATTACACATTATCATTCCCCACTTGACACCTTCTTAGCAACTTGATTGTTGGATGCAGTTTTCATTTGGCAACAATTCAATATGGCTTTGCGTGGGATGTTTGTGTCAGAAGCAGCAGTATTGATGCTCGGGCTCTGAGAGGAAGAGAGAGCTGCGCATGTTCCTGGAGAACTCGTGCTGGAGGCTGGAAGGGGCTGTGCAGCTCATCCACGCAGCCTGCTTCTCAAGTCTGTGACTGTCGGCCAGAATGCAAATGTCCCCAGAGACGACCCCGCTGGTTCAGAGTAGGTATGCATGATGCTGAATCTCGGCACCCCGTGTCATAAGGAAAACAGCTCACTAGGACCTGGATGTACTGGAGACAGCACCCTATCTATCCGGAAGGGTACGCCTTAAGTATCTTCACGTCGTCCACAGGACGGTCCTGGGAATTTGTCTCCACCATGCCCACTCGATTCACCATCCCTAAGCCTTGGCACACTCGGCCAAAAATGGTATGCTTGCTGTCTAGCCATTGTGTGGGGGCCAGGGTCACGAAGAACTAACTGGCTGCAGTTGGTGTCCGGTCCTGCGTTGGCCATTGCGAGAATCCCAGCCCCAGTGAACTTCATCTTCAAACTGCTTGCCATAAATAGATGGGCCACCTTGACCTGTGCCTGTCGGGTCATCGCCCTGGATCATGAAGTCCTTGATGATCCTGTGGAATTTGGTGCCATTGTAGTAGCCCCGCCGAGCCAGCTCTGCAAAGTTCTTGCAGGTCTTCGGAGCATGCTTCCAGTACAGCTCCAGCACAATGACTCCCATGTGAGCTCTAGGGACGTAAAGACTGAGTTGAATCTGTATAGAGCAGCTTCAGGAGGTCCAGCAAGGTGAGCACTTTGTAGAGCTAGGAGCAATGGCTCGAGCCTTCTTAGTGTCTGCACTCAGGATGCAGGGGCAGACGAAGTGGGGCTAAAGTCAGTAGATGGCTGGCTGATCAGGCTCCAAGCAAGGTTCCCTTCAATTGCCATGAAAATCGGATTGCAGGTAAATCTAGTCTCCAGGTAGACGTTGGGCGGCTGCCAGGTGTCTGGGGGAATCGCAGCCATGCTGAGCGAAAGGATCCCCTAGCAATCACCATTGAGTTTCTTTCGTGTTGACCAACTACTCCTGAGCATGGGCCTTCCCTGATATGTGGTTATATACACAGTGAGACAGCATTGGAGACAGCTGATCTTCCTCTTGTCAGTGGGTATCAACTGGAGATAGCTTCTGGAATAAGATGGAGGCATGTGTCCACTTCCCTTTTTCAGTGTTGGTTCCCTGGATTGAACTTGTGCAGGTCTCCTCTGTGCAGGTTCAGTTTCTGTAACTTTTTATGTGCATCACCCTTGTTGTGTCTGGAAGATACTTTTTCTTGGAATCATCCATGACATCTGGCTCTTACAACCTTTCTGCCTCCTCTTCTATATAGATCTCTGAATCTTGAGTGGGGAGATTTGAAAAAAACATTCTGTTTAGGACCGACTGCTCCAAAAACCATCCAGTCATGGGAGACTACTACTTTAATAGCAAAGTTCCTCAATATAGTATGTCATTTGGAGTCATTTTATTGCTGTGTTCTTTTAACAGAATAAAAAGTAGCAGTAGGTTTTCCCTTAAGCCTATTATCTATCTAGTCTCAGAGTCTTGGCCACTATAGCAGTGTCTAATGTGGTTTCAATTGCATAGAGTGAGCCTTAAATCCAACTTTAAAAAGCTGTTGGTTACTTCCATAACATTTATTTCATTATTATACCAGTCTATCTTGCTGGCAGGTTACAGGGTTTGCAGCTGGGTGACATTAATGACTAACTTGCTCCTGTAGCATGCAGAGTGCCTTCTAGTACCACACATGATAGTCAGAGGGGTGGGGTGGCGGGGGCTTCTAGTTAGGTACAAGTTTGTCTTCTCTGTGTTTGACAGCATAAGTATGAATTGTCTTCAGCTGCTCTTATTACCATAGCTCTGCAGCTCCACAGTCAACTTGAAATATGGACTGGTGATACCTCCTGAAGTTCTTTTATTATACAGGATTATTCTTTGTCTTGTTGTATTTAGTGGGTATTACACTGAATCTGTAGATTGCTTTTGGTAAGATGGCCACTTTCACTATGTTAATCCTAGTTATCCTTGAGCTTGGGAGATCTTTCTGTCTTTCCGGTATCTTCAATGTTTCTCTTTAATGTCTCAAAAGTTTTAGTTTACATCGTTCATTTGATTGATTGGTTATAGTTACCCCAGGATGTTTAATTTTTTGAGGCTATTGTGAAAGGTGTTGTTTTTCTGATTTCACAGTTTGCTATTTTTATATAGGGAAGCTATTGATTTCTTTCTGTTAATTTTGTATCCTGATAATTTACTGAAAGTGTTAATTCTGCTGTAGAAGTTCTCTGGTAGAATTTTTAGTCTTTTATGTACAAAATTATATCATCTGAAAATGAAGATATTTTGCCTTCTTTCTTTCCTATTTGTAGCCCCTTGATCTCCTTCAGTTGTCTTATTGCTTGAAATAAGACTACACGTATTATATTGAATAGGTATGTAAACAGTGGACGATGTTGTCTTGTTCCTGATTTTAGTGGAACTGCTTTGAGTTTCTCTCTATTTAGGTTGATGTTGGCTATGGGCTTGCTCTAAACTGCCTTTATTATATTGAAGTATGTCTCTTGTATCCCTAGTTTCTCTAGGATTTTCTCATGAAGGGATATTGGATTTTGACAAAGTTTTCTTTTTCTGTATTTTTGAGATGGCCATGTGATTCTTGTCTTTCAGTTTGTTTATGTGGTAGATTAATTTATTGATATATGCATATTGAACCATTCCTAAATCTCTGGGATGAGGCCAACTTGAACATGGTGGATCAGGCTTCTAATGTGTTCGTGATTTTTGTTTGCAAGTATTTTATTGAGAATTTTTCCATAAAGAATATTGATCTCTAGTTTTCTTTTTTGGTTGGGTTTTTGTATGATTTTGGTACTAGGGTGCCTTTATAAAAAGAATTAAGAAAAGTTTCTTCAGTTTCTATTCTGAATTATAATTTTAGGAGTATTAACATTATTTTTTCTTTGAATGTCTGATATAATTCTGTACTGCACCAATTTGACTCTGTGCTTTTTTGTGTGGAAGATTTTTATTGAGTGCTTATGTTTCACTATGGTGGTCTATTTTGGCTGCTTATTGGATCTTGATTTAACTTTGATAGACTATATCTGTCATGAAATCTACCCATTTCTTTTAGGTTTTCTGATTTTGTGGGGTATAGAGTTTTAAAGTATATCCTTATGATTTTCTGTATTTCCTCAGTATCTGTCATAATGTTTTTTCTTTCATCTCTAATTTTATTAATTTGGATTAGAAAATGTTTAGACACTCATTTATTGAGAAAGAAAAACATGTAAGCACATAGGGAAAGAGTTCTAAGATAAATCCTTTCCATCATGGACCCCAGAAGGAAGTATATATATATATATATATATATATATATATATATATATATATATATATATAACTTAATATCACCTCAGAGACTGTAAGAAAGTAAACTTTTATGTTTATGCTACCCACTGTACTTTGAATCCTTCAGTAGCTTTTAAATTAGATTACTTAACTTACTAAGTTGTAAGAATTTTTCATGTTTTCCATAAATGTTCTTTTCCAAATATAAACTTTGTAAACATTTTCTTCTAAAGTGTGACTTATCTTTCTGGAGAATGGTGATTTAAGACAGAGTCTCATGTGATAGTTCAGGTAGCCTGAAACTTCTGGGTTAGGCTGGCCTTGAATTTGTAGCAATCCTGCCTCAGTCTCCTAAATACTAGGATTAAATACTAGGAATCACCACACCCAGCCTTGCTTACCCCTTTGTTATGGCTACCTCTTCCTTTTTTCTTTTATCCTTTCTACAGCTCCTTATTAAAGAAGCATGTGGTTTCTATACCTCTTTATTTATCAAGTAGCATGTAGAATTAATAACAAAGTACATTGTAATCAGTATATTTTTTGGCAGGACAGATCATATTTCCAATAAAAGTTATCTTGTCGTATTTTATATCTTTAATTAACAACCAATGTTTTAATAAGCAAGGAAACCCAAGACTAGAACAAGTATATACTTTTTATTTCAGTGATAAAGATGAAAATTGTGTTTTAAAAATGGTTTTACAATATTATGTCAGCATTTGTTTAGGTATAAGTTGTTTTAAGTATTCATCTATGTCTTTTTCTATTAAACATTCTTAACTTGGAGCAAAATGAGTTTCTATTGTTTTCTCAACATTTTTTATGATATACAATTTTCTCTACTAGACAATAATTATGAGTTAAATTAATGTGCTTTCAAGTAATGACACATCCTTTCATAATTCCAATGAATTCTATTTAATTGTATGCCATAGGCTTCCTTTAATGTTAAATTGGACAATTTTATTTGTAATTTCACGTGAATATTTTAGTAAAGGTATTATCTAAATCTAAGATCTAGTAAGTGAAAACATTATAAATTAGTATATGTATGAGCCCTTTTAAAGTGTACAAATATATATCATAAAGTACAACTATTTCTGAATACCTGCATGAAGGAATGTGGCCTTTGTATAACAACTCGAAGCTTAAAGACACATTTCCATTTTGATTAAGTATACTTTATGAAATATTCTGTACTTTCGATGTGCTTTTAGGAAATTTTTAATGAGTCATAGTGGCACTCACTAGTAATCCCAGTGTCTGAGAGGCTGGTGCAGGAAGACAAGTTTGGATTCTAAAATTGTCTGAAGTCATCCTGTAGTTCTAGCTTTCTTCCAGAAGTTCACAGCTTAAGCTTTTGCATTATTAAATTCTGTATGTGTCTGAAGCAAATTGTCTGTCTGTGTGTTTGTGTGTACATGTTTGCTAGCTGTGGATATTTTTTCAATTTTTTTACCTTAATTTTTAAAAATCTTTTTTAAAATTAGATACTCTGTATTTGCATTTGAGATGTTATCCCCTTAACCCACCTCCTCCCTTCCACTCCATTTGCCTTCACAAAGGTGCACTCCCTTCTGGTCTGCCTCTCCAACCCCATTTTGGTCTTCCTTTTTTTTGAGCTTCATAATGTCTGTGAATTGTTTCTTGGGTATTGGGTATTCAGAGCTTGGTGGGGCTAGTATCTGCTTATCAGTGAGTGCATACCATGTGTTTTCCCACTCAGGATGATAGTCTCTAGTTTCATCCATTTGCCTACAAATTTCATGAAGTCATTGTTTCTAATAGCTGAGTAGCACTCCATTGTATAAATATACCACACTTTCTGTATCCATTCATCTGTTGATGGACATCTGGGTTCTTTCCAGCTTTTAGATATTATAAATAAGGCTGCTATAAAAATGGTGGATCATGTGTCCTTGTTATATGTTGGAGCATCTTTGAGGTATATGCCCAGGAGTAGAGTGGCTGGGTTTTCAGGTAGTACTATGTTCACTTTTCTGAGGAACTGACAGAATGATTTCCAGAGTGGTGGTACCAGCTTACAACCCCACTAGCAGTGGGAAAGTGTTCCTCTTTCTCCACATCCTTGCCAGCATCTGCTGTCACCTGTGATTTCGATCTTAGCCATTCTGACTGGTGTGAGATGGAATCTTAGGGTTGTTTGGATTTGCATTTCCCTGATGATTAGGGATGTTGAACATTTCTTTAGGTGCTTCTCAGCCATTCGATGTTCCTAAGTTCAGAATTATTTGTTTAGCTCTGTACCCCATTTTTAATAGGATTATTTAATTCTCTATAGTCTAGCTTTCTGAGTTCTTTGTATATATTGGATACTAGCCCTCTATCAGATATAGAATTGGTAAAGATCCCTTCGCAATCTGTAGGCTGCCATTTTGTCTTCTTAACAATGATCTTAGCCTTACAGAAACTTTACAACTTCATGAGGTCCCATTAGTTGATTCTTGATCTTAGAGCATAAGTCATTGGTGTTCTATTCAGGAAAATTTCCCCTGTGTCTATGTGTTCTAAGCTCTTCCCCACTTTCTCTTCTGACAGTTTCAGTGTACCTTGTTTTATGTGGAAATATTTGATCCACTTGTACTTGAACTTTGTACAAGGGGATAGGAAAGGATTGATTTGCATTTTTCTGCATGCTGACTGCCACTTGAACCAACACCATTTGTTGAAGAGGCTGTCCTTTTTCCATTGAATGATTTTAGCTCCTTTGTCCAAGATCAAGTGACCATAGGTGTGTGGGTTCATTTCTGTGTCTTTGATTCTGTTCCATTGATCTACCTGCCAATGTCTGTACCAATACCATGCAGTTTTTTTAAAATCACAATTACTTTGTAATATATCTTGAGATCAGGGATGGTGATTACCCCAGAAGTGTTTTTATTCTTGAGAATAGATTTCACTATTCTAGGTTTCTTATTATTCCAGATGAACTTACAAATTGCTTTCTCCAACTCTATGAAGAATTGAGTTGATGGGGATTGCATTGAATCTGTAGATTGCTTTAGGATAGATGGCCATTTTTTACACTGTTGATCCTGCCAATCCATGAGCATGTGAGATCTTTCCATCTTCTTAGATCTTCTTCAGTTTCCTTCTTCAGAGTCTTGAAGTTCTTGTCATACAGATCCTTAACTTCCTTTGTTAGGGACATCCCCAGGTATTTTATAATCTTTGTGATTATTGTGAAGGGTGTCAATTCTCTTATTTCTTTCTCAGCCTGGTTATCCTTTGAGTAGTGGAAAACTACTGATTTGTTTGAGATAAATTTATAGCCAGCCACTTTGCTGAAGTTGTTTATTAGTTATAAAAGTTCTCTGGTGAAAGTTTTGGGGTCACTTAAGTATACTATCATGTCATCTGCAAATAGTGATATTTTGACCTCTTCCTTTCTGATTTGTATCTCTTTGATTTCTTTTTGTTGTGTAATTGCTCTGGCCAGGACTTCCAGTACTATATTGAATAGGTAGGGGGACAGTGAACAGCCTTGTCTAGAACCTGATTTTAATGAGATTGCTTCAAGTTTCTCTTTATGTAGGTTGATGTTGGCTACTTGTTTGCTATATATTGCCTTTAAAATGTTTAGGTATGGGCTTTGGATTCCTGATCTATATAAGACTTTTACAATGGAAAGGTGTTGAATTTTGTTGAATGCTTTCTGGGCATTTAGGGAGAGGATCATGTGGTTTTTTCTTTGAGTTGTTTATATGGTGGATTACATTGATGGGTTTCTGTATGTTGGACCATTTTTCATCCTTGGCATAAAGCCTTCTTGGTCATGGTGGATGATTGTTTTGATGTGTTCTTGGATTTGGTTTGCAAGAAATTTATTGGGTATTTTTGCATTGATGTTTATGAGAGAAATTGGTCTGAAGTTCTCTTTCTTTGTAGTGTCTTTGTGTGGTTTAGGTATAAGAGCAATTGTGGCTTCAGAGAATGAGTTGGGTAGTTTTCCTTCTGTTTTCATTTTGTGGAATAGTTTGGAAAGTATAGGTATTATGTCTTATTTTAAAATCCATCTTTTATTTATTTATTTATTTATTTATTTATTTATTTATTTATTTTCCTTGGTGTGTAAAGTTTTTTTTTTTAAAACAATGAGCAAACAGTACATGTAATATAGGGTGCAACCCGGAATTTGTCAATGTGTTCTTGGTGGGTAAGGATTGAGCATGACTTTTTTTTTTTTGTTTTCTTTTTTTCTTGGATTTCATACAGTCTGTGAGTTGTTTCTGGGGCAGTGCGAGCCTCTGGGCTTAGCATCCCACTATCAGTGACTGCATATTATGTCTTTTCTTTTGTGACTGGGTTATCTCACTCAGGATGATATTCTCTAGATGCAGCCATTTTCTTAAGAATTTGGTTAAGTCATTGTTTCTGGTGGCTGAGTAGTATTCCATTGTGTAAATGTACCACAATTTTTGTATCCATTCATCTACTGAAGGACATCTGGGTTCTTTTCAGCTTCTGGCTATTATTAATAGAGCTGCTATGAACATTGTGGTGCATATATCTTTGTTGTGTATTAAAGTGTCTCTGGGGTATATGCTCAGAAGTGGAATAGCTGGGTCTTCAGGTAGTACTATGTCCAATTTTCTGAGGTATCGCCAGACAGATTTACAGAGTGGTTGTATTAGCTTGCAACCCCACCAACAGTGGAGAAGTGTTCCTCTTTCTTCACAACCTCGCCAGCATCTCTTGTCATATGAGTTTTGGATCTTGGCCAATCTGACTGGTGTGAGGTGGAATTTCAGGGTTGTTTTGATTTGCATTTCCCTGAAGGCTAAGGATGTCGAGGGTATTATGTCTTCTATAAAAGTCTGATAGAATTCTCCACTAAACCCATCTGGTCCTGGGATTTTGTTGGTTGGGAGACTTTTCATGACTGCTTCTATTTCTTTAGAGTTTATGGACTGTTTAGATAATCTGTCTGATCCTGATTTAACTTTGCTGCCTGATAATTGTCTAGGAACTTGTCCATTTCCTCTACATTTTCCAGCTTTTGTAGTAGGGGTTGATGATTTCTTGAATTTCCTCAGTTTCTGTTGTTATATCTCTCCTTTATCTTCTGATTTTGCTAATTTTTGATACTTTCTCTGTGCCCTCTAGTTAGTCTGGCTAAGGGCTTATCAATCTTGTAGATTTTCTTAAAAAACAGTTCTTGTTTTTGTTGACGATCTGTATAGTTTTTTTGTCTCTATTTGGTTGATTTCTGCTCTGAGTTTGATTATTTCCTGCCATATATTCCTCTTGGGTATATCTGCTTCTTTTTGTTCTAGAACTTTCAGCTGTGCTGACAAGTTGCTCATATATGCTCTCTCCAGTTTCTTTTTGGAAGCACTCAAAGCTATGAGTTTTCCTCTCAGTACTGCTTTCATAGCATCCCATAAGTTTGGGTATTTAGTGGTGTCATTTCCGTTAAATTCTAAAAAATCCTTACTTCCTTTCTTTATTTCTTCCTTGACCAAGCTATCATTGAGCAGAGCACTGTTCAGCTTTCATGTGTATGTGGGCTTTTTGTTGTTTTTGTTGTTATTAAAGACCAGCATTAGTCCATAGTGATCTGATAGGATGCATGGGAATATTTTGGTCTTCTTGTATCTGTTGAGGCCTGTTTTGTGACCGACTATATGGTGAAATTTGGAGGAGGTACCACGAAGTGCTGAGAAGCAAGTATATATTTTTGTTTTTGGATAAAATGTCCCATAGATATCTGTTAATTCCAGTTTGTTCATAATCTCTGCTAGTTTTGCTGTGTCTCTATTCAGTTTCTGTCTCCATGATCTGTCCATTGATGAGAGTGGGGTTTGAAGTCTCCCATTACTATTTGTGTGGTGTAATATGTGCTTTGAACTTTAGTAGGATTTATCTTATCAATGTGGCTACCCTGGTATTTGGAGCATAGATGTTCAATATTGAGAGTTCATCTTGATAGATTTTTCCTGTGATGAGTAATAAGTGTCCTTCCTTATCTTTTTTGATGACTTTTGGTTTAAATTTTATTATATTTGATATTAGACCCCAGTTTGTTTCCTGGGACCATTCGATTGGAAGGTTTTTTACCCCAGCGTTTTACTTTGAGGTAGTGTCTGTCTTTGTCTCTGAGATGAATTTCCTGTATGCAGCAAAATGCTGGATCCTGTTTATGTATCCAGTCTGATAGTCTATGTCATTTTATTGGGAAATTGAATTCATTGATGTTAAGAGAAATTATGGAATAGTAATTTTTGCTTCTTGTTATTTTTGTTGTTAGAGGTAGACCTATGTTTGTGTGCTTTTCTTCTTTTATTTTTTGTTTTTTTTGCATGATTATTTATTTATTTATTTATTTATTTATTTATTTTTTAAATGACTTTATTTTGCAAAACAAAGATAAATGTAAAGATTTTAAACATTTTTTGCTTAAAATTATACATTTTTGTCAGTACTGTTTTTTCAGACATTAAAATAAATTTTACATAAAACCATGTGAATATGTTTTTTAGTCAGTACTTGATTTTTTTCAAGGGCTTGACAGTCTGCATTGAAAACGTATTAGTTGCAATAAGCGTAACGTACATGCAAAACAAAACACAACATGGGAATAGTCAAAGTCTTCTTGTTTTGTGAATATATGTATATTTTTTGTTTTCTTTATTTCTTGGACTTCATACAGTCTGTGAGTTGTTTCTGGGGGAGTGCAAGCCTCTGGGGTTAGCATCCCACTATCAGTGACTGCATATTATGTCTGTTCTTTTGTGACTGGGTTATCTCACTCAGGATGATCTTCTCTAGATGCAGCCATTTTCTTAAGAATTTGGTTAAGTCATTGTTTCTGGTGGCTGAGTAGTATTCCATTGTGTATATGTACCACAATTTTTGTATCCATTCGTCTTCTGAAGGACATCTGGGTTCCTTCCAGCTTCTGGCTATTATAAATAGGGCCGCTATGAACATTGTGGTGCATATATCTTTGTTGTGTATTAAAGTGTCTCTGGGGTATATGCCCAGAAGTGGAATAGCTGGGTCTTCAGGTAGTACTATATCCAATTTTCTGAGGTATCGCCAGACAGATTTCCAGAGTGGTTGTATTAGCTTGCAACCCCACCAACAGTGGAGAAGTGTTCCTCTTTTTCCGCAGCCTCGCCAGCATCTGCTGTAATCTGAGTTTTGGATCTTGGCCAATCTGACTGGTGTGAGGTGGAATCTTAGGGTTGTTTTGATTTGCATTTCCCTGATGGCTAAGGATGTCGAGCACTTCCTCAGATGTTTTTCGGCCATTCGGTGTTCCTCAACTGAAAATGATTTGTTTAGCTCTGTACCCCATTTTTTAATAGGGTTATTTGATTCTCTGGTGTCTAGCTTTTTGAGTTCCTTGTACACCTTGGATATTAGGCCTCTATCTGATGTGGTGTTGGTAAAGATCTTTTCCCATTCTGTTGGTTGCCGTTTTGTTTCTTGATGATGTCCTTAGCCTTACAGAAACTTTGCAATCTCATTAAGTCCCATTTGTTAATCTTTGACCTTAGAGCTTGAGCCATTAGTGTTTTGTTCAGGAAATTTTCTCCTGTGCCTATGTGTTCTAAGGTTTTCCCTACTTTCTCATCTAATAGTTCCAGTGTATCTGGTTTAATGTGGAGATCTTTAATCCACTTACACTTGAGCTTTGTACAAGGAGATAAGAACGGGTCTATTTTCATTCTTTTGCATGTTGAGTGCCAGTTAGACCAGCACCATTTGTTGAATAGGCTGTCCTTTTTCCATTGAATGTTTACTGCTCTTTGTCAAAAATCAGGTGACCATATACATGAGGGCTCATTTCTGGATCTTCTATTCTATTCCATTGATCCACTTGCCTATTTCTGTACCAGTACCATGCAGTTTTCAGCACAATTGCCTTGTAATATAGCTTGAGGTCAGGGATAGTGATTCCCGCAGATGTTTTTTTGTTGTTGAGGATGGATTTCGCTATTCTAGGTCTTTTGTTATTCCAGATGAAATTGCACATTGATCTTTCCAATTCCATGAAGAACTGGGTTGGAATTTTGATGGGAATTGCATTGAATCTGTAGATTGCTTTTGGTAGGATGGCCATTTTTAAGATGTTGATCTTTCTAATCCATGAGCATGGGAGATCTTTCCATTTTCTGAGATCCTCCTCAATTTCTTTCTTTAGAGGTTTGAAGTTCTTGTCATACAGGTCCTTCACTTCTTTAGTTAGAGTCACACCAAGGTATTTCATAGTTTTTGTAACTATTGTGAAGGGTATCTTTTCCCTAATTTCTTTCTCCACATGTTTGTCCTTTGAGTATAGGAAGGCTACTGATTTGTTTGAGTTAATTTTGTATCCGGCCACTTTGCTGAACTTGTTTATCAGCTGTAGGAGTTCTCTGGTGGAATTTTTGGGGTCACTCAAGTACACTATCATGTCATCGGCAAAGAGTGATGTTTCTATCTCTTCCTTTCTGATTTGTATCCCCTTGATCTCCTTTTGCTGTCTAATTGCTCCAGCCAGGACTTCCAGTACTATGTTGAATAGGTAGGGAGAGAGTGGGCAGCCTTGTCGAGTCCCTGATTTTAGTGGGATTGCTTCAAGTTTCTCGCCATTAAGTTTGATGTTGGCTGTTTGTTTGCTGTATATTGCTTTTATTATGTTTAAATATGGGCCTTGGATTTCTGTTCTTTCCAGGACTTTTAACATGAAGGGGTGTTGGATTTTGTCGAATGCTTTCTCAGCGTCTAGTGAGATGACCATGTGATTTTGGTCTTTAAGTTTGTTTATATGGTGGATTACATTGATGGATTTCCTTATGTTAAACCATCCCTGCATCCCAGGGATGAAGCCTACTTGGTCATGATGAATGATGGTTTTGATGTGTTCTTGGATTCGGTTTGCAAGGATTTTGTTGAGTATTTTTGCATCAATGTTCATAAGTGAGATTGGTCTGAAGTTCTCTTTCCTTGTAGGGTCTTTGTGTGGCTTAGGTACGAGGGTTATTGTAGCCTCAAAAAATGAGTTGGGTAACATTCCATCTGATTCTATCTTTTTGAAATGTTTGGCCTATATTGGTGTTATATCCCCAATAAATGTCTGATAAAATTCTGCACTGAACCCGTCTGGACCTGGGCTTTTTTTGGTTGGGAGGCTTTTGATGACTTCTTCTATTTCTTTAGGTGTTATAGGGTTATTTAGATGGTTTACTTGGTCCTGGTTAAACTTTGGGACCTTGTATCTGTCTAGGAATTCGTCCATTTCCTCCAGATTTTCCAATTTTGTGGAGTATAAGTTTTTGTAGTAGGATCTGATGATTTCTTGAATTTCCTTAGTTTCAGTTGTTATGTCACCACTTTCCTTTCTGATTTTGTTAATTTGGATACTCTCTCTTTGCCCTTTAGTTAGTCTGGCTAGGGGTTTATCAATCTTGTTGATTTTCTCAAAGAACCAACTCTTTGTTTTGTTGATTTTTTCAATGTTTTTTTTTTGTTTCTATTTGGTCTATTTCTGCCCTAATTTTGATTATTTCTTGCCGTCTACTCTTTTTGGGTATATCTGCTTCCTTTTGTTCTAGGGCTTTTAGCTGTGCTGTCAGGTTGCTGATGTGAGCTCTCTCCAGTTTCTTCTTGGAAGCACTTAGGGCAATGAGTTTTCCTCTCAATACTGCTTTCATTGTATCCCATAGGTTTGGGTATGTTGTGTTATCATTTTCGTTGAATTCTAGAAAGTCCTTAATTTCTTTCTTTATTTCTTCTTTGACCCTGCTATCCTTTAACACAGCGTTGTTTAGTTTCCATGTGTATGTGGGCATTTTGTTGTCTTTGTTGTTGTTAAAGACCAGCCGTAGACCATGGTGATCTGAGAGGATGCATGGGAGTATTTCAATCTTCTTATATCGATTGAGGCTCATACTGTGTCCAATTATGTGGTCAATTTTCGAGAAGGTGCCATGGGGTGGTGAGAAGAAGGTGTATTCTTTTACTTTAGGATAGTATGTTCTGTATATATCTATTAATTCTAGTTGGTTCAAAGTCTCTGCTAGTTTTGCAGTGTCCTTGTTCAGTTTCTGTTTCCCTGATCTGTCCATTGGTGAGAGTGGGGTGTTAAAGTCTCCCACTATTATTGTGTGGGGTGAAATGTATTTTTTGAGCTTTAGTAGAGTTTCTTTTATGAATGTGGGTGATTTTTTATTTGGAGCATATATGTTAAGGATTGAGAGTTCCTCCTGACAGATTTCCCCGGTAATGAGTAAAAAGTGTCCTTCTTTATCTTTTTTGATAAATTTTGGTTGGAAGTTTACTTTATTCGATATTAGAATAGCCACTCCAGCTTGCTTCTTGGAGCTGTTTGCTTGGAAGTTTTTTTCCCACCCTTTTACTCTGAGATAGTGTCTGTCTCTGTCTCTGAGATGAGTTTCCTGTATGCAGCAAAAGGCTGGATTTTGTTTATGTATCCAGTCTGATAGTCTATGTCTCTTTATTGGGGAGTTGAGACCATTTATGTTAATAGATATCAAGGAATAATTGTTTCTGTTTCCTGCCATTTTTGCTTTTTTGGGTTGAGTTGTGTCTGTGTTTTTTCCTTCTTTTAGGTTTCTTGTTTTGGAGTTTTCTTGTTTTTACTAGGCTGTATTTTCCCTCCTTGTATTGGGTTTTCCACCTATAATTCGTTGTAGTGCTGGGTTTGTGGTCAGATATTGTGTGAATTTTGATTTGTCTTGAAATATCTTTGTCTCTCCATCGATGGTGATTGATAGTTTTGCTGGGTATAGCAGCTTGGGCTGGCACTTGTGCTCTCTTAAGGAGTGCATAATGTCTGTCCAGGCTCTTCTAGCTTTCATAGTCTCTGTTGAGAAATCGGGTGTGAGTCTGGTTGGTCTGCCTTTATATGTTACCTGACCTTTTTCCCTTACTGCTTTTAGTATTCTTTCTTTACTTTGGGCACTTGATGTTTTTACTATTATGTGTCGGGAGGTATTTCTTTTCTGGTCCAACCTATTTGGAGTTCTGAAGGCTTCTTTTATGCTCGTGGTCATCTCATTCTTGAGGGTAGGGAAGTTTTCTTCTATGATTTTGTTGAAGATATTTACTGTGCCTCTTATTTGATACTCTTCTCCCTCTTCTATTCCTATTATCCTTAGGTTCGGTCTTCTCATTGTGTCTTGTATTTCCTGGACATTTTGGGTTAGGAGCTTTTTGTTTTTTGCATCTTCTCTGGCTGTTTTGTCTATGTTTGCAATGTTGTCTTCTGCCCCCGAGATTCTCTCCTCGATCTCTTGTAATCTGTTGGAAATGCTTGCTTCTGTGACTCCTGATTTCTTTTTTTGGTGTTCTGACTCTAGGGTTATCTCTTTTAGCGCTTTCTTTATTGTGTCAATTTCTGTTTTAATTTCCCTCTTCCATTCCTTTATTTCTTTGGTTCTGTTTTCACCTCGTTCTTTGAGTTCTTTGAGTGTTTTTCTTGTTTCTTCTTTAAAAGCTTCTGAATCTTTTTGCTTTTCCTCCCTTTCTTGTTTAAGTAACTCTATCAGCGTCTTGAGGCATGATTTCAGGTCTGTGTCTTCTTTCTCTGGAGTGTTTGGAATTCTGATGTTTGCTACTATCGGAGAGCTGGGTTCTGGTGTTGCTAGATTGTCTTGGTTTCCTTGGGATATACTCTTTCTCTTTCCTCTTGCCATTTTGTTGTCAGTGATATGTTCTTGCCTTTCTCTTGTATCTGGTCTGTGTCCCTGGTACACTTTCCGTGTGCACTCCGCAGAGATCTCTCTACTCCCCGGCAGCCCAGGTTCTGGGTGGCAGCTGGGCCAGGCTCAGCTCTGCGTACTGAAGTTGCGTCCTGGTGGGAATAGACGTTCCTAAGATCTGTTCCTGGTCACAGATGCTCAGCCTCTCCGAGCCACCTTTCCGGCTGGCAGGTGGGCCAGGCGGGCCAGGCTCTGCTCTTTGTCCTGAAGTCGTCTCAGGGTGGGAACAGAAGTTCCTAAGATCTGTTCCTGGTCACTGGGTCGCGGAGGACAGGGCAGGTCAGGGCAGGGGGTGCCCTTTCTGTGTGCACTCCGCAGAGATCCCTCTGCTTTCCCGCAGCCTAGGTCTCCCACTCACCAGTTGCTCAGCCTGTTCGAGCCGCCTTTCTGGCTGGCTGTTGGGTCAGGCTCTGCTCTGTGTCCTGAATTCGTCTCCGGGTGGGAACAGAAGTTCCTAAGATCTGTTCCCAGTCACTGGATCGGGGAGGACAGGGCAGGTCAGGGCAGGGGGTGCCCTTTCCGTGTGCACTCAGCAGAGATCCCTCTGCTCCCCCGCAGCCTAGGTCTCCCACTCACCAGTTGCTCAGCCTGTTCGAGCCGCCTTTCCGGCTGGCAGTTGGGCCAGGCTCCGCTCTGCGTCCTGAAGTTGTCTCCGGGTGGGAACAGAAGTTCCTAAGATCTGTTCCAGGTCGCAGTTTCTCAGCCTGTACAAGCCGCCTTTCCGGCTGGCAGTTGGGCCAGGCTCCGCTCTGCGTCCTGAAGTTGTCTCCGGGTGGGAACAGAAGTTCCTAAGATCTGTTCCAGGTCGCAGTTTCTCAGCCTGTACGAGCCGCCTTTCCGGCTGGCCTATTTATTTATTTTTGCTTTTCCTTCCTTTCTTTACAAGGAAGGTCTAATTTCCTTCCTTTTGTTGGATTTTTCAATTTATCATCCTTTGTAGACCTGGGTTTGTGGTCAGATATTTTGTAAATTTGTTTTTTCCTGGAATATCTTGGTTTCTTTATCTATGGTGATTGAGAGTTTTGTTGGATATAGTAACCTGGGCTGGCATTTGTGTTCTCTTAGGGGTCTGTATGACGTCAGTCTAGGATCTTCTAGCTTTCATGATCTCTGTTGAGACGTCTGGAGTAATTCTGATCAGTCTGACTTTATATGTTACTTGTCTTTTTTCCCTTACTACTTTTAGGTTTCTTTCTTTGTTTTGAACATTTGGTGTTTTGACTATTATGTGTTGGGAGGAGTTTCTTTTCAGGTCCAATTTATTTGGGGTTATGTAGGCTTCCTGTATGTTCATGGTTATCTCGTTTTTAAGGATAGGAAAGTTTTCTTCTATGATTTTGTTGAAGATATTTACTGTGCCTATTAGTTGATATTCTTCTCCCTCTTCTATACCTATTTTCCTTAGGTTTGGTCTTTTCATTGTGTCCTGGATCTCCTGGACATTTTGGATCAGGAACTTTTTTGATTTTTGTATTTTCTGACTGTTGTGTCTGTTTTCTATGTTGTCTTTGGCCCCTGAGAGCCTCTCTTCCATCTCTTGTAGTCTGTTGGCTATGCTTGCATCTATAATTCTTGATTTCTCTTTTTGGTTTTCCATCTCCAGGGTTATCTCTTTTTGTGTTTTCTTTATTGTTTCTATTTTTGTTTTCAATTCCGTATCTGTTTCGTTGTGTTTGCCTGTAGTTCTTTGACTGATTTTTTAAGGGAGTTATTTATGTGCTTCTCCAAGATCTCCATCATCATCATGAAGTATGATTTCACCTCTGAGTCTTCTTTTTCTGGTGTGTTTTGCAATCCTCTACTTGCCCTTGTGGGAGAGCTGGGTTCTGATGATGTCAGGTTGTCTTGGTTTCCATTGCTTAGGTTCTTTCGTTTTCTTTTTGCCATCTTATTGTCTGTGATTATATGTGATCTTGTTATAAACTCTGCATAAACCCTGTCTCTCCTGTGGATCTTTTTGCTTAGGATGAAAAGTATTCCTGCTCTTCTGAGCTCCTAGGAACCTGTGTGTGTGAGGGCTGCCAGTCTAGAAGTGGCTGGGCCAGGTCTGGCCTTGGGCTGTAAGTGTGCACTCTTGCTGCTTGAACCAGGAGAGCTCTTTGCAGCTTTCCCCCCCATTTTTATTGGATGTTTTCTGTATTTACATTTCTAATGTTATCCCATTTTCCCAATCTCATCACCCCCTTCTCCCATTGCTTCTATGAAGGTGTTCCCTCTCCCACCCCAGCACCTTGACTTTCCCCTACACTGGGAAAAGGATCCTTCACTGGACCAAAGGCATCTCCTCCCATTGATGTCAGACAATGCTATCCTCTGCTACATGTGCAACTGGAGCCATGGGTCTCTCCATATGTGCTCATTGGTTGGTGTTTTAGTCCCTGGGAGCTGTGGTGGGTTTGGTTGGTTGATAATGTTGTTCTTCCCATGAGGTTGCAAACCCTTTCAGCTCCTTCAGTCCTTTCTCTAGCTCTTTCATTAGGAACCTGTATTTAGAGTTCGGGCTACGCAGCAATGGAGTCATGGTGGGAGTTGAGGTTCTGGGAAGCTTTAGAGGCCTGAAAAGAGATTCACCTGTTTGTTGCTGAGATCCAGCACTCGCAGTTTCTCCTCTCCTGCCATTTTAACAGCCCCTAGCTCACTGGATCTGGGCCTCTGAAGGCCTGGCTGATGTCAATATGCTGCGACGAAAACCCACTCGCCTGGAGCTCAAGCTTGATGACATTGAGGAGTTTGAGAGCATTCGAAAGGATCTGGAGGCCCGTAAGAAACAGAAGGGAGATGTGGAAGGTGTAGGAACCAGTGATGGAGAAGGAGGTACTGGGCTCAGCAGTGACCCCACGAGCCGGGAACAAATGATTAATGATCGAATTGGTTATAAACCCCCAACTAAAGACCAACAATCGCACATTTCAGTTTGGAAACTTTGAATTTTAGATACAATGACGACAGAAGTACAAACCAGGTTTAGAGAATTAAGTGTAAAACCAAGCAGAATGTTTTCTGTCTCCTGCAGGGAGACATAACTTCTGTATGAAATTATTGCTGTCCAACTTTTTGGATAGGCTGGAAGCCAAATTCTGGCTTGTTCCTGGAAACTTGGACGGCAGAAAGCTTACCTGATATTTGTTTTTAACAATAAATATATTTTTGGAAAAAATGTGAGACGTCCTTAAAGGTAGCAGCACCGACAGGCATCTTAAATCCCCAGCTCTGACAGGTGACTGCCACCAGTGGCTGGTGACTGCCATAAGTCACAAAAGACCCCAGACCCAGAACACTTGCAGCTGATCCCCTGTGACTTGTTTATTCAGTATCTGGTGACTGCTGACCATCCTGTAAGAAGCAGAGATCGCAGATGAGTGCGCTCAGGCTGCAAATCAGCACTTGGGAGGCTGAAGTAGGAATCCCAAGAGTTGGAGGCTAGTCTGGGCTACAGAGCAAAATCCTGTCTCAAGTTGTCAAGCAGACAAATGAAACCAAGACAGAGACCCCTGCCCTCATGGAGACTGGATTCTAATGATCAAATTGTCAGAATCAAATCCACTTACAGAAAGGCTTTATACAGGGGGGGGGGCACAGCGGCTTTAACAGCGAGCGCTGCTCCATTCTTCACTTGGGACTCTGAGAATGTCTGCACAGGAAGCATCTGAGAGCTGCTCTCGGTACCTTTGCACCATGCTCTGCTTTATCATAAGATTCAGGGGCAGAACCACCAGCTGTGGAAACCAGAACATCTGGAATCAAGTTTCAAAGAAACTTCTTAGCTGGGATTTACCCAGGATTTTAGATAGTTGATGAGCGATGTGAATGGGAAGGTAGAATTGTGGGGGGTGTAGTTCCCTCTTCCTGCCCCAAGCTTTTCTACAAAACCTTTATTCCAGTTTTATCGATGACCCCTAAGTTCTGTTATCTTCCTGTCTTAGAAAACAATAAAAACCCCAAGACACAGGCTGTTCACAGACTCGTTATTGCAGCCTGCAAAGGCCTTACAGGGGGCAAGAAAAAGATCTGCCTGCTTCAGTCCTTCACTGAAACTCCCCAGTAAGGTTTCCCTTACTTAATGCCTTTGCACTTAAGCTGTCTGTCACGCAGAGGGCTGTTTAAGGCAGTGCTGAGTTTCTGATGAGTTTGCAGAAGTGAACTAGAGCTCAGCCAGGAAGAGGTGGGTATTGGGCAGTCTGTTTTCTAAGCCCATGCGTCTAAATGGCATACATCAGATACATTGCTTTCTTAAGTTTTTTTTTTCAGCTAAGGCTTCAAGAAAACAGTGTTTGTGTGTCGGGGGGGGGGGTAGGGGAGGAGAAAAAACTTTCATTTTTAAGTTTCCAAGAATTTCTATACTCACTTATTAACAGAACGAGACAGTTTTTCACTAGTAGACCAGGACTTACACAATTGCTAATCTTTGGGGTCACACCTATGTTATATGTATCAATTCTGTGTTCCTTAGGATGTTTGTTTCTGGATTACCAACACCCAGGAGGTTAGTCAGGTGCTATAAGACACTTGTGGCCTTCCATTTTCCTGAAGCCTTCAGTATAATACAGTCAGTGCACAGTGAAGGTGTAATAAGGCGTGGATGCCTGTCTCGTGTGGGGTACCTTGTCTGTGCCGCTCTTAATTTAAATATGTGCTAGTGCTCCTTTGTGTGGCTGCACAGGCAGGCATGCTAGGGATTGAACCCAGAGCTTTGAAAGGCACACTGGGCAAGCTCTCAACCACCCGAGCTACACCCACAGCCATTTGTTTTTGCAACAGGGTCTCACTGTGTTCGAGACCCATCGGTAATTATGTGCATCTGCGGCCCCCTCTGCCACCATCGTCCCTCTCTGCCACCATAGTCATTGCTGGTTCTGAGGTCCTTGCTGCTACAGGGAGAGCCCGACAGGAGGTGTCAGGATCACACTTTACTTCCTTAGACTTACAGACCAGGTGGCTAGCCTGTGGGACAGCGGAGGGCCTCTGGTGGGGCTCATCTGCCACCTGCACGTACCCCTCCACACTTCCCTTATATCCTGAGTCACACATTTCTTTAGAATTCCCTCTTTTTTCCCTGCCACAAGATCAGAGATGCACTGACTAGGGTCTGAGCTCTCAGAGCCTCTCATGTTGCTGTGTTTTTATGGTGTCATCAGGAGTCTCCACCATTTTTTGAGTGAGCCTCTCGGGGACCCAGAAGGGATTATTTTCATCCTGAGGGAAAACACAAATAGCTCCCCTGGATCTGATCAACACAAGATCCGGTCCTTTCCATTTATTAGTTATGACATCTTTCCATTTCACCATCTCTCTTGGTTTGTCCATGGGTAGGCAATGCCTTTCAGCCGCCGTATGGCCATGGTCATCAAGATTTTTAAAATTTAAGATGAATAGTGCCATGGATACTGCGGTCCTAGGCACAGGGGGCAAAGCCTGCATAATTCCCCCTTTTTGTTTTATTAGATATGATTTAAGGGTGCGGTGAACACATTCCACAATATCTTGTCCTTGTGGATTATACGGCAAACCTGTAAGATGAGTCACAGCCATCTGGCTACAAAATTGTTGAAATTTTTGTGAGGTATAAGCAGGTACATTATCTGTCTTTAAGAACTTTGGTTTACCCCATGCACTCCAAGCCTCCAAACAATGTTGGATGGCATGTGAGGCCTTCTCTCCAGATAAGGGAGTGGCTGCAATTACACCCGAACAGGTGTCAATGGATACATGTACATATTGCAGCTTACCAAAGGAGGAGACATGGGTAACATCCATTTGCTTAATAGAAGGAAGGGTAAAGTCAAACCTAGGCCTATCTTGAGAATGTAAAGGTATGGAAAAGAAAATCTTTAATATCTATTATCATTAAAGGCCAATGTTTTGGAAGCGCCGTGAGAACCGGTAGGCCACGTTGTATAGGGCCAAGCAAATGCATTTGTTTATTGATGGCTCTCAAGTCATGCAACAATCGCCATTTTCCT
This sequence comes from Micromys minutus, assembly GCF_963924665.1. Taxonomy (NCBI): domain Eukaryota; kingdom Metazoa; phylum Chordata; class Mammalia; order Rodentia; family Muridae; genus Micromys; species Micromys minutus. The sequence continues at coordinate 29,854,586 of NC_137970.1, read as the reverse complement.
GATTTCTTTTTAATCACAAAAATGGGGGTATTCCAAGGTGAAGTAGAGGGTTCTACACGACCCAATTGTAGTTGTTCTCTAATCAATTGGGTAACAGCTTCTAATTTTTTGGAGGTAAGGGGCCATTGAGGAACCCATACCGGATCCTCTGTTTTCTATGGTATGGGCCGTACTGCCTCAATGGCGCTTAGGAAAAGCCCAGACCCTGCCTTTCTTTGGGTCTAAGCCTTTTCGCTCATTATCATCTGAAGTCTCGGGGCTATCAATGTTAAGAGCCTCAAGGTCTTCTACAAGGTACAAGCTGACTCTCCTTTTATTAAATATTAGAGGGCATAAGGGAATGAAAATCTGAATGTTTGTGGGTAACAACTCTCCCGCTGTGCAGCGTACCTGGAGGTCCTTTTTCCTTAGGGGGGAATATCTTTTCCTGCGCGCGCCCATCCTCTCACTCTGTTCGGCTTCTGATAGTCTATCCTGGACTTCACTCAATGCCTCTTGCCCCGCAGTGATAGCGGGCCTACAACTCTCATCTTTTAAACAATTTTGTACCATCGCCCAAATGGCCATGGTCCCAGGCCCGAGGTCTCCGGAAGTCTGCGCATAGTCTAAATCTCTACCCAATTTTTTCCATGAGGCTGGTGAGAGAGACCCAGAGACTGCAAACCAAGGGGCAGCACGCTCTACCTCTATTACGAAATGCTGTAAGATGCGGGTGGGCAATTCTAGATCTCTCTGCTTAAGAATTGACTGCAGGGCTGTAACGGTCGAGTGTGAAGAGCCCATCACAGCGTTGTAATGCCCGAGGCTTATTTACATTGCGGCACAAAGTGAAACTGAAAGGCGAGTAAGCACAAAACTAACCCTAGCCCCAATGGACACAAGAGGAAATTAAGAGGAAGAGAATAAAAACTGCACTGACAAAGACCAGAGCCTCTACAGACCCTTCCAGGCCGTGGAAGATTTAAACCAAATTTAAAGAAAGATCCAGGGTCAGACATACCTTGCCGAACTTATCTCCCTGCAGTTCTGGATCCTCCCTGACCGGAGACAGGGGATCTTCGCTGGTGCTGACGATGGAGTGGTCTGAGTTCCCGGGTTCAGGCACCAGATGTCCCGCGCAACCATCTCGCCAGCAAGAACGACGCGGCACACAAAATAGGATTCTTCTGCAGTAAACTTTAATGCTCTCGAGAGGCAGAGCATAAGCTTACATCAAGTAGAAGCGAAGACCCCGAACTATCTAGCCCGTCCCCTTATATTGGAATCAGTCCTCGCCTTGGACGTGGAGCCCCCTGATGGGTTGAAACTCATCAGGCCATATGACGCCACGGGAGAGGCAGAGCTCAAGGAGTGGAAAGTTACCCAGCACATGCGCACATGACTTGTTTACTGCTAACTCCAGCTGGATGTCAGAGCCATCTTGTAATGGAGAATGTGCAGGCAGCGCCCCACATAACCATCTTCTCAACAGAATATTCTCCTGATCCTTTGGCCTTGCCATAGGTGAATTATAATAAAACTTCAATTTAAAAACAGGCCAGAAGAGGGACTGTCTTTCTAAATGTTTCATGTGACTTTAAAGTAATGAAGATTCTGCAGTGGTTATGTTGAGATGTTTCATAAATGTCAAGTAGGCCAAGCCAGTGAGCTGTCAGTGTTAATCAATTTTATAGTTTGTTTGTGTTATGGTGACTAGTCCTATCAACTATTGAGAGAAGGATGTTGAAATTTCAGACCGTCATTGTGAACTTAGCTGGTTTTCCTCTCAGTTCTATACATTTTTAATTTATGCATTTTAAGGTTCTGTCATCAGTTCTATGAATGTTTTTATGTCATCTGGATAGATTATTGCTTTATTATGGCTCTCTTTACATGCAGTAATCAACTTTAGTAATTATTCTGCCTTCTCTCTTCTAGTGGTTCTGTCTCTAGGCTCGACTAGATCATATATGTGTGTCCTTAACAGTAAACAGGTGAAGATTTTGAAGAGAACCCGGCAGATACCTTCTCGTTTATAGTGTTCTTCTCTCATCCTGATTTACCCTGTACTCTGAACACTTCAATTTTCTCCTCGAATTATAGAGCCTTGCAAACAGAACTCCATAATTTGCAGGCCCTAGAACAAAACAGAATGCAAATAACAATGTCCACAAAGTCCTAAGAATTCAAAGACAATGACAACTATGCATTAAAGCAAACTTGGAGCTCTTATGAACACATATGTAACTATACAACTGAGCAGCTCTTTTTGCCACTGAATTCTATTTGTGGTTCTCCTTCCTCATAAAGAATATGGCATGAAAATTAAATATAATCCTGCAATGTGGTTGATGTACAACACATAAAAACATATTTTCTTCTTTTATGGAATTTACAAGGCCTCTGAGAAGACAACATACTTCAGTAAGAAATTAAGCAGCATCATGAGCCAATACCATATCAAAGGCCAATTGAGTGGTAGTGGTGGGTGTTGATCTGGTTTCAAGATGTAGGAGCTGAGAAAGACTCTGAACGAAGGGTATAAAATTTAGGGTAATTCAGAGCAGAAGTAAGGGTGAAACATGATAGATATTTAACATATAACATGCCAGGCATATCAACAATCTCACTTCATAGTAAAAATAGAACACTAATATGTTTAACTAAAAGAAAATACTAGTATTCTTACATTACAGACAGGAGAGTTGATGTTAAGGAAGACTGAGAGACCTGCTTGAACTCATCTAACTAGTGAAGAGATTGCATAGCTAATAAATGACCAAGTGGAGAATGAGAATGAATATAATTCATGTTTTTTTTTTCTGCGTCAGCACTCTACTAGCATAATGTTCCAAAGCAACATTTGAAGGGAGGGGTGCTGGAGAGATGGCCCAGTGCTTAAAGAGTGCTTGCCATGCAAGAAGGAAGAAGGGAGTTTTGTTCTCAGCATTGATGCAACCTCCAGCAGTAAGATGGGTGGAAACAGGGAGACTTGGGGGGTTTGTTGGTTGCCAGCCTAGCCAGAAAATGCAAACCCCAGGTTCAAAGAGAGACTTGTATGATAAAGGAATAAGGGGGAAATGACAGAGAAGAACAGCTGGATGCCCTCTCTTGGCCTCCACAAACACATGTGTACATACAGCATTATATACACACATACATATTCACATAACATGTGAACAAAAAAGGTGAGACTCATAAAGCCATTTTGGAGTTACCAACTAACACAGAGTTGGTTGGATCAAAGGGAAAGTATAGACAACTAAAAGATATGGTTAAGTAATTTTGGGTTAGATTATTACAAAAATTTTCAAATTATAGGCCCAAAGGTTAGACTTTCAAGAGTAAGGGAGAGGTACTGCCAATATGTTGTATAAATAATGGGATGATGGTAGAAAGTAAATTCTTTGAATTGTGGGCATCTCTTTGCATAAAGTACCAAGAGCCATATGTACTTAGTCAACAAGTGAGCTAATAGATTCTACTCCCTTTCATCTTCTACATTCTCCTAAGAAAACCTAGGTCCCATTTCTCCTTTCCTGAACACTTAATTTTTCTCCTCTAAATAGTAGCATCTGTTTCATAGATTATTCTTGTTCTATTCTCCATTTTGGCTTTATAAAATGAACATCTGGAAACTTCTTGGGCTTATATTCTTGAAATAAAATTCTATTAAAAGATTTGTTGTGGTTCAAAGGATAATTTATTGCTTTCTTGCAGGTTGGTGGAATAGTTAATCATTATCAAAGGTAAAGTTGGGATTTCAATCCAAATGTAATCCCTTCCATGGGCAAGTTTACTCTTGTTACCAGCAAATTTATCACACATTAAATACAGAGGAAGAGTTGCTTTTGTGACTATGGTATTAAGCTAGGTGGGCATTGCCATCATTTTAAAAGTGAATCATTGGGAAAATTCTTAGTCTACCTAGAAATGGAAATTTCTTAGAGCTTCCATCTGCCATTAAAATGCCAGAAATGCTTGCTTTGGAAAGGGTCTGATAAGATTTTTGCAGAGCTGTATTTGTTTCTCGGGATAGGATAATATTTCATGGAGGGGGGGTGAGTCAGCTTCTTTTAAGTTAAGGAACATGATACATACCAGGACATAGCCATTAATTTCCACCTTCTCCCCCATGGACGAAATAAAAGCACATTTTATGTCCCAACTATACTCTAGAAGCATATCAAAACCAAGGGGCAGGCACTTCTACTCTGTCTACCATGAAGCAAGGACAGGGAATGATAGCTTTGAATGAACAAAGTAAAAAACTTAAGAACAATCTAGTAGCCATTTCTTAGCCATTAGAAATACATTCTAAGGGGCTAGAGAGATGGCTCAGCAGTTAAGCACACTGACTGCTGTTTCAGAGGTCCTGAGTTCAATTCCTAGCAACCACATGGTGGCTAATAACCACCTATAATGGGATCTGATGCTTTCTTCTAGCATGAAGGTGTATATGCAGATAAAAAATCCACACATATAAAATAAATTAATCAATAAATCTTTAAAAATACATTCTAATGTCCCCAGGGCATGTCTGAAAATTTCTTCTCTATACATACCCATGATAAAGTTTAATTTCTATAATAGGTGTTAAATATTAACAGTAAATTATAATAAAATATAATAATTATAATATCACACAGTAATAAAAGTTCTATGAATGTGGCCTTTTTTCCCCACCCTGCCACAGTCTAGTACACAGGAATGACTCATGTTATAGGAAGGACAAAGTATACTGTTATGAGATATTGTCATGCTGCTCAGAATGACAATTTAAATTCTCTCTCTCTAGCCCTGCTCCCTTCTTAACTTTACCATTAGCATTTCTGAATTGAAACTAACCAAACTGCATAAAGGCTTAGTCATAGGTGTGTGTGTGTGTAATGCACAAACAGGTTCCCACCCCCCCTACAGCTGTGAGAATTCCAGTTTTGTTCTAGTTGTTCAACACCTAAGACTGTCAGTTATTTTTATTTTATCCACTCTAGTGGGGGCCTAGCAGGTGTTCTTTCTTTTTTCCTGCCTTTTTTTGGGGGGAGTGATGACACTGGTAATATGCTCATTCTACCATTGAGCGATGGCCCTCCTGACTTGTTCAGCGAATTAAGCAAATATTCTGTTTTCAATCAGGTACTCAAGTTTGTCTAATGGAAGGAAGCCCCATTTTTTGAGAAAGGCCTTTGATGAGCTTCTCTGCTTGAACAGAGAGGCTTTGAACCAATATCCACAGCATCAATATGGTAAACTGCCCGCTTTTGCCATTTACCAATTGCGAGCATCTAGGAATACAGAGATTGCTTCTTGCAGAAACCCATTTCTGCAATGAAATCATCAACATGTATTATGATCTCCAAAAGCAGTTTGTCTTGACTGTAGTGATGAGAATATGAGAACTCCCATAGAAAAGCACTATCACCGTCTCTGTTATATTGGGGGCAATATATCTCTGCATTTTCTCTCTTCTGTATACTCATTACATATTAAAGTAGTGGGCACTGAAATCATACTTCATGTGTTTGCAGTTTTTTAGCTGAATATTATATGTTAATGAATTTGTTTAAACATTGGTATGGCTAGATATATCATGTAGTGCAAATACATTATAATGTCACCAATGCTCTTTTTGAATGGGCTGTTCAACTTCTTAAAACTAGGGTGAACCATCCTGTGATGACCTTTGTACAAAAGTATAGTTTTTCTTAGATCTTGCTAGTGGGTCAAGAAATAACATTTCTAGATTAAAGGTGATGCTTATCTGTAAGGGTCTTAATACACCATTATCAGGTTTGTAGAAAAGCTATCACATTTCCACACAGAAATGACTGGGGGTCATTTTGTATTTTGTTTACAATGGGTATGGCCATTTAAAAGCATGTTTTTCTTTTCGTTTCATATTTCTAAGCTAGCTGAAAGAAACACAAATCAGGCATTGTCATAAAACACTTGTGATAAATATGAAAAAGATCCAAATTCTTCAACATTCCCAGCATTGAAATTCTTCTATGCATGTTTCTCATTTATACAGGGCTTCAGTGGGGTTTCTGTTTATAATAACTATACTTCTTGGGCATACACTTGAGAATATGTTTTAAAAATCAGTTTTGATAAAGAAGTCATCAAACCTACTGATGCAGACTGAAATAGGCTGGAGAAATATCCAACACTTAGTCTGTGGCTCTTCATAATTTTATTATCCTCAGAAGTAGCTTGTTCAAAATATAACCAGGCAGCAGCCTATCTCCCCATTCACTGGAGGGCAGGCAGCAGCCTCCAAAGACCTTTCACTTACTGAAAAGAAAGCACGGTCATCTTGTCTTTGGTGAGACTGTCCGAGAAATCTTGGCTGGTAGGCACAGAAAATATTCACAATGTGGAAAGGACCTGAACGAAGAAAAGGAAACAAGTTACTGTTGATCAATGGGGCTCATGAGTCAGGTCCAGTTTAAGGATTTTCTCTAAAGTGAGTAATTAAAAAAACCAACAACAACATGGAAAGCCCTAGGGATGAGGGAGGAGAAAGTTAGTAGTCATCAGAATAATTTTCTTCAAAGTAAATAATTCCTTTCCATATGAGCTGCCATGGGAACAAAGAAGTGTAGGTGGAGTCTTCTTTTCAGCCGAGATGCTTCTTTGGGTACTTGTGCATCTGCACGGGCTTGGAGGGGATCAGAACCGGACATTTAAGCAGACCACAGAAGAATGACTCAGATGTGATATGTCATTATTTCTCTTGAGATTCTAGAAGTTCCCTGTGAAGGGACTATTTGTTTTCATTTAATGCTCCACATGAGTGTGTCTGGTTGAGTAGTGACAGGGGATTTCAGGCTCCCCTGTCTAGTTTCCTTGGGCTTTCTTTGCTGGCCTTGGGAAACTAATGTTGGTCACTTTTTTTCAAGGTTCTTTCAAAATACTAAAACAAAAATAATTAAGAGATGCCAAGTAGATATTTAAGAATCCTGGCTGAAGGATTTGTATGATGCAGTAGATAGTTAAAATTTTGTGTATTGAAAACATCTGATGATTGACTCTTAAAAATGGGAAAAAGAATTCTGCTTTTTATATTTGAGCAAGCTCTACTCCATACCCTGGCAAGAGCAATTTAATACCTTTTTCTTAAGACCATAAAAGCCACTGCATTTATTGACTTGCTCTCTAACGTCTATTTTTAACATATGACAAGTGCTGTTCTTGGCCAGCCCTCAACAGCATCCCCAGTGAACGGTCTGTCGGAGTAATTTGAGAGTAAATATTTTGAGGTGTCATTCCCAGAAGGTTTTCATGACCTAGGTCCTTTTATATAGTGCAATTTTAAGGCCATCTGAAAGCTGCTTTTGACTTCATAATTAGGACCAAATTATGAAGTTACAGTGGGCATAGAACCAAAATTTGCCTTGCAGGGAAATTAAGCTATAACATACTTTCTTCACATAGCTATTGTGCTCAAAAGGGCATGACTGAACTGGGAAAATTCTGTGGTTCTGCAAAAACAGCTTGATAATGAGGTAGGCACTGGGTTTTATGTTTCCCATTTGTTATTTTATTTAATACATATCCTATACATAAATGTTATCTCATTTAGTACACATCACATATAATCATACCTGTCTTATACAGGAAGTAATGGATTACACAAAGAAAGTAATAGATTCCAAGCCCATGAGCGTTGGCCTAGAACCTGAATCATTGGACTCCAGAGCTTGAATTATTATCTGTGCCACTTCACCACAGTACCAGCATGACTTACATGGAGACACACTCAATGCTCTAAATCACTGAGAGCTTCTATCCTGATTTTAAAACTGGGAGTAAAGCCAGAAGGTGGTGGCACAGGCCTTTAATGCCAGCGCTCTGGAGGCAGAGGCAGGTGGATCTTTGTGTGTTCTAGGCCAGCCTGATCTACAGAACAAATTCCAGGGCATCGGGGGCTACACAAGAACACTGTCTTGGAAACCAAAGCAAACAAAACCACAAACTGGGAGTGGAGGTAGGGCTGTAACTCATTTGATAGACATCTTTCCTAGCATTCATAAGTCTCTTGGGTTGGATTCCTTTCACTGCTTGTCTGAAACAGCAGCTCTACAAGGGAGAGATTAAAAAAAAGAAAGAAAGAAAAGCAAAACCTGAGAGTAGTGTTCTCTCACTGATGGTGTACTCTTGTCCTTGCCTAGAGGAACCAAAACCTAATCAGAATGTGGTATTGTGGGTGCTTTATTTCCTATTTGTGTTGTCTTAAGCCATTATGTTTATGACAGTTTGCTACAAATGTGTTAGGAAACTAATGCAGTTTCTTTACTGATAAAGTTTATTATTAAAGCTTAGTGACAATGGCCTGCAAATTTAAACAGATACCCGCTTTTATAAATCAAATTATATTGGAACTCAAGCAAGCCCTTTCGCTCATCTATTGTTTAACAGCTACGGTGGCAGGTGCAACTGGAAACACCAAGTCTGTTAAGTAGAAAACATTCACTGACACTTAACAGAAAGTTCGCTAACTCCAATGATGGATTATAATTATAAATACGACACTGTGATTATGGAAGCAAATTAAAAGTAAAACTACACAGATTTAAATTTTATGAGTATAAACTTTCTCTGAGTGGAAAGTATAGAAAACTGTTAACTAAAAGGTCCTGACTAGTATTATGCCCACCACCATGCCAGACTAGAAAGACAAAGCTGTCTGAGTGTCAAGAATGAAAAGCTGTACAATACAGGACATGTATGTTCTTGCAGTGCATAAGACTTTAATTTTACTTCCAAACCCCCCTCAAAAATAATTTCCAGCTTTTACTTTAAAAAGCTGTTTTTTTTGTTCCTTTCATAAGCTCCCCCTCTTGTTCTCAGCTGGGGAACTCCTGGGGTTGGCAGTGTGTCTAGTCCAAAAGGAAGCAGGGCCAGCACATTGCTCTGGCCTGCCAGCCATCTACTCCCAATTAACCTCTGCTGAGCCACTTCCTTATTTGGGTCATCTCCCTTCTTTTTTACTTTAAAAATTTTCCTCTTTTTTATTTAATGTTTTTCATCCAAAATATTTTGATTACATTCTTTCCCTCTTCCTTCTGAAATGGGTGATGGAGATAAGGACCACTGAGGGCTGTCTTCCATGCAATTGAACTTGACCAGAGAGTGGCATTTCAAATCATATTGGCCATGGCTTCTTTTGAATGGAAATGAGTATTGTAGAATCATTTTTTGAAAAGTCTTCTATTTTTTGTGCTTATACCCTGTTTAGCATCTTTGGCCATGGGGCCTAATTTTTATTTTACTTTGAATGTTAAAATAATCCATTTTCTTAATCTTGTTTTATCCTCTAAACTTACCCACTTCTTTCTCTAATGTTTTAGACCAATTTTATTCTTTATATGTTTGGATATTTTGCCTGTATGTATTTCTATGCACCATGTGTATGCAGTGCCCATGGATGCCAGAAGATGATGTCATGTTCCCTGTACCTGGAGTTACAGGTGGCTGCAAGCCTCCATGTGGATGCTGGGAATTAAACTCTTGACCTCTGGAAGAGCATCTAATGCTCTTAACCACTGAGCCATCTCTTCAGTCCCTTGTCTAAATTTTTTGAAGCAAACCCCAACCATGCCATGTCATCTGTAAATATTCTACTGTATAAATCAAATATGTTTATTTATCTTACCAAAACATATAGGCTAATGGGATGGTGAGATGGCTCAGTGGGTTAGGGCATTTGCTGACAAGGATGGCAATTTGAGCTTAATCTCAGGGACCCACATACTGGAGGAACACAACTAATTGTTTTAAGCTAATTCATTCAAACATTGTCAGTGTTCACAGAAATGACATTGTGAGAGTCATGGTGCTTTCAAATATTTTCAGCAGTTTGTGATTTTCATTCTCTCCCCAAGGCAAAGCACCAAGAAAAAGCTCAAGTATGGACAGGTATTCCTACGATCTTCAACATGTCATTTAGGTCTTCTCTTAACAATACCCTCCAGCAAATGCTAGCATATCAGAAAGGCCAGCTAACCTAGTTTTCCCCAGGAACTGGAATCCCAAGCTGTCAACAGGACCTTCTGTTAAACTTATTCAGATCAGATAGTAAGGATTACCTCTGCTCCTTATTTTGTCTAGGGAGTCTTTTTAGACTTGCTCCCCATGCATATAGTTTTTCCCCTAACACTAAAAACATATTCCAATCATGATGTTAAGTAGCTTGAAGAGGAATTCTCTTACTCTATTACTCTATTACTCCTTAGGCAGAGGCATGAGCCTATGTAGAATGTATGAAGTGAAACATTTTCTGCCACTGGTGTTTCTGAAGGAATTAACAAAATTTTATTTTCACTATTTTTTTGATATAGGGGTTTACTGTGATTTTCAGTAGTTTTTAAAATAATTTTTAAACAAAATTTCTTTATTTTTGCTTTTTTATGTTTTGAAGTTGAAGTACAATAGCATCATTTCCTCCTTCCCTTTCATACCTCTAATGCCTCCCATGTAGCCCCATCACTCTCTCAAACATATGCTCTCTTTTTTTGCTATATAACTTCTCCTTGGAATAGGAGACCATTAAGGAAACTGCAACTGGTTAGTATGCCAAGAAAAAGTGATAGTTTGATTTACACAACTAATTGAAACATCCACAACAGAAGTCTTACACCTAAGACTCAGGGGGGAAGGGGGCTATTCAAGAGCCACAGGAACAGAGAGTCTGCCATAAGATTGTACTTCCTAGAAATTTATTTAAAAATTCATATATGTTACTATATTTACATATTTTCTCCTCTTCAGTCCATTTAGTGTTCATACACACACACACACACACACACACACACACACACACACACACACAATTTCCGGGCTAACTACTGCTGTTGGATAAGCAATTAGGGGCTCATCCCTAGGAAAGACTAGCTGTCCCTCTTCTAGCAGCTATTAAATTGCCTTTAGCTCTTCTTCCCATGGGGTGAGACATGAGAAAAACTACAAAAATGATCTGTGTGGCAAAATATCCCCCATGGTGCAATAGTGGCACTTTCATCTTGAGGTAACCAATAGCAGTCAAATAGAACTCAAGACCTGCTCAGTGGAAGAGAATTCATGCCTGGTATTGTAAACCTAGCCAACTACCCATGACTGTTGGGTCATGGACCCTAGAGGAAAACCTACTACTGCCAACTTCCAAAATAAGTATAATTTCTAACTGAATTCTAAATATTTATCCATTTGCCCATAGGTAAGTGTAACTCTCATCCCTCATAAAAGATGCTTACTTTAGCAACATATGGAGACCATTACAGCGTTATGCAATTTGTCAAAGTTCAGAGAATTACAGGTCATGGGGTATCTAACCCAAAAAGATATATCTACAATATAATCCCTAAACTGAAGGTTCAGGGAACCGCTTAGAAGAGAGAGTAGAAAGAGTGTAAGAGCCACAGGACCAGGAAATCTGTTTCAAGATTCTTGTCAATATTTTAAACTATGTGTTCAGGAAGTGTGGAAATCAATGATTTTTCTTACCTATGAAAGCAACATTTGTCTTTCCTGTTTTTCCTCCCTACTTATATACTCTTGATTCTTTAGGGCTGATAGAGAATGAATTGGTAAGCAGGGATACAGAAAAGACAATTTCTTTTCTTTTTTTCTTGTTACTGAAATTGAAATTCTTTTTTTTTTATAGTCACTGAGGTGTTAAATTATACATAACATTGTCAAGCACATGGCACCATTCCTTCATTCATAGAAGTAAAATCTTTGAGTGTTACTATGTTTCTTCTTTTCTTTCTCTTTTTTTTTTCTTGAACTTCACACAGTCTGTGACTTGTTTCTGGGGTGTTCAGAGCTTTCTGGGGTTAGTATCCCATTATCAGTGACTGCATATTATGTCTGTTCTTTTGTGACTGGGTTATCTCACTCAGGATATTCTCTAGATGCAGCCATTTTCTTAAGAATTTTGTTAAGCCATTGTTTTTGATAGCTGAGTAGTACTCCATTGTGTAAATGTACCACAATTTTTGTATCCATTCATCTACTGAAGGACATCTGGGTTCTTTCCAGCTTCTGGTTATTATAAATAGAGCTGCTATGAAGATTGTGGTGCATGTATCTTTGTTGTATGTTGGAGCATCTCTGGGGTATATGCCCAGAAGTGGAATAACTGGGTCTTCAGGTAGTACTATGTTCATTTTTCTGAGGAGCCTCCAGACTGATTTCAAGAGTGGTTGTACCAGTGTACAACCCCACCACCAGTGGAGAAGTGTTCCTCTTTCTGCACATCCTCGCCAGCATCTGCTGTCATCTGAATTTTTGATCTTGGCCAATCTGACTGATGTGAGGTGGAATCTCAGGGTTGCTTTGATTTGCATTTCCCTGATGGCTAATGATGTCGAGCATGTCCTCAGATGCTTCTCAGCCATTCGATATTCCTTGATTGAGAACTTTTTGTTTAGTTCTGTATCCCATTTTTAATAGCGTTGTTTGATTCTCTGGTGTCTAGCTACTGGATTTCTTTGTATATCATGGATATTAGGCCTCTATCTGATGTGGAGTTGATAAAGATCTTCTCCCACTCTGTTGCTTGCCATTTTGTTTTCCTTACAGTGTCTTTAGCCTTACAGAAACTTTGCAATCTCATTAAGTCCCATTTGTCAATCTTTGAACTTAGAGCACTACCCATTGGTGTTCTGTTCAGGAAATTTTCTCCTGTGCCTTTGTGTTCTAAGGTTTTCCCTACATTCTCTTCTAATATCTTCAGTGTACCTGGTTTAATGTGGAGATCTTTGATCCACTTACACTTGAGCTGTGTACAAAGAGATAAGAAAGGGTCTATTTTCATTCTTCTGCATGCTGTGTGTCAGTTGGACCAACACCATTTGTTGAAGAGGTTGTCCTTTTTCCATTGAATGTTTACAGCACCTTTGTCAAAAATCAGGTGACCATATATGTGAGGGCTCATTTCTGGATTGTCTATTCTATTCCATTGATCCACATGCCTATTTCTGTACCTGTACCATGCAATTTTTAGCACAATTGCCTTGTAATATAGCTTGAGGTCAGGGATAGTGATTCCCGCAGATGTTTTCTTGTTGTTGAAGATGGATTTCGCTATTCTAGGTCTTTTGTTATTCCAGATGAAACTGCACATTGCTCTTTCTAACTCAATGAAGAAATGGGTTGGAATTTTGATGGGGATTGCATTGAATCTGTAGATCACTTTTGGTAAAATGGCCATTTCTACAATGTTGATGCTTCTAATCTGTGAGCATGGGAGATCTTTCTCTTTTCTGAGATCTTCCTCGATTTCCTTCTTTAGAGGTTTGAAGTTCTTGTCATACAGGTCCTTTAATTGCTTAGTTAGAGTCACACCATGGTATTTCATATTGTTTGTGACTATTGTGAAGGGTATCTTTTGTCTAATTTCTTTCTCCACATGTTTGTCCTTTGAATAGATGAAGGCTACTGATTTGTGTAAGTTATTTTTAAGTCCAGCCACTTTACTGAAGTTGTTTATCAGCTGTAAGAGTTCTCTGGTGGAATTTGTGGTGTTGCTTAAGTACACTATCATGTCATCTGCAAATAGTGATGTTTTTACTTCTTCCTTTCCAATTTGTATCCCTTTGATTTCCTTTTGCTGTCTAATTGCTCTGGCCAGGACTTCCAGTACTATGTTGGATAAGTAGGGGGAGAGTGGGCAGTCTTGTCTAGTCCCTGATTTTAATGGGATTGCTTCACATTTCCCACCATTAAGTTTGATGTTGGCTGTTGGTTTGCTGTATATTGCTTTTATTATGTTTACGTATGGACCTTGGATTCCTGTTATTTCCAAGACTTTTAACATGAAGGGGTGTTGAATTTTTTCAAATGCTTTCTCAGCATCTAGTGAGATGACCATGTGTTTTTTTTCTTTGAGTTTGTTAATATGGTGGATTAAATTGATGGATTTCCGTATATTAAACCATCCCTGCATCCCAGGGATAAAGCCTACTTGATCATGGTGTATGATCATTTTGATGTGTTCTTTGATTTGGTTTGCAAAGATTTTGTTGAGTATCTTTGCATCAATGTTCATAAGTGAGATTGGTCTGAAGTTCTCTTTCCTCGTAGGGTCTTTGTGTGGTTTAGGAACGAGGGATATTGTAGCCTCAAAATGAGTTAGGTAGTGTTCCATCTGCTTCTATTTTGTGAAATAGTTTGGAGAGTATTGGTATTACTTTGGCCCCTGAGATTCCCTCTTCCATCTTTTTTAGTCTGTTGGAGATGCTTGCATCTGTGACTACTGATTTCTTTTTTAGGATTTCTACCTCCAAGGTTGTCTCTTTTAGTGTTATCTTTATTTTTTCCATTTCCATTTCATATTCCTTCTTCCATTTCTTCATATCTTTAGTTCTGCTTTCCTCTGATTCTTTGAGTTCTTTGAGGGTTTTTCTTGTTTTCTCTTTAAAACCTTCCATTTCTTTATGCTTTTCCTCCCGTTCTTGTTTAAGGATCTCTATCATCATCTTCAGGTATGATTTCGGGTCTGAGTCTTCTTTTTTTGGCGTGTTTGTCATTCTGCTGTTTGCTGTGATGGGAGAGCTGGATTCTGGTGTTGCCAGGTTGTCTTTCCCTGGGGTACATTCTTTCGCTTTCTTCTTGCCATCTTGTTTTCTGTGATTATACATGGTCTTGTTGTCAGTGATTCCTTCTCGACTCTCCCTTGTACCTGGCCTGTGTCCCTGGATCTCTGCTGTTTCTGGTGGCAGATGGCCTGAGAGCCTGTTCTGCATGCACGGGTCGCCGGCTGGAAACAGTGGTGTTTTGACTATTATGTGTCTTGAGGAGTTTCTATTCTGGTACAATTTATTTTGGGTTATGTAGGCTTCCTGTATGTACATGGTCATCTCATTCTTAAGGGCAGGAAAGCTTTCTTCTATGATTTTGTTGAAGATATTTACTGTGTCTTTTAGTTGATATTCTTCTCCCTCTTCTATTCCTATTATCCTTAGGTTTGGTCTTCTCATTGTGTCCTGGATCTTATGGACAGTTTTGGTTAGGAGCTTTTTGGTTTTTGCATCTCTTCTAACTGTTTTGTCTGTTTTCTATGTTGTCTCTGGTTCCTGAGATTCTCTCTTCCATCTCTTGTAGCCTGTTCGTGATGCTTGCATATGTTATTCCTAATTTCTTTTTCCTTCTTCTTTTTTGTTTTGTTTTGTTTTTTTTTTTTTTGGTTTTCCATCTCCAGGATGTCTCTTTTTGTGTTTTCTTTATTGTTTCTCTTTCAGTTTTTCAATTTCTTTATCTGTTTGGTTGTGTTTTCCTGTAGTTCTTTGAGTGAATTTTCCTGGTCCTCCTGTAATTGTTCAAGGGAGTTATTTACGTGCTTCTCTAAGATCTCCATCATCATCATGAAGTATGATTTCAACTCTGAGTCTTCTTATTCTGGTATATTTGGCAACCCACTAGTAGCTGTGGTGGGAGAGCTGGGTTCTGATGATTCCAGGTTGTCTCAGTTTCCATTGCTTAGGTTTTTTCTCTTTCCTCTTTCCATCTTGTCATTTGTGATTCTATGTGATCTTGTTGTCTCTGCGTGGAGCCTGTCTCTCCTGTGGATCCTTCCACTTAGGTTGGAAAGTGTTCCTGCTGCTCTTCCAAGCTCCCAGGGACCCTTCTGCTTTGGATGGAAAAGGTTCCTGTTGCTCTTCCAAGCTTACAGGGACCTGTGTGTGGGCAGGCCGCCTGTCCAGATGTGGGTGGGGCTAGTCTGGCCTTGGTCTGGAAGTGTGCACCCCAGTTCAGTTCTGCTGCTTGAACCATGAGTGCTTTGTTCAGCTTTTCCCGAGGTAAAATGTGGGTAGAAGAAGTTGACTCACCCTTTCGCTTAGGATGGAAAGTGGTTTTGCTGCTCTTCCGAGCTCCCAGGGACCCTTCTGCTTAGGATGGAAAGCATACCGGCCACTCTTCTGAGCTCCCAGGCTTAAACAAGCATGTTAACACATACTTTAGATAAAGATTATTGAGATGCAAAATTCACAATCCCCTATTTTGTTCCAGTGTTTAGTTTAAATTGTAGTCTTGGGTTTTTTTTTTTTTTTTTATTAAGAAAGATTTTTTTCCTTGTTCTTGGGCTTCATGGTTATTTCCTCTCTTCTACCTTTGGAGCTCAACAGAGCCAATCCTTATATCAGAAGTGCCTATTTGTACTAGGAAACTTTTGGTAAAACATGACTGGTGCTATAAGCTTGTTACAAGGAGCTTTGGGTTAGTCAGTCAGTGTTCAACAGTTATATATGACCATTTGAAAAAAATCTTTTCAGTCAATATGTTCTATTTGGATAAAGATTAAGTGGAGGAAGGGAAACTTCTGTTTTCCAGGGGAATAAAGTGTGAGACACAGATGCTTAATATCACAGACCATCAGAGACTTCCTGGGTACCCCATTTAGGCTCTCTGGACTCTTAATTCTGGTTCATTAGCAGAACAAGTGTCCCCCTCCACACACATTTAGTGATTTAGGGTTTTGACTTTAATACAAGACTACAATAGTTAAGATTTTATTGCTGTGAAGAGACACCAAGACCAAGGCAACTCTTATAAAGGACAACATTTAATTGGGCCTGGCTTACAGGTTCAGAGATTTAGTCCATTATCATGGTTGGAAGCCCGGCAGCACCCAGGCAGATGTGGTGCTAGAGAAGGAATCAAGAGTTCTACATCTTAATCCAAAGTCAGCAGCAGGGGTTCTACACTGGATTGTACACTAGGCATAGCTTTGAGCATGTATTTGAAACCTCAATGCCCTGCTCCATGGTGACACATTTTCTCCAGCAAGGCCACACCCACTCCAATCAGGCCACACCTACTAATAATGCTACTCCCTATGGGCTAGGCATTCAAACGGGAGTCTATGGGAGCCATACATATTCAAACAACCACAAAGACCATTACCATGAAACAGATAAAGATTTCAATCAACATCCATTTATTGTTGAACAAAAACTACTTCTGACTTCTGCCATTTTAAATCACTGTGGGACTGAACCTGATTCAGTCTCTGCTTAAGAAAGTGCTCCTCTTCCCAGAACCAAGGCATGAAACCAGATTGCCTTTGAGGAGATGTATGTGCTGTTGTTAATCTGAGGAGAAAGTCTTCGTAGCTATGTTACAATTTCCTCATTTATCCACAAACATTTGTTTGAACTCCTAATACTCAGAACAGAGAAGAACTTTTTACAGCCCCTACTGGAATCAGGAGTAGGGACACAGGTAGTAAACACTGATTGTTCAAATGAACTTTGTTTACTCTGGCTGGAAAGATAGGTCAGTGGTTAAGAGCACTTGCTGATTTACTAGATGCCTGGGTTTTGTTTCCTGCACCCACATGGTGGTTCACAAATCATCTGTAATTCTAGTTTGGAGAGATCTAACACTTTCTTCCGGCCTCTGCAGGTACCAGGCGTGCATGAGGTGTGAGGTGCATGTAACAAACACGCAGGCAAAACACCTATACCCAGAAATAAAATTAAAAAAAAACTATTTAGTTCCTGATCTTGTGTAGGTATGCTAATATGCTTAAGCCCTCACTAAGAAAGTGGGAACATTAGTGAGATGCATTTTTCTTAGACTGTGCTTTTCCATGTTGCCTGCGCTTCTCTGATGTTTTCTTTCTCTGCTAGTTGAATTCATCTTCAAAATGCAGAGGTGAACTCAACAGGAGGATCTCAGGTCTGTAAATGATGAAACAGAAGAACCCCACTGACCTGACTGCACACATCTATATTCTTCAAGCCTCATTACGATAGGCTTTTTAATAGTGACTGTGTTAGTTTGGGTTTCTATTGCTGTGAAGAGTCACCATGACCCAGGAAACTCTTATAAAGAACAACATGTCCTTTTATTGCTGTGGCTCACAAGCAGAAAGGCTTATAGGCTCAGATATTTAGTTTATTATCATAATGGAGGGAAGTGCGGCAGCATCCAGGAAGATTATGGAGCTGGAGGAGCCAAAAGTATTACATCATGATTTAAAGTCAGCCAAGAGGAAAGACTGTCCTGCAAGCAGCTAGCAGGAGGATTTCTTCCACATGGGGAGCATGGGTATAGGAGGAGACCTTTAAAGCCCATTCCCACAGTGACACACTTCCTCCAACAAGGTCACACCTCCTAATAGTGCCACTCCCTATGGGTCAAGCATATTCAAACTACCACAGTCATATACTAGTATCCTAATATAAATATATAAAATCTATGTTAGATTGGACACTTTTGTCTATAGTCAGGAAAAGCAAAAGTAGTACCAAGATTAGGGGTTACTTACAGTTGCACAGGTGCAAGTCCAAACAAGAAAAGAGGTCTTCTTGGATGAAATTTGAGAGAATATGCAGAGGATCTATTGCAATCAAGCAATGTAGAAGCTTGGGGGAGAATATTCGAAGTAGAAGGAATGGCTAATGTAAAATCCCTGAGATAGGTAGATGCCTAACATATTTTAATACCAGCCAAGAGGTTACTCTGCTGGAATAGAATGAAAAGAATTGGGAAAGACAGCATCAGAGGTGGTAAAGAGAAGAAGAGAAGAGCAAGGAAGTAAATAGTATATGGCTTTTTGCGTGCTATTGTCTTTCCTTGACCTGGTAGTAGTGGTGCTAGCAATGGAACCCAAGGTATTGCACAGCCTTAGAAAGCATTTGACCCCTGAATTGCATTCCTGCAAGAGCATTGGCTTTTCATTTCAATGAGAAGGGGGTTGATAGAAATATTTTTCCTGTTGCTCTGATAAAATACCTCAAAAAATCAACTTAAAGGACAAAAGGTTTATTTTAGTTTACATTACCAGAGGGGTGCAGTCTGTCATGGGAGGAAGGCATGGTAGGAATAGTTGAAGGTGTAGGAGAATGGATAGTCACATTGCATTTATACTCAAGAAGCAGAGAGTGAACAGGAAATGGAACCAGATTTTAAAGCCTCAAGGCCAATTTTTAGTGATCTACTTCCTCCAGTGAAACTTCATGTCCTACAGGTTCTACAGCTTTCCCAAGCAGCACCACCAAATAGGAACCAAGTGTCCATACACATCTGTCTATGGAGGATATATTACATTCAAGTCACAATGAGTCTAATACAGAGCTCTGTCCTCTGGCCACAAGATAGCTCTAACAACAGTCTTGGAAGGAGAACAGCTGAGATTACTTGCAGGGAACCTTTACAATATTGAGTTTGTTAACATTTCCTTGGAGAAATTAGGGCAGATAATTATACCCTCAACTAAGATGACAGCCACTGAAGCCACTATCTCATCCTAGTTGTGGGTTCCCTGTAAGCATCATAGTAGGCAGGTAAATGAACTGTGAAGAGGTGAGAATGAAAGTCAGCCATATTCAGTAGGTCTGGATCAAACTTCAGAGAATCTGATGCCAAGAGGTTTACTGTAAGCATATTCAAGCACAGTAGAATTTGGGAAAATGTTTCCAAGCAACAGCCTTTTCAATTCCAGGGGAGCAATGAAACTCAAAGACAACACAGAAACTCCTGTGCCAAGTCCATGTGACCATGAAGATGGGTTCTTTATCTTAAGGGCCTAGGATACGGTGTGATCTCTGACTGAAATAGTGTAGAGGTCAGTAGGCTTAAAGTACTTATGACACATCCCCTAAGGATGGTTTTATTAACTGAGAGCTAGACAAAGGTCTAGGGAGGGAGAATCTGAGATAAACATTCTCATTTGGTTAAGGCCTGTCTCTAAAGTTAACATAGATTACCAGGTCATTAGCAATATTTACTCTTAGCCTTTTGGGCAAAAAGTAGGTATTTCCCTCTTTGAGGAGACACACCTGTCCCACTATTACTGTGTGTGGTGCAATATATGCTTTGAGCTTTAGTACAGTTTCTTTTATCAATGTGGGTGCCCTTGCAGAGAAGTACAATAATGAGTGTTCATCTTGATAGATTTTTTTTCTTTGATTAGTATGAAGTGTTCTTCCTTACCTTTTTTTGATAACTTTTGGTTGAAAGTCAATTTTATTAGATATTAGAATGGGTATTCCAGTATGTTTCTTGGGGTTATTTGTTTGGAAAATTGTTTTCCAGCCTTTCACTCTGGTGTTTGTCTTTGTCAGTGAGATGAGTTTTTTGTATGCAGCAAAATGCTGAGTCCTGTTTATGTATCCAGTCTGTTAGTTTATTTCTTTTTATTAGGGAATTGAGTCCATTGATGTTAAGAGGCTTTTTTTTATAAAGTTTTATTTATTTTATTTATATGAGTACACTGTAGCTTTCTTCAGATACACCAGAAGAGGGCATTGGATCCCATTACAGATTCTTGAGAGCCACGATGTTGTTGCTGGAAATTGAACTCAGGACCTTTAAAAGAGCAGTCAGTGCTTTTAACCTCTGAGCCATCTCTCCAACCCTGATGTTAAAAGATATTAAAAAATAGTGCTTGTTGTTTCCTGTCATTTTTGTGTTAGAGGTAGAATTATGTTTGTGGCTATCTACTTTTGGGTTTGTTACAAGAAGATTAATTTCTTGCTTTTGCTAGGTTGGAGTTTCCCTCCTTGTATTGGAGTTTTCCATCTATTATCTATTGTAGGGCTGGATTTGTGGACAGATATCACGTAATTTTTTTTCATATAATATCTTGGCTTCTTCATCTATGTTAATTGTGAGTTTTGCTGGATATAGTAACCTGGGCTGGCATTTGTGTTCTCTTAGGGTCTGTATGGCATCTGTCCAGAATCTACTAGTTTTCATATTCTCTGTTGAGAAGTCTGGTATAATTCTAATAGGTCTGCCTTTATATATTACTTGATCTTTTTCCTTTACTGCTTTTAATATTTTTGTTTTGCTTTGTGCATTTCATGTTTTGATTATTATGTGACAGGAGAAATTTCCTTTCTGGTCCAATCAATTTGGAGTACTGTAGGCTTCTTGTATGTTCACTGACATCTCTTTCTTTAGGTTAAAGAAAGTTTTTTCCTATAATTTTGTTTAAGATATTTACTGGTCCTTTAAGATGGGAATCTTTGCTCTGTTCTATGCCCATTATCATTAGGTTTGGTCTTCTGGTGTCCTGGGTTTTCTTCATTTTTTTGGTTATGAGCTTTTTGGCTTTTGCATTTTCTTTGACTATTTTTGTCTATGTTTCCTATGGTATCTTCTTCCCCTGAGATTCTATCTTCCATCTCTTGTATTCTGTTGGTGATAGTTGCATCTGTGACTCCTGATCTCCTTCCTAGGTATCCTATCTCCAGGTTTGTGACTGTTGTGATTTCTTTATTGTTTCTATTTTTATTTTTAGTTCCTGAATGGTTTTGTTTAATTTCTTCACCCGTTTAATTGTGTTTTCCTGTAGCTCTTTAAGGGATTTTTGTGTTTCCTCTTTAAGGGTTTCTACTTTTTTATTTGTGTCTCCTGAATTTCTTCAAGAGTGTTATTCATGTCCTTCTTAAAGTTCTCTGTCATCATCATGGGGTGTGATTTTAAATCCAAATCTTGCTTTTCTGGTGTGTTGGGATAACCAGTACTTGCTGTTGTGAAAGACCTGGGTTCTAATGATATCAAATTGTCTTGTTTTCTGTTGGTTAGGTTCTTGTGTTTGCCTCTTGTCATCTTGTTATCTCTGATGTTAGCTGGTCTTGCTGTCTCTGACTAAAACTTGTTCCTCCTGTGGGCCTTTGTGCCTGTGGGCTTAAGGGTGAGAGTGCTCCTGGGTTATCAGCTCTTTGCAGGCAAGTTTTGTGCCTGATAGCAGTGGATGAGCCCTATCGCTGGCCACAGATGGAGACCAGATGAGTCCAATCCCAGGTAGCCCCACAATTCCTGTGCCCTGTGAGTCCTTTGCCCTGTGAGTTTCTGGTGGGTCTTTCCTTGGACTGTCAGTGGACAGAAAGTGGGGTTACACCTGTGGACTTAGGAGTATGAGTGCTTCTGGAAAATCATCTCTCTGCGGGCAGGTTTTGTGTCCCAGTGACAGTGGGATGGCCATAGTTCTGGGCACAGATGTAGATCGGAAGGCCAGAGAGCTTTTCAATAAAATAAAAATAAAATGGAGGATTGGAGAGTAGATATGTAGAAAGAGACAAGCTAACTTCATGATACAGAACTCTCTCTCTAGGTTATATTGAGGGGAAAAGCAATCTTTTAGTGTAAAATTTTCATAGATAATTAGGCTGTAAGAATTTTGTTTGCTTGTTTGTTTGTGGTAAGATCTCATATAGCCAAGACCGGCCTTGAACTTCTGATCTTCCTGCCTCTACCTCCCAATTGCTAGCTTTTCAGGTGTATACTACCATGGCTGGCTAGTAAGGATTTTCTGAGGATGGAGAGTGTTTCTGTACACCTTCAACCACCATAGTATTTCAAGGCTTTCACAGAAAGTATACAATGAGCACAGATGTGATAATTATATGTGAAATATATAATTTAGTCTCATTTTTTGTCTGAATACTGAAGAGAAAGATGCAACTGTCACAAAAAAATAAGCCATATTCCTATGTGAGCGGAGCCCAGAAGGAAATAGAACTGCCAGGTCTATGTGATGTATATAAAAATCAACCAACTCATTTTATCCTCCTTTGATGCAAATCTGTCCATCAGCTCTTAAGGCCATTCAAAAGTATATCTCAATATTTTCCTCTTTTCTTTTTTGTGCCTTTCCCTCCATCAGGGATTCCAAAGAGGCCAACAAAGTAGGTAGTTAAAAGGGGAAGGGTTTCAGTGACAATTGTACAAATAGAGCCACGAACTCTAAAGTGACTCACTGGGAAGAGTCCACTTTAAGTTTATTTACTAGGAATGAGGAATTTTTCAGTCCACCAATTCTTTCTGATGAGCATTGGCAGTACTTACTTACAGACATTCAATATGACTGGAATAAGCACTGGGGGTGGCTTATTTTCTCTTTTGAGTCCTTTTGTATCATTTATTTCTTATTTTTTTCTGTTGGTTGCTAAGCATATTCTCTACAACTGAGCCATATCTTCAGTTCTTTTGAGTTTGTGTCATGCTGTATGATTCATTTATTAACTCTGTAGCATAGATAGCTCTATTTTTTCTCCAAATGATTCTATGGGGGTAAAAAGCCAATAAAATTTGTGATCTAGAGGTAATATATTTTAATAAAAATATCATTGTACATTGGTTTAACCTTTAACCTTTAATATGATTTTTTTCTTAGCTGTTTCCATCTCAACTAGAAAAAAAAATTAAATTTCAGAAATGTAGGCTGGCCATAAAAACAAAAACAAAACAAAACACCTCCTTTTCTTTTATCATAATTACCACCATAAAGGTTTTCTCAGTGGCTTGTTGTCATAAGATAAAACAGAACAGCAACACCCCCAAACCAAAAAAAAAAAAAAAAAAAAAAAAAAAAAAGAAAAGAAAAAAAAAAAGAAAAGAAAAGAAAAGAAAGCAAGCAAGAAGGCTGCAGAGTTGGTCTGCTGGATTGAGTCTACTAGTAGACCATCAAGTAATCATCTTTTGAACAGTTGTTTAAGCAGCATACACAGGAAGGATTATGAAACCCTCTTAAAAAGCTTCAGTAATCTTTTCAGGAATGAAAAGGCTGCTAGAGTGTCCTGTTCTTTCTGACAACATAGGATTATTGTCATGCTGTGTTATGAACATGTTTGCAATCTGGATGGGAATGGCAGTCTCTCTTGAGCAATTACATTAATGAGGAAATTCAAGCTGTTCTGATCAAACTCAAGTCAACAGTTGACAGTTTGCTCACTTTCTTGGTGCCTTGCTCTCTTTCTGTTGCTTGGACCCTTTTTGTCTTTGATTATTTGGGGATGTTGACTCAAGAGGGCGTATTTTCATAGCCTGCCTTTGCGGTGGGCTTCAGGATTGCTTTAGTTGTCCCTTGAAACCCAAAAGTACATTCATTTTGTGAGTATGCACGGTTTCCTTTTTTGATTTTGGAATAAAGCAGGAGAAAGAGCCAGGGGACCTCATCTAATAGTTCCCAAAGAATCACATAACTAAATGCACAATTGCCTTTCCTTGTTTTCATATTATTACTAAGAACGATGTGAGATCTTTGCCATTGATTTGTAAGGCAGGATATCAGTTTGCATTCTAACTGCCAATGCTAGAAAGCCTAATCAGAAACAGCTTACACCAGGGTTCACCCAAACTTCATGTGGCTGGGTACATGGGGCTCTTGAGAAAATGGAGGTTCTGATTCTATTGATCTGGGGCAGTCTGGGATCTTGATTCTCTAATAGTTCCTAGGCATGCAGATTGCACTGGGACTTATATTGTACCTTGAGTGACAGGGGCTTAACTGTAAAACCATTAATTGCCATAGGGAACAAGTCCAGAGGAGGAAAGCTCTAAGAGAGGCTCACCAGAAGTTTCATGAGATCACCACAAATCAATTGTCTGTCAGCTTTCCCATCACGAGTTTATTGCTATTGATCTGTGTATTTGTTTCCTGCATGGTTACAAAGTGGGTGTAGCAGACCCTACTGTCACTTCTTCAAGCAGCTAGAGACAGAGGTGGAAGGGCCAGTTTTTCCTTCTGTCTGTTTCTTTCTTTGTAAATGGAGTACCTTCACAATCTTCTCTCACATCCTATTGGCCAGAATTAGGTGTTGTAAGTTTTTTCTGCTCCAGTGACCAGCAAAAAGCATTGTTCTGATTGTCTTCTATTCAGGATCCATCCCATAGAGTTAAGGCTGTATCCTGTACTTTTTTGAAACACATAGCCATCTGAAAGCTGAGCAAACACCAGGGTACTATTTGTTAGGGAGAAAGGCAATGACTGGGACTGTGCTTTTGGGCAAGCAGCCCAGTGTCTATCATAGGCACTGTCCAGAGCTAGACTTCTAATTTCCATGGGTAGTGAAAGAATTCAAATTACACCACAATAAATGTCACTGTGATGAAAAAATTCTGTTTAGCGTTGTGCTTAATCTTTGGCCAATGAGTAACTCAATCTAAACAACATTCACTGCTATAGTAAGGGCCAATTCGAGTGAAACCAGTGAAGTAAATTATTTGTTTTTAGCATGTTTGTCTATTTAATGTCCTCACATTAATCTATTCTCCAAGTCCAGAAATTTGTTATGTACATATGGCCTCTCCTATCTAAAAAAGGAGACAAGGAGCCTCTTTTTCAACAGCACATACATCTCCAGGCTGAGTTTCACTCTCCAGGTGGTAGAACAGACAACAGTTGATCCTTAGAGCATTTTGGTGGCTTGAATATGAGTGGTCCATAGGGAGTGGTGGAGGAAGTGTGTCACTGTGTAGTGACAATCTTAAGGAAACAGCTTAGATTTCATAATATGAGAACGGTCCACTGAACTCACTAAAGGAAAGGTGAAGAGTTGTTGATAGTACGCATGTGTAAGAGAGGGTCAGTCTTTGAAAGATATGGAGAGCTGTGAGGCACTTTCAGGTAGAGTGGATATTATAATCAGATGGGCATACTGATCATCCCCAGTTGCTTGAGACTCAGATGCTAAGGTTCTTCTTATGTGAGTTACTTTAGCATAATATCAATGTGGCCTCTCTGGGTTAGAAAAAGGCCAAGTAGAAGATTCTATTTATCCTTGTAAGTTAATTACTGTGGTCCAAAACTGGGTTGATTTCTTTTCCAGCCACTGTTAACATGGTTGAGGTTTTCTCACGCTTTGTGATAACTTCTTGGAAATGATAAAATTGCCTGGAATATAAAACTAAGAAATGGCCTTTTCCTACTTTTCAAAGATTACTTACAGTGAGGTAATCTTTTCTTGTTTGCTGTTGGTTATTATGTTAATATTGTTTCTCAGCATGTCACATGTCTCTCGGCACAGTGCTCTTGGGTACCTTAGTAGTTCTGGTATGCACCTTGCTTCAAATGTTTTCCATCATGTACAACTCTGAAGGCTCTCATTGCCTCAAGACTACATATCTGGCAATTAAGAACAAGAGGTCCAGAGCCAGGATCACCATCTTCAGAATCTTGAAAAAAAATATTTAACCTTTCTGTGCTTGAGTTTTCTCACCTGGCCAGTTGTGGTGGCACATGCCAGTAGAATTTGTTGAAGGAGGCATTACAAGTTTGAGTTTTCTTGCCTGTATCACCAGGATGATAAATATGCACTCTAGAATAATAGTTTTATGGGATTTAATAAATGTATGCACCACAGAACCTGGCAAATTGTTAGCATTTATATATATATATATATATATATATATATATATATATATATATATATATATATATATATATATATATATACTATTTCAGCCTCATTTCTCTCTATTAGCTATCTTCTGTTCATATTTCTGTAGAACTGTCTTTATAAAATATCATAATAATATCTGCTGATCTGGTGGATAATGGCTCAGAAGGTAAAGCCACTCATCATGCAAAGCCTGGTATTCTTTTTTAAATATTATTTTTATTTAATGTATATGGGATTTGAACTCAGGACCTCTGGAAGAGCACAGTCAGAGCTCTTAACCACTGAGCCATCATCTCTCCATCCCAAAGCCTGGTATTCTTGAGTTGATCCCCAGAACCTATGTAAAGGTAGAAGGAGAAAACTGACTTCACAGTGCTGTTCTTTGGCATTCCTGTTTTTAAACCAAGGCCGGTGTATGTCTAAGTATGCATATATCCACATACACATCATACACACAACAATAAACAAAACAAGATAAAAATATCTAGTTCATGCCTGGAACCACACCAGGTACTTTAAGCCACAATACCATAGTTAATCATTATATTCTAGCTCTATTTTACATATGAAATGAAAACTTAGGGGTACCTTTCCCAATTTCTTCTCTGTTCAATGAGAACTGTCGGTTGGGTATTGTGATGCTTGATATTAATTAATAACTTGACAGGCCTAGAATCACATAGGAGACACACTCTTGGGCATGCCTGTTCGAGATTATCTATATTAGGTTAATTGAAGATTCTACCTAACTCTGTGGAGGGTATTACTATCCCACTGGATGGGAGTCCCAGACTGAAGAAAAAGAAAAAGGCAAGCTAAATACCAACATTCCATTCTCTCTGTTTCATGAATACAGCTGTAAGATGACCGGCAGCCTCAAGCTCCTGTCATCATGACTTCCCCATCATGGACCTTGAAACCATGAGCCAAAATAAAGGCCTCCTTCCCGAAGTTTTTTTTTTTTTTTTTTTTTTTTTTTTTTTTTGTCAAGTAATTTGTCATAGCTTTAGGTTGGGGGGATCTCTTTTGTTCAGTTGGTCTTGTCTTTATCAGGACTTGTTCATCAGTTATTGCCCCAAATCCTACAGAATAGGCAACCTTCCATTTCCAATGGCTTACCATCAAACATCTCTATTTTTTAGTCAGGGTTTCTAGTCCTGCACAAACATCATGACCAAGAAGCAAGTTGGGGAGGAAAGAGTTTATTCAGCTTACACTTCCACATTGCTGTTTATCACCAAAGGAAATCAAGACTGGTACCCAAACAGGTCAGGAAGCAGGAGCTGATGCAGAGGCCATGGAGGAATGTTACTTACTGGCTTGCTCCCCCTGGCTTGCTCAGCCTGCTTTCTTATACAACCCAGGTCTACCAGCCCAGGGATGGCACCACCCACAATAGGCTGGACCCTCCCCCCTTGATCACTAGTTGAGAAAATACCTTACAGCTGGATCCCGTGGAGGCATTTCCTCAACTGAGGCTCCTTTCTCTGTGATAACTCCAGTTTGTGTTAAGTCGACACACAAAACCACTCAATATTAGGGGGTCTGCAATTTGGCCATACTTTAGCTGGGCTTGTCTTGAATTAGCAGAGCTTGTCTCTAGATTGCAGACACAATCATACCTAGTGGCACATTTCCTCATTTTTGGTACGGCAGCTCCCCAGGCTATGTTTGTTTTATGAAGGGTGTGCTGGCTGGTCTTATGTCACCCTGACATACAAACTAGAGTCATCTGAAAGGAGGAAATCTTAATTGAGAAAAATGCCTCTATAAGATCGGGCTGTAAAACATTGTCTTAATTATTTGCTGATGGGAGAGAATCCAACCTACTGGGGTGCCAGCCCTGGGCCCATGGTACTTTGTTCTATAAGAAAGCAGGCTGAGCAAGTCAGTAAGCAGCACCCCCTCATGGCCTTTTCATTGGTTCCTGTCTCGAGGTTCCTACCCTTCTTGACTTCCTGTCCTGACTTCCTTTGGTGACTGACAGGATGTCAAAGTATAAACTAAATAAATTCTTTCCTCTCCTTTATGGTCACAGTAATTTTTCATTGCACAGTAACCTTTCATTCCTAACTGAGAGGAAAGGTAAGAAAACACAGAAATGCAAGCCAGACATACAGAAAATTAGGAGCCTTAAATAATACAGAGCAAATCACATGACCAAGCTCCAACTCAGCCACAGAGGTAGAATTTCCTATTTTACTAGGAGGCATTGTAAAGTCTTTGGCTGAAAAGAAGGGGTAAAGATTAGACAGTTATCCAAACTATATGCTGGTAATGATATGGACTTACTGTGTGGCTCTTGCCTCAGCCTCCCGAGGGCCTGCGAGTACAACCATGAACCATCAAATCCAGCTGGAATCTTATCTTTTGAAAAGTAATTCATGATGGATCAACTAATGAGAGAAAAGGAGATCCAATTACTTTATCTTTGCTTTGTAAATTGACAGAACACCATTTAAATCCTGGAATGTCAACTTTGCCATTTGTATTGGGGTGGTCCAGTGGTCTAACTGTGTAATGAACTCAGAACAACTAGGAATGTATGAGCAAACAATGGGAGTTTTGTCTTTTCTTTTTCTTTTTTGAAGCTTTTTTTCCTTTCTATTTGTTTACATAGTTTTTGTAATGGCTCAAATAATTTCAATTATCTGAATTAAGCTGCGTGTATCTGCCAAGGTTAGTCATGCTCAGTTGGTGGAATGCTTGTGTAGCATGCACAAAGCCCTAGGTTTAATTCCCAGCACCACAGAAGCCAAGCATGGCAATACTTGCATGTAATTCCAGTACTCAGGCGGTGGAGACTGGAGAAGAAGAAGTAAAAGCTAATATAGTGCATATAAAGACAGCCAGGACTACATGAGGCTCTGTCTCAGAAGTAAATACACAAGTAAGATGAACTACTTTATAGTGTCATTACTGCAAGAATCAAACAAAACCAAAGCAGCTCTTTTAAAGTGTCATAAGTACTTCTCTACTGGAAAAGAACTGGGAAAGATTAGAAAAATCCTGATGTCCAGACCCCATACCATATTAATAATCACATTAATATCTTTTAAAAACAAAGCCCAGAACTGGGTCTCGTCTAAAGCTTCCTAATGTTTCGAAGGTATATCCTCCCACTTTCTAACAAGTTGAGACTCTCCTGAAGGGAATCAGTAGACAGGCTGATTTTGTCTAGTACACCTAGTTTCACTTAAGGTTATCAAATGCAACAAGCAACACACACACACACACACACACACACACACACACACACACACACACACACACACATACACACACACATATGCTAAGCTAAGGCTCCTTAAATCTTTCTGCATCCCATAACAATGCAACTCTTTACAATTGCTTCTCTCTTTACTTTCTGGATGGGGACTCTGGTTTCTTTTTTTCAAGTGATTGGGGGTGGCGTAGAGATGGTCTCAAGAGTATGAGGCAATTCTGGTCATGGTGTTCCCTGCTGCTCTTTTTCTAGGAAATCCACTTGTGTTCTAAGAAGATGATTACATTCACCTCTGCCCCGGGAGAAGCCACTGAAGAGCTGTGCTGAGGTCAAAGCGTCTCCAGAGTATGTCTGTAGCAACTCAGACATATAAAACAAACAACTCTGAAGTCCCTGAAGACTCTTATCAATTCTTGATGGACAAGCTGCCTGACTAATGTGATGTAGTATATGTGAAGGGCACTGTTATATAGGGCAATTCCTCATGCCTCCAACTTAAGAGATGAGCAAACACACCCTATCATGTTGTAGAAAATTGAAACTAGTTCCTTTGGGGATTGGGGCTTTTCATTTTAGCACTTCTATTAAAAATATTCTCAAGTGTGTGATATATTGATTCTTTGAATAGAGAAATTAGAAAAGGACTTCATCTATCGCCTTGAATGGATCTTACCTTTGATCTTGTTTTGGTGCAGTGCTAACCAACCATACCCCTCTAGGGCTTCACAGGTCCCCCTACCTCAGTCTGCCCCTCGGCCCTGAAGACTTGTTCCCTGAGTATTTCCTGACTTGCCTCAGCACAACTGACTGTCATTGTTTCCATCCTTACCACCAACTACCCATTCCAGTTTGGCATCTGTTGTTGTGACAAAACACTGACCAAAACCCAAGTAGGGAGGAAAAAGTCCACCTCGTGCTGGGACTCTCAGGTCCCAGTCCCTTACTGATGAAAGCCAAAGCAAGAACGCAAGGCAGGAACTGAAGCAGAGACAATAGAAGAGTGCTGATTCTTGAATTGCTTCCCATGGGTTGCTCAGCTTAATGCATTTTAATGCAACCCAGGATCACCTGTCTAGGGATGGCAACCCTCACAGTGGAATGGGCTTTCAGTTAACCAAGGAAATGACCCATGGATATGCACATGGGTCAATCTAACTGGCTTAATTA
Source organism: Micromys minutus (assembly GCF_963924665.1). Classification (NCBI taxonomy): domain Eukaryota; kingdom Metazoa; phylum Chordata; class Mammalia; order Rodentia; family Muridae; genus Micromys; species Micromys minutus. The sequence continues at coordinate 29,824,073 of NC_137970.1, read as the reverse complement.
CTCAAATGAGGTTCTCTCTTCCCAGGTGGCTCAAGTTTGTATCAAGTTGAGTAAAACTAACCAGCATGCTAGAGCTCATGTTCACTGTCTTAGTTAGAGTTACTATTGCTATAATGGAACACCTTACACTTATCTCAGAAAGCTGGGAATAATAGCTCTACTTCAAGATCCAGCGATACCATTCCTGAACATATATCCAAAAGATGCCCCATCATATCACGGGAACACTCGCTCTACTATGTTCATAGCAGCTTTATTTATAATTGCCAGAAGACGGAAAGAACCCAGATGAAGAATGGATAAAGAAACTGTGCTTCACTTACACAGTGGAATACTATTCAGTTATTAAAAACAAGGACACCATGAATTTTGCAGGCAAATGAATTGAACTAGAAAACATCATCCTGAGTGCTGTAACCCAGATACGACATGTATGGCATGTACTCACTGATAAGTAGATATTAGCAATAAGGCACAGAATACCCATGATACACTTTCATAGATTCAAAGAAGTTAAACAAGAAGGAAGACCAAAGCAAGGATGTTTGAATCATACTTAAAAGGGAGAGCAAGATAGTCATAGGAGGCAGAACGAGGGAGGGAAGAATGTGGGAGAGGGAAGGAAAGGGGAATAGAAAGATCAGGATCAGGTGTGCAGAGAGACAGGAGACCCAGAGGGTTGGGAGAATGAATGGAAATCTGTAGAGAGCCATGCAGCTGTAGAGAGCCATTTGTGCCGCACCCAAACATGGCGCCGGCTTCCCGCCGAGGACTCAGCAAACAGAGCTGTTGCCCAGCCAAGAGACTTAATGCGCATGCACCACATACTTCATAGCCCACTCTCGGGGCATACTAATGAGCTACTGGAGAGTGCACCAATCAGGTAGTCTCCTGGGCATATATAAGCAATGCATTTCTCTCCCACGTGTGGTCCCCTGCTCAGAGTGTTGTACAATAAAGGTTGTTCGCAGAAGAATCCTGTTGTTGCACGCCTTTTCCTGCCGGCGGGACGTGGGGCGCGCAACAGAAATCTCCAGCTGCTGGGGTGGTGGTGTGGGAGAAAATTTTAGGAAGTCCCAGAGACCTGAAATGGGGAAAGCTTCTGGGAGTCAATGCAGGTGACCTTAGTCAAGATGTCTAAGAATGGGGACCTGGAACAAGAAAAGGCTACCGTGTGTAGCCAGGCAGGACCCCAGTGGAGGGATAAAGACGTCAATCCACCCACTAAACTTCTGACCCCAAATTTTTTCTGTCTAGAAGAAATACAGAGACAAAGATGGAGCAGAGACTGAAGGAATGGCTAATATTTAAATAGCCCAACTTGAGACCCATTCCATGGGCAAGCACCAATCCCTGACATTGTTAATGATACTGTTATGCTTGCAGACAGGTGCCTAGCATATCTGTCCTCTAAGAGGCTCTACCCAGCTGCTGACTGAAACAGATGCAGACACCCACATCCAAACAGTGGGCAGATATAGGGACCCCTATTGAAGAGCTGGGGAAGGATTGAAGGCCCTGGAGGGGATGGCAACCCCACAGGAGGACCAACAGAATCAACTCACCTGGACCTCAAGCAGCTCTCAGAAACTGAGCCACCAACCCCCATGCATATATGTTGCAGACATGTAGGTCAGTCTCCATGTGGGCCCCCAACAACTAGAGTAGAAGCTCTCCCTAAAGCTGTAGCCTGACTGTGGAATCCATTCTCCTACAGGGCTGCCTAGTCTGGCCTTAGTGGGAGAGGATGTGCCTATTCTGGCAGAAATGTGATGCACCAGGGTACAGATACCCAGGGGGAACCACGGTCTCAGAGGAGGGAGTGTTTAGGATGTAAATAAATAAACAAACAAATGATTTTTAAAACAGAGAAAAAATCTTAATTAAAAAAAAGCGATTGTCTCTGAGGAGTCAGTCAGTATACATTTATTTGTATACCTTCGTGGTCTTTACATCTGTCATAGGTACATGTTATATATGTTGGATATACATCATGTTTTGAATCTAAGTGTACGAGGAAATGAATAATGTGAGTGAGGTTCTAGTAAGCGGGTGGTAAAGAAAAGGGAAGGAAAAGAACCCTAAAATATTCATGAAAACAAATTAAAAATTTCAAAGTTCAATCCAGAGCTTAGAGCAAATGTACCTAAATTCCTTCTGCACCAAAAGAGAGAAAAACAATTATCTCTTTTCCTGGAGCCTATTATCTGTGGCTACCTTCTCTGCCTGCTGTGACCCTCAAAAGGTGTGATTAACACCACAGTGACACTTGTCTTATTAGAAGCAATTTTCTCCTTTTCTATCAATCTTTCACCAATATTTCTTACAGGCTGGAGGCTCCTTGACTGAAATCATAAAAAAGCCTGAAGCTGACTCTCCCTCACACAACCACCCTCCCTCCAGCATGACCCACGGTTATATTCCTTTCCTGGCTTCACTATGTTTAAGTGTTCCTTTTCCAAGCAGATATTCGACATACCTTAAGGGTTTGAGAGCAAAGCCTCAACAACCACAAATCTCTAAAATCCAGGATCTGAAATTGGAGATAAGTGACAATTGAAGTGCCCTCTCAGCAGCCTAACTAACCATTGTCACCATGTCCTATGTGTACTCTAAGCTGTTTCTTAAGTCAGTTGTCCTAAGGCCTGAGGGTGCCTCTGAATCCAGTGGAGCACTTTGGGAACAGATGCCTGAGCCCTTCTTTTAGAGGCTCGACTCAGGAAGCTAGGAGCTTAAGAATTTTCACTAATACCAAGTCCCCAGATGAGGCTCTGGGTCTAAGGACCATAATTAGAATCCAGAAAGCCCAAGGAATTACCTAAGACACTGACCTTCAGTTCACTAATTCTTAAAATGTGTGCATTCTTAAAAAATTTATTATAAAAGTGCATATTGGAAGAAATATGGCTAAAAATGTGCAGAAATTGAAATAATTCAGCCACAGTGCCAACATCTACACCCAACCTGTCAATATTATTGGTTCTATAATTCTGAAGAAGCCTAATTATTCTCCAGACCTCCAGGCACATGTGTTAGAGACTGCTATCTAGAATGTCCCTGGAGTTGGGAGGAAGCAATTAAAAGTGTTCTGCAAATGGCTTTGTTAAGTGGCAGCTGAGAAAGTAAAGGCAGGGAGGGAAGTGTGATCATTCAATGAACTATTCTACCATTAAGATAAAACTGAGCCTGTTTTTTCACCTGGACCCCATCATGCACAGGGGACTGTGGGACTTCTAAAAGAGGGGCATCCACTTCAGCTAGTGATCATGGTAGAGAAGACTGAGCATTGTCTTAGTCACTCTTCTATTGTTGCAAAAAGACACCATGACCACAGAAACTCTCATAAAAGAAAGCATTTAATTGAGGCTTACTCACAGTTTCAGAAACTTAGTTCATTATTAAAATGGCCAGAATGCAGAATGTCATCACAGCCAGAAACATGGTAGGCTCCCAGGGATACATGGATGTGGAAAAGTAGCTGAGAACTCTGCTTCCACATCTGCAAGCAGCAGGAAGAGAGAGAGAGAGAGAGAGAGAGAGAGAGAGAGAGAGAGAGAGAGAGAGAGAGAGAGAGAGAGAGAGAGAGAGAGAGAGAGACTCCAAAGAACACAGCTCAGCCCCAGTGACACACTTCCTCCAAGAAGGTCACACTTCCTCCAAGAAGGTCACACTTTCTCCAAGAAGGCCATACCTCCTCCAACAAAGTCCACACCTTCTAATCCTTTCAAACAATGCCACGACTGCTAATCAAGCATTCAAATCTATAAGCCTATAGGAGTCATTCTTACTCAAACCACCACAAACACATTTTGAAAGAAGGGGTGCAGGCTAGTTTTATTTCAACTTGACACAAACTAAAATCATCTGAGAGGAAAGAAACTTAATTGAGAAAATGCATCCATAAGATTGGGCTGAAGAAAAGCCTGTAGGGAATTTTCATGAGTGATTGATGTGGAAGGGTCCAGACCATTGTGGGTGTGGTTATCTCTGGGATAGTGGTTCTGGGTGTTATATTTAAGCAAGTTGACCAGGCCATAGGGAACAAGCCAGTAAGCAGCACCCCTCCATGGCCTCTGCATCAGCTTCTGCTTCATGATTTCAACCCTGCTTAATTTCCTGTCCTGACTTCCCTCAGTAATGGACTATGATGTGGAAGTGTAATCCAAATAAATCATTTTTTTTGTAACTTGCTTTTGGTCAGTGTTTCATCACAGCAACAGTAATCTAAACCAAGAGAATATGAGATATTGCTCCATCTTAAGGGAGAATTAGGATGAGCTAAGTAAAAGGAAAGGGTATTCAATCTCCAAAGAATCGTTGGAGTAAAGGTCTAGGGCCTGTGTAGAGCTGTCCTTTCATCAGAATACCAAGCAGAATATGAGCAGAGGTAGCCAAGATCAGAGAAGTGAAACAGTTGAATAATGTGACTCAGAGTATTTTGGATTCTCTTTCTAAGCTTAGACTTCATTCTGCAAAGAAGAAACCAGTGAATGGTTTCCAAGCAATATGCCATGAGCAAGTGTAGATTTTAATATACCATCTAGGATGATACAAGGATGGTGTAGTTTTCCCTATAATCCAAGGCATAGTGATTGTGCTGGCTACCCTTTTGTACTGGTTATTCTACTAGGCTCATTGTCACCCACTGAGGCCAGACAAGGAAGCCCAGCTACTAGAACATATCCCACACACAGGGTACAGGTTTTGGAACAGCCCCTGTTCTAGTTGTTTGGGACCCACATGAAAACCAAGTCGCACATTTGCTACATATGTGTGAGGAGGCAAAGTCTTGCACATGTATGTTCTTTGGTTGGTGGTTCAGTCTCTGAGAGCCCCAAGTATCCAGGTTAGTTGATTCTGTTGGTCTTCCTGTGGAGTTCTTATCCCATTGGAGGCCACAATCCTTCCTTCTATTCTTCCATAAGAGTTTCCAACCTCCATCCACTGTTTGGCTGTGGATGTTTGCATCTGTCTGAGTCAGATGCTAGGTGGAAACTCCCAGAGGACAGCTATGCTTGGCACCTGTCTGCAATCAAATAATGTCAAGGATTGGTGCTTATTCATGGAATGGGTCTCATGTTGGACCTGTTAATGGTTAGCCCTTCCTCTATTTTCTGCTCCATCCTTCCGCCCCTACATTTCCTTTTAAAAATATCTATCTATCTATCTATCTATCTATCTATCTATCTATCTATCTATCTATCTAATGTATATGAGAACACTATAGCTGTCTTCAGACACCAGAAGAGGGTATCAGACCCCATTACAGATAGTTTTGAGCCACCATGTGGTTGCTGGGAATTGAACTCAGGACCTCTGGAGGAGTAGTCATTGCTCTTAACTACTGAGCCATCTCTCCAGCCATACATTTTGTAGGCAGGTTAGAATCCCTATCATTTCAGGATTCCAGGCTACAGGAGGTGGCCTCTTCAGGTTCCATATCTCCAATGCTGAGTGTTACAGCTAAGGTCACTGATCCCCATTGATTCTTTTGTATCCTCCTCATCCCAGGTCTCTGTCACATCCTAGAGATGCTTTCCAACTCCCAACCCCCATTAGTTGCAGATTTTCATTCATTTTCATGGTCATCTGGCCATTTCTCCTGTCCCTTCCCATACCTAATCCTGACCCTCTCATTCCCATCCCCTCTCCCTCACATAGTTCTCCCCCTCTATTTGCCACTTATGATTATTTTATTCCCCTTTCCATGTGAGATTCAAGTGCCTTCCTTTTTGTTTAGCTTCTTTGGGTATGTGAAGTACAGCATAGAAATCTGGTATTTTATGGCTAATATCCACTTATAAGTGAGTAGATAACATGTATAGTGGTTTGAGTATGTTTGGTTTAAGGAGTGCCATTATTAGGCGGTGTGGCCTTTTTGAAGGAAATGTGTCACTGGAGGGAGGGAACATGGGCTTTGAGACCCTTCTCCTAGCCACCTGGGAGCTGGTCTGCCCCTGTTTTTTTTCTGATGAAGATGTAGAACTCTCAGCTTCACCAGCACCATGCCTCCTGGAAACTGCCATACTTTGCTTCCTGTCTTGATAATGGACTGAACCTCTGAACCTGAAAGCCAACCCCAATCAAATGTTGTCTTTTATAAGTATTGCTTTGGTCATGGTATCTCTTCAGAGCAATGAAAATACACTATGCATGCTATGCATGTCATTTTTGGTTTCTGACTAGTGAATAAAGCTGTTATGAATGTAGTTGAACATGTGTTCTTGTGGTATGGTGGAGCATCTTTTGGGAATATGCTCAGGAATGGTATAGCTGGGATTTCAGGTAGAACTATTTTCACTTTTCTCAGGAACTGCCAGACTGATTTCCAGAGTGGTTGTACCAGCTGACAATCCCACCAACAATGGAGGAGTATTCCTCTTTCTCTGCATCCTCACCAGCATCTGCAGTCACCTGAGTTATTGATCTTAGACATTCTGACTGGTGTGAGGCGGAATCTCAGGGTTGTTTTGATTTGCTTTTCTCTGATGACTAAGGATGTTAAATATTTCTTTAAGTGCTTCTTGGCCACTTCTGTGTGAATTCTCTGTTTAGCTCTGTACCACATTTTTAATTGGGCTATTTTTTGAATTCTTTATACATTTTGGAATTTAGCCCTCTGTTAGATGAAGGGTTAGGGAAAAATCTTTTTGCAATCTGGAAGGTGCTGTTTTGTCCTATTGACAGTGTTCTTTGCTTTACAGAAAGTTTTTAGTTTCATAAAATCCCATTTAATAATTGTTGATCTTAGAGCCTGAGCCACTGATCTTCTGTTCAGGAAATTTCCCCCTGTGTCAATGAGTTGAAAGCTATTTCCTAGCCTTTCTTCTATTAAATTCAGTGTATCAGGTTTTATGTTGAGGTCCTTTAACCACTTGGACAGAGTGATAAATTTGCATCTATTTCCATTGTTCTACATGCAGACATCCAGTTGGACTAACACCATTTGTTAGAGATGCTTTGGCCTCTGTCAAAAATCAAATGTCTATAAGTCTGTGGGTTTATTTCTGAGTCTTTTATTCTGTTACATTTATCAACCTGTCTGTTTGTGATACCATGCAGTTTTAAAAAAAAAAATCACTATTGTCCTGTAGATTAGGGGATCTTGAGATCAGGGATTGTGATTTCTCCTGAAGTTCTTTTATTTCTCAGAATTATTTTGGCTATCCTGAAATTTTTGTTTTTCCATAGAGAGTTGAGAATTGTTATTTCAATCTTTGTAAAAATTGTGTTGGAATTTTGATGAGGATTGTATTGAATCTGTAAATTGCTTTTGATAAAATGGTCATTTTTACTATGTTAATCCTATCTATCCATGAGCATGGGAGATCTTTCCATTTTCTATTATTGTTTTGTTAACTTAGATATTGTCTTGGTGCATTTTAGTTACTTTGGCTAAGGGTTTGTCTATCTTGTTGATTTTCTAAAAGAACTGGCTCTTGTTTTTGTTGATTCTTTTTATAGTTCTCTTCGTTTCTAATAGATTGATTTCAGCCCAAAGTTTGTTTATTGCTCGGAACCATTTGATTGGAAAATCTCTTTCCAGACTTTTCCTTGGAGGCAATGTCTATCTTTGCTGTGGTGTGTTTCTTGTATGCAACAGAATGATGGATCCTGTTTGCATATCTAGTCTGCTAGTCTGTGCCTTTCTATTGGGGAATTGAGTCCATTAATGATGAGAGGTATTAAAAATCGATGGTTGCTGGGACCAACAGAGAACCTAGGGCACAGGCCTAGTGAGGTTGTGCCTTGAGTACCCAGAGCTCAGAGAGTGTTTAGTGGTGCTTACGGAAACAGTTCTCTCTGGGCCAGAGTAAGAGCCAGGCCTCTGTCAGGAGGAATCAGGATATGCCCCGAGGAGCTGTGCTTGCAGACTAGATGCACAGGCCCTTTTCCACCTGGACCTGCAGAGAACCTGGGGCACAGGCCTGGTGAAGTTGTGCTGTGAGTACTCAGAGCACAGAGACTGCTTGTCTGTGCTTGTGGAAAAGGTTCCTTTCTAGCACACAGTAAGGCCTGGGCCTTTGTCAGAAGGAACTGCCAAGAAAAGATGGTGTTCCAGGATCAGCTCCACAGGTGCTTTTACACATGGACCAGAGGTGAGCCTGACACATAGGCCTACAGAGAGCTCTTTTCCACCAGGTTTAGGTGTATCCCACTCTGAGACGATGCTATACACTTATTGTTTTTTTTCCAAAGGACTGAGGCTTCCGATTTTTGGCCTTTTTTTTTTTTTGAGCTTCTGATATGGTCTGTGAGTTGTTTTTTTGGGTATTCAGATCCTTCTAGGGCTAGTAATCAATTATCGGTGACTGCATATTATGTCTGTCCTTTTGTGACTGGGTTATCTCACTCAGAATAATATTCTCTAGGTACATCCATTTTCTTAAGAATTTGGTTAAGTCATTGTTTCTGATAGCTGAGTAGTACTCCATTGTGTAAATGTACCATAATTTCTGTATCCATGCATCTACTGAAGGACATCTGGATTCTTTCCAGCTTCTGGCTAATATAAGTAAGGCTGCTATGAACATGATGGAGCATGTGACTTTCTTGTATATTGGAGCATCTCTGGGGTAAATGCCCAGAAGTGGACTAACTGGGTCTTCAGGTAGTACTATGTCCAATTTTCTGAGGAACTGCCAGACTGATTTCCAGAGTGGTTGTATCAGTTTACAACCCCACCAACAGTGGAGAAGTGTTCCTCTTTCTGCACATCCTTGCCAGCATCTGCTGTCACCTGAGTGTTTGATCTTAGCCATTCTGACTGGTGTGAGGTGGAATCTCAGGGTTGTTTTGATTTGCGTTTCCCTGATGACTAGGGATGTTGAGCATTTCCTTAGTGCTTCTCAGCCATTTTATATTCCTCAAGTGAGAATTCTTTGTTTAGCTCTGTAACCCATTTATTAATAGGATTGTTTGATTCTCTGGAGTCTAACTTCTTGGGTTCTTTGTATATATTGGATATTAGACCTCTATCAGATGTGGGGTTGGTAAAGATCTTTTCCCAATCTGTTGGCTGCCATTTTGTTTTCTTGACAGTGTCATTAACCTTACAGAATCTTTGCAATCTCATTAAGTCCCATTTCTCAATTCTTGATCTTAGAGCACAGGCCATTGGTGTTCTGTTCATGAAAATTTCCACTGTGCCTATATGTTCTAAGGTTTTCCCTACTTTCTCTTCTAATAGTTTCAGTGTACCTGGCTTAATGTGGAGATCTTTGATCCACTTGCATTTGAGCTTTGTACAAGGAGATAAGAAAGGATTGGAGGAATTCTTTCCTACTTTTCAACATTGAGCAAAAACACATTTAAACTGGATTTCACTTGCAAGTAAACAAGTGCTATATGTGTCTATGTTTGGTTTATGTTTTCTACCTCCACATAGTCCACGTAACCTAAAATTTTGTGAGCAAATTCCTCACTTTCTCCCCAGGGAAACACTAAACCCATTTAGAGACTTTATTTATTGGAGAATGCAAATAAAAAAGACTACCTGTCAGGTGACACACTGTGAACCTCCTGTAGTGAAAAGAGTGAGCGCAAGGCCTTTCTGGCAGGTTTTCAGAATGAATGTTCATCATTACAAGCCCCACATTCATATTCATTCTTTGGGGATGTCAGTTAGCAGAAATCAGATGTTCTGTTCCTGATTGGGGACTAGAAGACACCTTGCACTCTACACTTCAAAGATGCTTCTATCTTTATTTAGTATGAGTATTTAGCAATTTAGCAGGCAGTGTTTGTTTTTTAAAGATTTATTTTATGTGTATGAGTACACTGTAGTTGTCTCCAGACACACCAGAAGAGGGCATCAGATCCCATTACAGAAGACTGTGAGCCACCATGTGGTTGCTGGGAATTGAATTCAGGACCTCTGGAAGAGCAGCCAGTGTTTTTAACCTCTGAGCCATCTCTCCAGCCCCAGGAAGCATTAGGTTTCTTAGTGTCTCCAATCTTGTTAGAGCTGAAAGGTGCCTCTGAGATCATGGACAACTGTCTTCCCAGTACTTTTTGTCTTTTAGTTTTATGTTTGTTTAATTTTTAAATTTTTGAGATTATAATTACATAATCGGAGAGAGTCACAATACATAGTCCAAATGGATGTTTAATTTGTGATCTTTCTGTTTTAGCCTTTCCAGGACTGGAATTGTAGGTATGAGCCCTAACTGAATTGCCAATTATAATCTCTGCTAAAACAAGACTTTATACCCATAATATCCATCTCATTTTCTCCACTGCCTTTGGTATAGGCATCTGGTATACCTACCTCCTATTTCAATCCACAGTGGAAAATTCTGAGGAAACAAAATACCAAGTATCTTTATAAAATTAGTAGAAAGAATGACATATTTCACACACATCCTACATATTTGTTAAATCAATTAAGGTATAGGAACCTCACCCTGTTTTTCCAGCTGATGTGATTTATATATATATATATATATATATATATATATATATATATATATATATATCTTTGTATATATATATATTCTTTTTTCATTTTTTATTTGATACTCTCCATATTTACATTTGAAATGTTATCCCTTTTCCCTCCACCATTCCCATCCTGTCTCCCCCTCCACTTGTCTTCAGGAAGCTGCACTCACTCCTAATCACCCTCTCCACTCCATTGCCTTGGTATTCCCTACACTGGAAAAATGTGCTCCCCGCCCCGGACTGAAGGCCTCTTCTCACATTGATGCCAGACACTGCTATCTCCAGCTGTATATGCAACTGAAGCCATAGGTCTTTCATTGTGTGTTTAATGGTCAGTGTTTTTGTTCATGGAGCTATGGAGCGTTTGGTTGGTTGATAATGTTGTTCTTCCCAGGAGGTTGCAACCCCTTTCAGATCCTTCAGTTCTTTCTTTAGCACCTTCATTGGGGTCCCCATGTTCAATCAGATGATTAGCTGCAAGCATGCTCAGCTGTATTTGTATGATTCTGGCAGTGCCCCTGATGAGGCATCTCTATCTGGTTCCTGCCAGTAAGTACTTCTTGGCATTAGCAATAGTGCTTGGGTTTGGTGGCTGCATATGTGGTGGATCCCCAGGTGAGGCAGCCTCTGAATGATCTTTTCTTCAATCCCTGTTCCTCTATTTGACCTTGTATTTCTTGCTGTAGGTGTTTTGCTCTCCCTTCTAAGAAGAACTGAGGCATCCCCATTTTGACCTTCCTTATTTTTGAGCTTCATAATGTCTGTGAATTGTTCTTGTCTATTCAGAGCTTTCTGGGCTAGTATCTACTGATCAGTGAGTACATACCATGTGTGTTCTTTTGTGACTGGGTTACCTCACTGATGTGATTTTTTTTAAATCTACTTAATGAAAGGCTTGTGTGCAAGAACTCTTTCCCAGGTATGAATTGAACCCAGAACCAGGGTATCCTACCATGAGAGCTTCATAGTGTGTATGGAAAGATGATGTGACTAGGTATGTAGTTTGATGGTAGTGTTATGGTTTGAATGAGAAATGACCACAGGCTCATTTTTGAATGTGTGTTTGAATACTTGGTCCCCAGCTGGTAGTGCTGTTTTGGAAGGTTATGAAAACTTTAGGAGGGAGAGCCTTGATGGAGGAAGAAGGTCTCTAAAAAATAGGACTTAAGGTTTTATATCCTCGCCCCCTTCCTGTCTTCTCTGTTGTTTTCTAACTACAGATACAATCTGACCAGATGCCATAAATTTCCTGCCATAATGGACTCACATACCCTTGAACTGTGAGACAAAATAAACCTTTATCCTCTCAGTTACCTTTTATCAGGCATTTTGTCACAAGAAAGAAAAGGTAAATACAAAGGCAGAATAAATTTTTCATCCATCCTTTAATGTCTTGGCGAACTAAAGGACCATGTTCGAAAGAAGGCTCGAGGAGGGGTAGCAACACTTCTGAGGAGGTGGGATGTGGAGGAGAAATGCTTCCACATGCAGGAAGGTCTGTGACAGCAGTGACAGGTCCGCATAGCACCTCTGGTACACACTTGAGATGTCCAGTTCTTGCCAGGGAGCAGCATATAGAGACAGAATGGTCTGTGAGGGACATGGCCTAACAATTAGTCTTGTCCCCGTCCTTCTCCCAGACAACAAACCATTACAAACTTTCCCTCTCATCCTTAAAATTTGCGTAATTTTACAAGCTTATTGCAAAGATGAACATAATGTAAGTAGCACACATTGTAAAGCAAGCACAATTGCTATATATGAATTGGTTCTTTTTCATTTTCAGTATTTTATTTCCTCAGAATTTTCCAGTGTGGATTGAGATAGAAGATAGGTAAACCAGGTTGATATATTTGAAAATTTTCCCTAAAATCCAGACAGTCTAAGGGCACCTGCAAAAGCAGTAGGAAGAATGAAATGGACATTTAGGGGTTTGAAGTCTAGTTCTAGCAGGGAATATAAATGGTAAGTCAATTACTGTTTTCTCATGTGTAGAAGGAGTAACTGTGATTTATAAGTCCACTTCTACTCCAACATCACATATCTGTAAAACTGTCAGGGTAGATCAAAATCTCTGTATTTATTGTCCAACCATTTTTATGTGTACATTTGGCATGTGCTGTGTGTACATGCGTGTATATGTTTGTGCTCACCTGTAAGTGCACATGTGAAGCCCAGAGAGTGACTTTGGGTATCTTTCTCTGTCATTCTCCACCTTATGTTTTCACCTCTTTCTAAGCATGGGGATTGGGGGCTCACTGTATCAGTTAGACTGGCTGGACAGAAAGCCTCTGGGATCCACCTATCTCTATGTCCCAAACACTGGGATTACAAGCACATGCTCGACATCTATGTGGATGTGCTGGCGATCTAAAGTCAGGACTTTACCCAGGAGCTGTCTTCCTGGCTCCTGGCCAAATTTCATAAAGCATTATTTCCCAAACATAGTATGATTTATCTGGGATATTTTAATTTTGTGTTTCTAGGGCCTTCCATCAGAGCTGTCCTATGTAGAATGGTATCCCAGCAGACATCTGGTCATATATGCTTGATGAGTACTTTGTACAGGCCTAGTTCAAACTAAGAGGTACCATAGGTATAAAATACATAATGAATTTTAAGATATTTCAGCAGTAAAATATCTTATGTTGAAATAGCATTATATATATGCAAGTCAAATATTATCTTTTATTTTTTTGGCTTTGATAGATTTTTAAATTTACATTTCAAATATTATCCCCTTTCCTGGTTTCTCCTTCATTACTCCTATCCCATCTCCCCTCCCCATGTTTCAATGAGGGTGTTCACCTACCCACCCATTCCCATATCACCACCCTGACATTCCCATACATTTTTGAGCTTTGGCAGGATCAAGGGTTTCTGCTCCCTTTGATGCCCAACAAGGCCATCCCCTGCTACATGTGCAGCTGGAGACATAGTTCCTTTCATGTGTACTCTTTCAATGGTGGTTTAATCCCTGGGAGTTTAATACCTGGATGGTTGGTATTGTTGTTCTTATGGGGTTGCAAATCCCTTCAACTCCTTCAATTCTTTCTCCAACTCCTACATTAAGGACCTAGTTCTCAGTTTAATGGTTGGCTGTGAGCATCTGCCTCTGTATTTGTCATGCTCTGGCAGAGCCTCTCAGGAGACAGCTGTATCAGGCTCCTGACAGCATGTACTCCTTGGCATCAGCAAGATGAGGGTTTGGTGGCTACATCTGGGATGGATCTCCACGTAAGTGTTAACTTTTAAAAACAACAACAAAAATCTATCATTAGAATTGACAAATATTTGAATAAAATCTATTTAATAACATCTTAAAATTAAACAAATATTTCTTGTTAAATGATATAGAGTAGTAAAATTTCATCTTCTGTCTTTGATGCTGAAGGAACAATCCAGAGTTTCATGCACGCCAGGCAGATGCTGTACTACTGACCTACATCACCAATCCTCTCTTTTTTTTTTTCTTTTTTTTTAAATGACTTTATTTTGCAAAACAAAGATAAATGTAAAGATTTTAAACATTTTTTGCTTAAAATTATACATTTTTGTCAGTACTGTTTTTTCAGACATTAAAATAAATTTTACATAAAACCATGTGAATATGTTTTTTAGTCAGTACTTGATTTTTTTCAAGGGCTTGACAGTATGCATTGAAAACCTACTAGTTGCAATAAGCGTAAAGTACATGCAAAACAAAACGCAACATGGAAATAGTCAAAGTCTTCTTGTTTTGTGAATATATGTATATTTTTTGTTTTCTTTATTTCTTGGACTTCATACAGTCTGTGAGTTGTTTCTGGGGGAGTGCAAGCCTCTGGGGTTAGCATCCCACTATCAGTGACTGCATATTATGTCTGTTCTTTTGTGACTGGGTTATCTCACTCAGGATGATCTTCTCTAGATGCAGCCATTTTCTTAAGAATTTGGTTAAGTCATTGTTTCTGGTGGCTGAGTAGTATTCCATTGTGTATATGTACCACAATTTTTGTATCCATTCGTCTTCTGAAGGACATCTGGGTTCCTCCCAGCTTCTGGCTATTATAAATAGAGCCGCTATGAACATTGTGGTGCATATATCTTTGTTGTGTATTAAAGTGTCTCTGGGGTATATGCCCAGAAGTGGAATAGCTGGGTCTTCAGGTAGTACTATATCCAATTTTCTGAGGTATCGCCAGACAGATTTCCAGAGTGGTTGTATTAGCTTGCAACCCCACCAACAGTGGAGAAGTGTTCCTCTTTCTCCGCAGCCTCGCCAGGATCTGCTGTCATCTGAGTTTTGGATCTTGGCCAATCTGACTGGTGTGAGGTGGAATCTTAGGGTTGTTTTGATTTGCATTTCCCTGATGGCTAAGGATGTCGAGCACTTCCTCAGATGTTTTTCGGCCATTCGGTGTTCCTCAACTGAAAATGATTTGTTTAGCTCTGTACCCCATTTTTTAATAGGGTTATTTGATTCTCTGGTGTCTAGCTTTTTGAGTTCCTTGTACACCTTGGATATTAGGCCTCCATCTGATGTGGTGTTGGTAAAGATCTTTTCCCATTCTGTTGGTTGCCGTTTTGTTTTCTTGACGATGTCCTTAGCCTTACAGAAACTTTGCAATCTCATTAAGTCCCATTTGTTAATCTTTGACCTTAGAGCTTGAGCCATTGGTGTTTTGTTCAGGAAATTTTCTCCTGTGCCTATGTGTTCTAAGGTTTTCCCTACTTTCTCATCTAATAGTTCCAGTGTATCTGGTTTAATGTGGAGATCTTTAATCCACTTACACTTGAGCTTTGTACAAGGAGATAAGAACGGGTCTATTTTCATTCTTTTGCATGTTGAGTGCCAGTTGGACCAGCACTATTTGTTGAATAGGCTGTCCTTTTTCCATTGAATGTTTACTGCTCCTTTGTCAAAAATCAGGTGACCATATACATGAGGGCTCATTTCTGGATCTTCTATTCTATTCCATTGATCCACTTGCCTATTTCTGTACCAGTACCATGCAGTTTTCAGCACAATTGCCTTGTAATATAGCTTGAGGTCAGGGATAGTGATTCCCGCAGATGTTTTTTTGTTGTTGAGGATGGATTTCGCTATTCTAGGTCTTTTGTTATTCCATATGAAATTGCACATTGATCTTTCCAATTCCATGAAGAACTGGGTTGGAATTTTGATGGGGATTGCATTGAATCTGTAGATTGCTTTTGGTAGGATGGCCATTTCTAAGATGTTGATCTTTCCAATCCATGAGCATGGGAGATCTTTCCATTTTCTGAGATCCTCCTCAATTTCTTTCTTTAGAGTTTTGAAGTTCTTGTCATACAGGTCCTTCACTTCCTTAGTTAGAGTCACACCAAGGTATTTCATAGTTTTTGTAACTATTGTGAAGGGTACCTTTTCCCTAATTTCTTTCTCCACATGTTTGTCCTTTGAGTATAGGAAGGCTACTGATTTGTTTGAGTTAATTTTGTATCTGGCCACTTTGCTGAACTTGTTTATCAGCTGTAGGAGTTCTCTGGTGGAATTTTTGGGGTCACTCAAGTACACTATCATGTCATCGGCAAAGAG
The DNA here is from genome assembly GCF_963924665.1 of Micromys minutus. Classification (NCBI taxonomy): domain Eukaryota; kingdom Metazoa; phylum Chordata; class Mammalia; order Rodentia; family Muridae; genus Micromys; species Micromys minutus. The sequence goes on along the minus strand of NC_137970.1, from coordinate 29,808,070 downwards.
TGATATTTTTATCTCTTCCTTTCTGATTTGTATCCCCTTGATCTCCTTTTGCTGTCTAATTGCTCCAGCCAGGACTTCCAGTACTATGTTGAATAGGTAGGAAGAGAGTGGGCAGCCTTGTCAAGTCCCTGATTTTAGTGGGATTGCTTCAAGTTTCTCGCCATTAAGTTTGATGTTGGCTGTTGGTTTGCTGTATATTGCTTTTATTATGTTTAAATATGGGCCTTGGATTCCTGTTCTTTCCAGGACTTTTAACATGAAGGGGTGTTGGATTTTGTCGAATGCTTTCTCAGCGTCTAGTGAGATGACCATGTGATTTTGGTCTTTAAGTTTGTTTATATGGTGGATTACATTGATGGATTTCCTTATGTTAAACCATCCCTGCATCCCAGGGATGAATCTTATTTTCATAAGGTAGTAACTATAAAAGTAAGATCATATCTGTGGCCTTTACTTTATCTCTATTAATTAAGATCTTTTCCCAAAGGTTAGAATCCAATGTGTGTATTAAAATTGACACAATCTACATCATTTAACACACATTCCAGTTGATGGAAGTTCATCTCTACTTGGTAAAAACCTTTTTATAACACAAAACAAAGCATACAGCTTTCATTAATAACTGATTGGATAGATGTAGAAATTTTCTTGAAATCACACTGATCTAGGTAAGCCATAATCCTCCAGTTTGGTTTGAAGAACTCTGCTAGTGACCCTGTGCTACCATTCAGTTACTATATAAAATGTTTTAAAATTGGAGACAACTCTGGTGAAAAAGGTAGGAACAAAGGGTATGTTATCTTTTGTGGTCTTTGTGTTTCTACTGCTTTGCTGTCCTGACTGACTTCCTTCAGGCCAACAGTGTGGTCCGTGTCCTCAGATGATTGCTAGGTAGAGCTAGGTGGCAGCAGCAGCCTAAGTTGATGAAGGCAAGATGCCAGATCAGGAGTCTGAAAATAATTGTGTGGCATCTCTAGGCTTTCTCCTCCAGAGCCTGTTTCTACTGGCTTGGTGACAAGCAGCTGACTGAGAGAAACCAAAGCCATGAGATGCAAAAGCCCCACTGGCTTTGATGGAAAATGCCATTTCATATGCCCTTCCAGGTAAAGTACAATAGGGTCTGGACCCACTGTTAGCTCAGTCAGTCTTTCAGTCCCTTGTGACTGACACAGTGCAACTTTTCCCCAGCTACACTGGTTTTCTAGCTTGCTATGGGTGCATTTGAGGGGCAATGCAATTTCTTTTTCTCAACTAATGCCTGCAGTGGGCAGAGATAAAATCGTCACAGATGAGCTTCTGTATCTCTGCTTATAGGAAAATTAACCATAAAAGTTATATTAATGAAAGCCCCACTTCATCTTGATTTTATTACCAACAATTTCCTGTGAATTTAAAAGACTATGGTCAATTGAATCCACTCCCACCCCTCAGCCTCAACAAAAAGACTTCAGGCAAAATAAATGTCCAAATATCGAGAATTTGGCACCAACAGAGTTCCCCATAAAAGGGCTTGTACAGAATGTACTATGGACAGAAAAGATATGATCTCAGATGCCAGGTTGGAGGAATAAGAAGTAGTACAAACAAAGTAGTAAATATGTATGTGATTTAAAACAGTGAGTACAAAAACCATAATACATGATTTTCTAAAAACAGAACCATGATATCCTGTAATAGTGTGCATAAATCAGGCAGATAGTGTTTAAATTAAAAGCATCAAAAATTCTTGTATCTATCAACAGAAAAATAAATGTCTTTATTAAGATATTGGTCCAACTTTTATATTAATTTTCACAGAGAGACCACTAAACTAATAAAACAGTTATATTAGAAAGGATCCTCAGATAGAAAATGGCCGAAACACAAAGAAAGGTATTTCTTGACTATGTGACAATAGTTAAAAAAGTCTCCCTCCACAGAAACTTGTATTTTGAGCATTCTCTCTTTCATTGATGTGTACCACATCAGTTACCATGAGCTTCAATCAGTTCTCACTAATGCTCAAGTCCTTGTTCTTGGTTCTCCTTCATTAGGAATGTCTTGAATCGTTGGGCTTCTCTGATCAACTACAAGTCCTTTGGTCAGATTTGCTTCTTTATAATGCCAAATATTGAACTCTCTCAAAAAACCTGACATAACATTTGGCATGTTTATTTTCTACTATGCTATATTTTTAGGAACTATAATTCTTTTACCTCTTTGCAGATTGTTATTGTAATTGCCTTCTGTGGGTTGATTTTTAAACACACACACACACACACACACACACACACACACACACACACACACACACTTTTGAATCCTATTTTTTAAAATTTTCTGTGTGGATTATAACATCACTGGTGAATAATAGAATTGTGCGCTTTTGTAAATCCTCATACCCTTGTTTCTTTGGCACTCACTGGGGTGTGGAGTGGGGTATTCAAAAGAAGTTATTGTAACTGCCACTCTTTCATTTCTGGAGTAATTTCAATGTTTCACAGTTAGTTATAGAATCTTTAATGTGGGTTTTGTAGATATTTTTTTACCAGGTAAAGGAATTAACTTCCATTTTAAGATGCCAAGAGGTTTTGTAATTAATGGATTATTTCCTTTACAATTAACAAATGTTTTATTGCATCTGTAAAGATTACCCTATACCCCCTTTTTCTCATTTAGTTTGGTATTACGGGAAATTGTATTGGTTGATGTTTTGCAAACAAATCACACTCTAGTTTGCTGATTATTTGCCATGGTTTTGCATTGTTATGTGTTGCCTGGGAATTGTTTTTTGGACTTCCATGTCTGTGAAAGTCTTGTAGTGATTTACCATCACCATCTACCCCTTGAGTTTAATATGAAAGCTGTGCTAATTTTATAAATTTAACTGTAAAATGTTTTATGTCTGTATTATAGAATAGTTTTGATGTGGTTAATATTATAGTTTGTTTATTATTTAGTAGAGCGCATCTGTAAAATAAAGAGCAACAGATCCAACTTAACTAGTGAGAAAAGAATGGAATAAATCCAAAAAATCTAAAGGAAAGAAATAAAAAAAAAACATAATGTCAAAATAATTAAATAGAAACCCAAGATGGGACATGTTGATCAAGGTAAATTTTATGTCTTTTAAAAATCTAATGAATTTCACAAACATGAAATAAGATTAATGATCTGAGCATAATGGTATATCTCTATAATCCCAGAGCTCAGGAAGTGGAGGCAGAAAGATCACAAATTCAAGGTCAACTTGGCTACGTAAGACCCCATCCCAAAACAAAATAAAACAAAAGATTAGTGATCAGAAAGAAAAATGACAGGAATGAGTCATTTCAAAAACATAACCATAGATACTTTGGAATTTTAAAAGGTAACAAAAATAATATTTGAAATTACAGGTGACAAATTTTGAAATGTGAATAAAAAAACACCCCCTAGAAATACTTAATAGAATCTGATTCAGGAAGAAATAGAAAACTTGATAGATTTATAACCACCAAATCAGTTAGCTGAGGCTGGTGATTCCTGCCTGTAATTCCAGCCTTCAGGAGTTGGAGGCAGAAAGAAGATGAGTTTGAAGTCAGACTTTATTACACAGTGAGACCTTATTTTAAAAACCAAGCAATGAACCACTCTGGAAATCAGTATGGCGGTTCCTCAGAAAATTGGACATAATACTACCTGAGGATTCAGCTATACTACTCCTGGGCATATACCCCAAAGATGCTCCAACATATAACAAGGATACATGTTACACCATGTTCATAGCAGCCTTATTTATAATAGTCAGAAGCTGGAAAGAACCCAGATGTCTATCAACAGAGGAATGAATACAGAAAAATATGGTACATTTACACAATGGACCAGCTATTACATTTACTCAGCTATTAAAAACAATGACTTCATGAAATTCATAGGCAAATGGATGGAACTAGAAAATATCATCCTGAGTGAGGTAACACAATTTCACACAACACACACACACACACACACACACACACACACACACACAAAACCCAAACATGGTATGCACTCACTGATAAGTGGATATTAGCCCAAAAGCTTGGATTACTCAAGATAGAATGCATAGACCACATAAAGCTCAAGAAAAAGGATGGCCAAAGTGCAGATGCTTCAGTCCTTCTTAGAAGGAGGAATAAAAATATTCACAGGAAGAAATATGGAGACAAAGTTTGAAGCAGAGACTGAAGGAAAGGCCATCCAGATACTGCCCCACCTGGAGTTCCAGCCCATGTACAGACACCAAACCTCGACAATATTGTTGTTGCCAAGAAGTGCATGCTGACAGGAGCCTGATATAGTTGTCTCCTGAGAGACTATGTCAGACCACGATACAGAGGTAGATGTTCGCAGCCAACCATTGAACTGAGAGTGGGATCCTTAATGGAGAAGTCAGAGAAAGAATTGAAAGAGTTGAAGGGGTTTGCAACCCCATAAAAACAACAATACTAACCAACCAGAGCCTTGAGGTACTAAACCACTATGCAAAGAGTCCACATTGACAGACCCATGGCTTCTGCTGCATATATAGCAGAGGATGGCTTTGTTGGGCATCAATGGGAAGAGGAGCTCTTGGTCCTTCCAAGGCTCGATGCCCCAATGTAAGGTAATATCAGGTCAGGGTAGTGGGAAGGAGTGGTTGGGTGGACACCCTCATAAAAGCAGGGGGAGGGGATATAGGAAAGAGTGTTTATGGTGGGGAAACTGGGAAAGGGGATAACATTTGAAATGTAAATAAGATATTTACATTTCAATAAAAAGGTATAAAAAGTTTTTCTGTGAACCTGATGACTTGCCTACATTTTAACATTCATATGTAGAGGTTCGCAGATGCTCCTGAAAGCCCCTAGTGATCCACCTTAATTTGAGTATGTGTATCTGTACATCCCCCATCACCAAAAAGGTCACTGAAATAAAGAAACACATTGAAATACATTTTAAGGATGTCTTATTAGTATCTACAAGATACATGATTATGGAAAATATAAAAATAATATGACAGGCAAAGAAAACAAAACAAGAAATGCACCCCCAAAGGGCATATATGACTCAAATAAGAGGAGGGATAGTTTTATAAGTTAAAGTAATACACGACCTAATTAGTAATCAGAGAAATGCAAACGAAAGCCACAGTCTGTCACTTTACCCACCTTTGATGAACAATAACATTATGATGAGCTTAAGGGTTGGCAAGGATGTGAAGTGGCAGGAGTCTGAGATCTCCCTTTTTTGAGGAACAATTTGGCTTCTCTTGTCAATCACAGATGCACAGCCCTCAAGACTTACCGATCTCCTTCCTTAGAAGATTTGTTGATGAATAGTCAGAAGAACAGTGTTTTCAATATTTTTTAAAAGAGACAAACTCCAAGTGCTCATTAATTATTAAAGAAAAACATTTTATGCATACAGTAAAAATTAAATGTTAATAGGTTAATCTCAGGCATTTAGTGTAAAACAAGAAAATAAGAGAGTAGCAGAAACCATGCAGAATGATTTAATTCATATAAAATTGAATAAAAGTTGAAAAATTCAATGATGCCATCTTCAGAATTGCAGCAGCATATGATATAACTACAAAAAGGGTGTGTGTGTGTGTGTGTGTGTGTGTGTGTGTAGAGATGGCTCAGGGTTAAGAGCACTGACTGCTCTTCCAGAGGTCCTGAGTTCAATTCCCAGCAAACACATGTAAGTCATTAATAATGCTCTTTCAATGTTGATGGCTGCAGAGGCTGGTGCAGGTTGTAGTCCTACCATCTTGGGACACTAAGACAGGAAGATTATAAATTAAAGTCCTGTATAGACTACAGAATGAGTTCAATGACAGCCTGGGTAATTTACTGAGGCCCTGTCTCAAAGTACAAAGTAAAACGAAGGCTTGCCTAGCATGTGTGAGGCTCTGGATTCAACTCCAAGTGCTGCAAAAACAAAGTTGATGGTAAAACTGGGTACAATAGTATATGTCTGTAATCCCAGCACTCAGGAGGCCAGCATGGGAAAAACAGAATGAACTCATCTAAAAAATGAATAAATAAAATTGATGGTGGTACTGTTCTCATTGAGTTTTTTAAAACAATGAAGATGATTTTAATCTACTTAATATTTTGTAAGATATATTCATGGGGCAAGAAAGGACTTTAAAACTGGAGTTCTTTTTTAAGTCAGAACTCAGACATTCAGCCAATAGGTGTTACAAAAATAGAAAACAGATATTGTTCTTTCAGAGGAAATTATCAAAGACATAAAATAAGAGAACATCACCCAGGAATAAAGGAATACAGTATCTAGATGGAATGGGTATGCCAAAGCCTATAAACAAATGTTCAGAACACTGGGATACAGAGAATGTTCCAAAATTAAAGTATTAGAAAACAGAATGGTCTGCTATGACATTACTGAAAACTAAGCCACAGAATGACATCATCTTTCGAGTTCTGACAAAAAGTAATGGTGGACCTGCCATAGCCAAACAATTAAATTCTAGATAGGTAGGATCTTGTAAAATTTGGCTTCCATAGAAAGCCTCAAGGAACTACTGCAGGATATATTCTAGTAAAAAGAAGGAAGATACAATCAAGAAGATGTGTGATCCAGAGGTGAAGGAGAACCCTGGGAACTGTTTTGCCAGAGTCCAGGAGAACTAATAGCACAGTTTGGAGTGATGTCTCTAAAGTGTCTATTGGGTTAAACTACAGGGAGCTAGGAGTGGTAGCGCAGGCCTATGGTCTCAGCACCGAGGGACCTGAAGGCAGGGTGACTGTATTAGTAACATTTCTGTTGTTGCTACTGGTATGCTTTGCTTATAACTCAAGAAATGTATACTTGAAGAATTGTGTTCTACTGTTTGTAAATTTTATTAAATAAAAAACAGCAAGTATGTAAAACACTGGTAGATAATGAACTACATGCTGATGTCTGTAATTACTCTGGAATATCAACCCTCCACAAAGAGTTACGTGCAACTGGGGGATTCTGAGAGTGGGAAAAATAGTCTTCCTCAGGAAAGAGCAAATCAATTAGTTATCCAATACCAAATGGTCAGCCCTGAAAACATGCATACCAATAACCTCATACAGACTGAGCAGGTTATAGTTAGGAATATGTATGTATATATATATATATATATAAATGTATTTATACAATAACAATTGGTGAAAATAATGATAAAAATTTGAAAGGCAAGAAATAGTATGTGGGAAATTTTCGAGTAAGGACAGATAGAAATAATGTAATTATATAATTGTCCCCAAAATGAAAGAAGTAAAATGGATTAGTGAATTAACTAAAAGATGGGTAAATACATTATCAAACAAGGACAGCAAAACAGTCCTGGTAGAATCTAGAAGATGGGAATGTAAGTATTCACTGTGAATTTCCTTTAATTTTGTGGTTCTTGAAAAGTATTTTAATAAAAAGTTGGCACAAATAAAAATGAATGTCACACTAAAAGTAAGTTCAAGAAAGAATTTTCAGTGTGGCACATCCAGCTAGGTATCCTTTCATCTTAAAATGCTTTTGATTTTCAGAAACATCCTGTAACCATCTGACCCACAGATGACTGGTCAGATCAAAGAAGGCAGTGACTCATGAGGAGTGGGCTCTGGCTGAGACTTCTTGTTGGCATTTTACCAGTTTCTGTCCAGGGTAGGTGCATTTGAGGTTGAATGATGAATATTTTCTCTCTCCTAACAAGTGTGTCTTCTGGTTGTGAATATGTTCGTTGGTATAAACTCATCTCCTTCATTCAATGGTAACCCCCAGGTCACACCCTCTGTGATTCAATATCAGCTGTGCTCTGATAAAGCACTGAGGGAAGGAAGCTCTTTGGAACCCTAGACTTCTGTAAGTCTAGGGAGTTGAATCATACAGTTTTCGTTACAGTAGCTCTAAGGGCCTGGATCTAATCTGGCTATGCTGTTGATGAAGAAACTGAGGGCAAGATAAAGTGCGGCATCCAGTGTGGTGTGTCTGTTCCTTATGGTTATATTCTATTTGGTGTGGTACTTTCTTCTTCATGCTCATGTTAAGCTATTAAATAAATTTATGCTATGTGAACAACAAATAGTTGAATAAACATCCAGTAGTTTTCCCCACGATGCAGAAAGGAAGATTGAAAAGAAATACTGAATTCAACAGACTTCAAGATCCTTTCCATGCTGTTTTGAGAGTAAACCAGGAGCAGAGGAAAGTAAGTGTTGAAATGTTTCCCATGCCCAGTCTATAACTGCAATTAAAAGTACTTGGTGTGTACAATTAAAGGAAATCATACATATTTGTAATCCTAGTACTATGAATGCAGCAGTAAGAAGATCACAAGTTTAAAGCTAGTCTGGTTACACAGGCTCTGTCAGAAAGGAAGGAAGGAAGGTGGGAAGGTAGGAAGGAAGGAAGGTGGGAAGGAAGGAAGTTGGGAAGGTAGGAAAGAAGGAATGTGGGAAGGTAGTAAGGAAGGAAGGTGGAAAGGAAGGAAGGAAGGTGGGAAGGTAGTAAGGACGAAAGGTGGAAAGGAAGGAAGGTGGGAAGGGAGGAAGGAAGGAAGGTGGAAAGGAAGGAAGGAGGGAAGGAAGGAAGGTGGGAAGGTGGAAAGGTATGAAGGTAGGAAGGTGGGAAGGAAGGAAGGAGGGAAGGAAGGAAGGAGGGAAGGAAGGAAGGTGGGAAGGTAGGAAAGAAGGAAGGTGGGAAGGTAGGAAGGAAGGAAGGTGGGAAGGTAGGAAGGAAGGAAGGTGGGAAGGTAGGCATATGGACAGGAAGGGAAGAGGGGAGGGAGCTAAGCCAGTTTAGAGAAAACATAGTGCATACTAGTTTGTAGGTAAACCTTGCTTTAAAAAGTAAGATTAAGAAACTAAACTGCCAATGTCATACTGTGTATATTTACATTTCTATGAAATGCCCAGAGTAGGTAAACGGGGAACACAAAAAGTAATGATAGTTTCTAGGGGGCTAGAGGGCAAGTGGCTAGTGATTGCTTAATTGATAAAGGGTTTTATTATGGGGAAATCAAATATTTTGGAAATAGTGTTGACACTTGGGTAGATAGAAAAAAAGGCTATTCAGGAACTCCTTGTGTCATCAGACAATTTCCTTTTCAAGTTCAAAATTTTTCCAGATGAAAAAGATGATTAAAATTACTAGCTATGCAGAGGATATAGCCCACTTGGTAGAGTGCTTACCTAGCGTGCCTGAAGTCCTAGGTTCAATCCAGTACTTAGAAAGCAGAGGCAGGAGGATCAGGAGTTTGAGGTCATCTCTGAGCTCTGTAGCAAAAGTTCAAGGTCAGTTTAGGATACATGAGACCCTGTACCTCACCTCACCCCAAACCTAGATAACTAAAAACAAAAAAAAGTTTATTTCATTTTCAAAGGATCTCTAGAAACAAATAACTTTCTGAGACTACTAGATTGAAATCAATAACTGTAGCCTAAAACTATTACAGTTGAGTATATAGTATTTAGATCAATTTGTTTCACTGGTCAGCATATTATCTAGCAGAGAAAATTGCTGTTTTGGAGAAAGTCACACTATAACATAGGTGCCTAATAAGATGTGAACTTCTGTACTATGGTGCCTAAGAAATATTAGTGAATCCTTCTCAACAGGTGATCCTAATATTTGGTTCAGCTTAATGGTCTGAGTTTTAAAAACTAGGTGAGTATATTTAGCCTCTGTCATCATCAGATGTGCCTTACAGATAGCTGAAAGCAAAAAGGTAGAAGCTGCTAGTGTTACATGAGAAACACTGAGGACTGTGGAAACCATGCTGACCCTTGCACAGAGGGTTCTGACACCCCGGCAGTGATGTAGAACATATAACAAAGCACCCTGTAACCTCAGGATGATAAAAAATGCTTTATATGTCCCATTACACCAGACAGGGTTCATGGCACCTAGTTCTTTATGGTTTCACTAATGTCTGAATCCAGATCCAATAGTCTCTGAAGTTTGACCTTATTTGGTCCTCTCTCCCTTGAGGTGTATGTCAGTACATTGAGACATATAAAGTTGCATGATGATGTGAACACCTTAAATATAACTGAATTATACATTTAACATGGTTAAGATGATATATTTGCTGTTTTCTAACACATTGTAGTGCATAAGTTAAGTGAGTTTTTTGTCTTTGTTGTTGATGCTTACTTTATTTTATTTGGCTAGTCTTGAACTCATGGTATTTCTGCTTCCATCTCCAATATGTTTGAATTACACATATGTGCTACCACATCCTGCCTTACTATTCAGGTCTTCTCCATACAATGGACTGAAAAATTAGTATTTTTTGTTTAAAAATATTACACACTACCAAACTTTAAATCATGACACGCTTACCCTCCAAAACGAAATAAAATCTGCTTCTGCAGAAGGCAAAAGCACTAGAAAAAAACCTCTCAGATCCCTCCACAATTTTTGGTTGAGCAAGAAAAATGATCAGGAGAAGAGATTAATGGCAGTAAGACATTAAAAATAGAAAAGAACTATTGATTCAGGAGTTAAGTACCAATAAATACCAGAGAGTTCTGGTCTCCATACCTTCAATGATGACGTGAACTAATCTTTTCTCCACTGGGGTTTACTCATGCTTCTGAGATACATTTTATTGCTTACCTCAATACTGCTTGGGGACTTAACAAATCATTAAAAAGGAACAGGAGGTTCTACTCATGAATATAACATTTATAGGGGGATGAATTCAAGAATGTACTGTTGAATAGCTGACTTCTTTTTGTCTACAAAGTTTTGCATTTTCCAGAATTTATTTGATCAAGCATATCATGATAAACTCTTGCCTTTCAATGATTTCATATACAAAATACGAAATTTTACACAAACATTTTTATCTTAGCCTGAAATGAAGGAACACATTTGCAAAGAGTTTAGCCAGCCTGGGTTATAGAAAACTCTATCTTTAAACAAAATATGTTATATTGGTTAAAAGTTAAAAGGATAATATTTTGGATATATTGGGATATATATATATATATATATATATATATATATATATATATATATATATATATATATATATATATTTCCCTCCCCCAAAGGTAACTGATTTTCATATTTTTTTTAAAATGTGACAACCAGAAAACTTAAAACATATTTTGCATTAATTAGTACTATAAAGATCATGTGAGTCTTCTATCCGCCATATTACTTATTAAACAAATGTGTATTGTAATACAGATATATAGGTAACATATTCCAGTGATCAAAACATATGCTCTCTTTTTAAGAGTGGAAAATGAAAGGCCAAGTAAGAAATGCCTCTAACATGGAAAGTGTCTCTTTTAAGACAACTTTCATCAGGGAGGTATGGTGGTTCATATTTATTATGCTGGCACTTGGTGGGCTGCAAGAAGAGGCCCTTTGAGGCCAACCTACTTTTCATAGAAAGAGCTTTGTCTAAAGAAAAGTAAAGAAATAACAGAAAGAATGATTTTGAGGGGAGGGCCCGTGTGTGTGGACCAAACGCTCAGGCCATCTACCAACAGGAACAGTGGAGATCCAGGGACGGAGACCTGGTGAGACTGCGCTGCCAGTAGCCAGACCGTAGAGAGGTCTGGGCCAAGCACACTGAAAGTGCACCCTTCCCCTTCCCCCCCCCATTGGTTCAGGGGAGCAGGAACCTTGCCTTAGGGCCTTGGTTTCCACCTGGAGGGCCCATGGGTACAGAACAAATGCTCAGGCGATCTGCCACTGGGAACAATGGATATCCAGGGAAACTGGCCAAGTATACGAGAGACAGGAACCAATCACTGACAAGACTACGTATAATCACAGACAACAAGATGGCAAGAGGAATTACAGCAAACAGCAGAATGCAAAAACACTCCAGAAAAAAGAAGACTCAGACCCGAAATTATACCTCAAGATGATGATAGAGATTCTTAAACAAGAACAGGAGGAAAAGCATAAAGACATGGAAGCTTTTAAAGAGGAAACAAGAAAAACACTCAAAGAAGTCAAAGAACCAGAGGAAAACAGAACTAAAGATAGAAAGGAATGGAAGAAGGAATATAAAATGGAAATGGAAAAAATAAAGAAAACACTAAAAGAGACAACCCTGGAGGTAGAAAACCTAAAAAAGAAATCAGGAGTCACAGATGCAAGCATCTCCAACAGACTACAAAAGATGGAAGAGAGAATCTTAGGGGCGGAAGACAACATGGAAAACGTAGAAAAAATATTCAGAGAAGATGCAAGAGCCAAAAAGCTCCTAACCCAAAATATCCAGGAGATCCAGGACACAATGAGAAGACCAAACCTAAGGATAATAGGAATTGAAGAGGGTGAAGAATATCAACTAAGAGGTACAGTAAACATTTTCAACAAATGTGTAGAAGAAAACTTCCCTACCCTTACGAATGAGATGACCATGAGCATAAAACAAGCCTTCAGAACTCCAAATAGAGTGGACCAGAAAAGAAATTCCTACCAACAGACAATAGTCAAAATGACAAGTGCCCAAAGCAAAGAAAAAATACTAAAGCAGTAAGGGAAAAGGGTCATGTAACATATAAAGGCAGAACAATCAGAATCGCACCCGACTTCTCAACAGAGACTATGAAAGCTGCAAGATCCTGGACAGACATCATGCACACCTTAGAGAGCACAGGTGTCAGCACAAGCTGCTATACGTAGCAAAACTATCGACCACCATAGATGGAGAGACCAAGATATTCCAGGACAAAACAAAATTTACACACTAATTGACCACAAACCCAGCACTACAATGAATTATAGGCGGAAAACCCAATATAAGAAGGGAAACTACATCCTAGTAAAAACAAGAAAATACCTAAGCAAGAAAACCAAAAGAAGAAAGACACACAGGTACAATTCTACCTCTAAAAGCAAAAATAGCAGGAAACAGAAACCACTATTCCTTAATATCTGTTAACATAAATGGACTCAATTCCCCAATAAATATAGGCTACCAGATTGGATACACAAAGAGAATCCAGCATTTTACTGCATACAGAAAACTCATCTCAGAGACAAAGACAGACACTATCTTAGAGTAAAAGTTTGGGAATAAAACCTTCCAAGCAAACATCCCTAAGAAGCAAGCTTGAGTGGCCATTCTAATATCGAATAAAGTAGATTTTCAACCAAAAGTTATCAAAAAAGACAAGGAAGGACACTTTTTACTCATTAGAGTGGAAATTTGTTAGGAGGAACTCTCAATCCTTAACATATATGCTCCAAACACAAGAGCACCCATATTCATAAAGGAAACTCTACTAAATCTCAAAAAAATACATTGCACCCCACATAATAATAGTGAGAGACCTCAGTACCCCACTCTCCTCAATGGACAGATCATGGAAACAGAAACTGAACAAGGACACCATGAAACTAGCAGAGGTTATGAACCAATTGGAATTAATAGACATCTACAAAACATATCACCATAAAAAAAAGAATATACTTTCTTGTCAGCACCTCACGGCATCTTCTCTAAAACTGACCATATAATTGGTCACAAAAGAAGCCTCAATAGATATAAGAAGATTGAAACATTCCCATGCATCCTATCAGATCATCATGGTCTAAGGCTGGTCTTTAATAACACAAAGACAAGGAAAAGCCCACATACACATGGAAACTAAACAATGCTTTATTAAATGATAGCAGGGTCAAAGAAGAAATAAAGAAAGAAATTACGGATTATCTAGAATTTAATGAAAACAAAAACACAACATACCCAAACCTATGGGATGCAATGAAAGCAGTACTAAGAGGAAAACTCATAGCTCTGAGTGCTTCCAAAAAGAAACTGGAGAAAGCATATACTAGCAACTTGACAGCACAGTTGAAAGCTCTACAACAAAAGGAAGCAGATACACCCCAGAGGAGTAGATGACAAGAAATAATCAAACTCAGAGCAGAAATAGACCAAATAGAAACAAAAAGAACCATTCAAAGAATCAACAAAACCAAGAGCTGGTTCTTTGAGAAAATTAACAAGATTGAAAAACCCTTAGCCAGACTAATTAGAGGGCAAAGAGAGAGTATCCAAATTAACAAAATCAGAAAGGAAAGTGGACACATAACAACTGAAACTGAGGAAATTCAAGAAATCATCAGATCTTACTACAAAAGTCTATACTCAACAAAGCTGGAAAATCTGGAGGAAATGGATGAATTCCTAGACAGATACCAGATACCAAAGTTAAATCAGGAACAGGTAAACCATCTAAATAATCCCATAACACCTAAAGAAGTAGAAGCAGTCATCAAAAGCCTTCCAACCAAAATGAGCACAGGTCCAGATGGATTCAGTGCAAAATTCTGTCAGACACTTATTGATGACCTCATACCAATATTCTCCAAACTATTCCACAAAATAGAGTCAAATGGAACATTACCTGACTCGTTTTTCGGGACCAAAATAACCCTTGTTCCCAAACCTCACGAAGACCCTACAAGGAAAGAGAACTTCAACCTATTTCACTTATGAACATTGATGCAAAAATACTCAACAAAATTCTTGCAAACCGAATCCAAGAACTCATCAAAACGATCATTCACCATGATCAAGTAGGCTTCATCCCTGGGATGCAGGGATGGTTTAATATACAGAAATCCATCAATGTAATCCACCATATAAACAAACTCAAAGAAAAAAAAGCACATGGTCATTTCAGTAGATTCTGAGAAAGAATTTGACAAAATTCAACACCCCTTCATGTTAAAAGTCTTGGAAAGAACAGGAATCCAAGGCCCTACCTAAACATAATAAAAGTAATATACAGCAAACCAATAGCTAACATCAAACTTAATGGTGAGAAACTAGAAGCAATCCCTCTAAAATCAGAGACTGGACAAGGCTGCCCGCTCTCCCCCTACCTATTCAACATAGTACTGGAAATCCTGGCCGGAGCAATTAGACAACAAAAGAAAATCAAAGGGATACAAATTGGAAAGGAAGAAGTAAAAACATCACTGTTTGCAGATGACATGGTAGTGTACGTAAGTGACCCCAAAAATTCCACCAGAGAACTTCTACAGCTGATAAACAAGTTCAGCAAAGTGGCTGGATATAAAATTAACTCAAACAAAACAGTAGCCTTCCTATACTCAAAGGACAAACATGCAGAGAAAGAAATTAGGGGAAAGATACCTTCATAATAGTCACAAACAATATGAAATTCCTTTATTGTTTCCATTTCCATTTTAAATTCCTTCTTCCATTCCTTCATCTCTTTTGTTCTGTTTTCCTCTAGTTCTTTGAGTTCTTTGAGTGTTTCTTTTGTTTCCTCTTTAAAAGATTCGATTTCTTTATGCTTTTCTTCCCGTTCTTGTTTAAAGATTTCTATCATCATCTTGAGGTATAATGTCGGGTCTGAGTCTTCTTTTTCTGGAGTATTTGGCATTCTGCTGTTTGCTGTGATGGGAGAGCTGGGTTCTGGTGTTGCCAGGTTGTCTTGGTTTTCCTGGGGTAAGTTCTTTCGCTTTCCTCTTGCCATCTTGTTGTCTGTGATTATAAGTGGTGTTGTTGTCAGTGATTGGTTCCTATCTCTCCCTTGTACCTGGCTGTGTCCCTGGATCTCTGCTGTTCCTGGTGGCAGATGGCCTGATTGCCTCTTCTGCACGCACTGGCTGCTGAGTGGAAATGACACCCTAAGGCAGGGTTCCTGCTCCCCTGAACCAATGGGGGGGAGCATTTCCCGAGTGCTCGACACAGATCTCTCTGCTCCCCAGCTACTCCAAGTGCTGTCCCACCGGGCCTGTGTCCCTGGATCTCTGCTGTACCATGTGGCAGATGGCTTGAGTGTCACTTCTGCATGCATGGGCTGCTGGGTGGAAATAGACACCCTAAGGCAGGGTTCCTCCTCCCCTGAACCAATGGGGGGGGCACTTTCTGAGCGCTCGGCACAGACCTCTCTTCTCCCTTGCTACTCTGCCATCTCACCAGGCCTGTGTCTCTGGATTTCTGACTTTATGAAATTCTTAAGAAGATGGATGTATCTAGAGAATATCATCCTGAGTGAGGTAATCTAGTCACAAAAGAACAGACATAATATGCAGTCAGTGATCATTGAATACTAACCCCAGAAAGCTCTGAACACCCCAGAAACAACTTATAGACTATATAAAGTTCAAGAAAAGCAAAGCCCCCCCCCAAAAAAGAAAAAATCATTATTCTTAATCTTTACACACCAAGAAAACTTTGACTATTTCCAGATTACATCTTGTTTTACATGTACTTTATGCTCATTGTAAGTAGTAAGATTTTAATGCATACTATCAAACCTTTAACAATATCAAATAGTGACAAAAATGTATTCATATACTGTTATGCAAAAATGCTTTTAAAATCTGCACATTTATCTTTGTTTTTTAAAATAAAGTTGTTCAATTAAAAAATAAAAAATCATTATTTTTAATCTATAAAAAAAGAATGATTTTGTGAACACAGTCCGTTTATATTAAATACCCCCCACTGGCAAGTGGCTGCAAACAGTTTTTGGTACTGCTGGTGATTAAAGGCCAGTCTTGTGAAAATTGGTTTTGCTTTTCATTACTTGTTTCCCAGTAGGTTTCTCTTCCTTGTGGATTAGTTTCGCTGGAGTAAGAAGTGAGAAAGACATAAGCTACTGTAGTTAGCTTAGCAAATCTCAGTGATATTTTGAAAATGACCATCAGTTTGGTGATGCAATGTGATCTCTGGCTTAAAAAATTGCCAAGATTAAAGGAAAAACGATATATACCGTCAGCATGTCCCAGCCAATGACTGGTCCAACATGAGGCTCATGCCATGAGAGGGAACCCATCCCTGACACTGCATTGATGGCCAAGAATCAGGGGCTGGATAGCCCAACCTAGGATACAACCAAACATAACTGACCAAAAGGCAACAAAAAAGTCAATGAAATGCCTGATGATATTCTGCTATCCTTATAGGTTGATGCCCAGCTTGGTTGCTATCAGAGAGGCTTGCTTCATTCAGCAACTTCTGAGAGCAGATACAGAGACCCACAGCCGAATATTAGGCAGAGTTTACGGAATCCTGCAGAAAAGGGAGGAAGAATTTTAGAGTCAGAGGGGTCAAGGACACCACAAGAAAGTCCACGCAATCAACTAACCTGGGCTCACAGGGCCTCATAGAGATTGAAGTGACAATCAGGGAACATATATAGGTCTGACCTAGGTCTTCTGCATATATGTTACAGTTGTGTAGTTTGGTGATCTTGTGGGACTTCTAACAGTGGGAGTGGGAGACTGTCTCTGACTCTTTTGCATGCCTTTCGGACGCTTTTCCTCATACTGACTGGTTGCCCGGGTGCTGGAGGCCTCATATGGAGATCTACAACTAGGTGCGCTGCTTCCATCAGAGGGAAGAGGACTTGATGGGGTGGGAAACTGGTTCTTCCACCTGGGTTGCTGGAGCTGCCCAGCCTCTGTTTCTGCTGCAGCAGGAGACTGGAGGGGGGGTTCAGGGGAGCTTCTGGCAGTGACTTTGGGAGAGCAGATCTCTTCCCCAAGTGGCGGTGTTACAGCTCTTATGACAGAAGCTCTCAGATGATGGAGTAATTACTTCACACCTTTAAGCCTGGATAGGCTTCTTATATACAGTTTTGGGATGGTTCCAGGTCTGGCGGGGTATTCTGGGGTAGAGAAGAGCTTGTGGCTCTTGGGAGGAGTGTAAGGAGCGTAAACTATGGTTGTAATGTATTGTGTGAGAGAAGTATAAATAAATAAAGTATGAAAATTAATCTTTGTCTAGATTTTGTTCAACAGTCTCATATCTGTAAAATAGCTGAATAAAATAAAACTTTTGCTATGTCAGGTTCAGCTGAGGTGTGAATACAGACATTCAGGGAGTATATACTGAGTCTGAGGAAGAGGCTACAAAACAAGGTTCAAATTCTGTTTCTATGACACTGGGACCCTCAGCTGGAAGCAAGAGCATCAGAAGAGAGCAATGCAGGGAGAGGGAAGAACATTTGTGAAGATGCTACTCCAGAGAGACCTCTTACTATATTTTAAGAATGGAAGGACCTGTACTTCTTTCCCCATTTTTTTAGGGGAAACTTCTGGAAGACTTTGTAGAAGCTGTGCAATGTGTTTCTGAGGGGATCCTGAGAATAATACCTAAGAAAGGTGAAGTGGAGATCTGGACCTAGAGCATCTAGAAAACCAGACATGGGGCCCACTATGAAAGGTTCTCCTCTCTTGGTCAGGTTCAGGGATACAGGAGTGCTGCACGTGGAATCAGATGGGAGGCTTGTGGCTCATCACGGACCTTGTGCACCAATACACTCCCCAGTAGTGAAGAGCAACATTTTTCAGCATTTTAATGAAAGAATTCATTTCTTCACCCATTGTAGACTCTTACTATTATCTTTCATTTAATCCATCCTTTGTAAACACCTTTGTCCCTAATCACTCCTGCTTATGACACAGTCAATGTAATGAGTCAATGACTCAATTTCTTTCTTATACTGCCCTGTTCCCAGATGTCCTGTTATCAGTCTATAGGCATCCTCCAGTGTATGCTGTCACCTGCATCATTTTTACTATACCTAACCCACAACAGCTGCTTTTTCAGATCCACTGAAACCTTTTTGTCCTTTTACCTGAGTCTACCATCCGCTCTACCTCACTTTGGGGCCACAAATACCACATTTGCTTTCCTAACTGCATGTCTCTGATTCTATGGTATTCCAGACCTATTTCCTAAATTAAAATGGCCTATGACCCAGAAGTCTGTGAGTTACCTGGGATGAGGGCTGAGGTTGTGAAGGTGCTGCTAAACCATAAGAGACTTTACACTCTCCATCTACCTTTCCTAAGAGATGTTTTGACATTTCTCATCATTTTCATGTTTCTCTTCAGGCATAGAGAACAGCTGCATGTAGTATGGTCATTACCCATAGGGAAATGTTGTCTTTGTGGCTGGTGAAGAAGCAGAATTTAGCAAGCTTGTATTAGTTAACAATAGCACTGATGTACTAACAAATAAGCCTGAAATCCTGAGCAGATTGATTTCCCAGTCACATCATAGCCTAATGTTGGCATTCCTGCTTGAATAGCTTCCACTGTGGTTCTGCCCGCATCTCTAGATTGGTACAGTAATTGTATTTTTCTGAAGGGATGTGTGTGGGGGGCGGGGGAGTTGTCAGAGATTTAGCACATTCCCTCACACATACAAATTGAGTGGTTTGTATTTCTATTTCCCTTCTTTTCATTGGAACTCCTCCTGGTAGGTCAGTGTAAACTTGCATTTTGAAGTATTAAATTAACTTTCAGAAATGTTTAGCCACCCCATTCATTCTTTTTCGTTCCACCTCTGGTCTGCTTTTTGTCAGATGCTTGAGGAATAAGAAGGCTCTTGTTTCAGTCATGGAAACTAGTTTTTAGTTCTGTGTCTCCTTCCTAGCACCTAACATTCTCGATCTGTATTCATTTTGACTCTCCTTTTTTCATCATATAAAAGACTAAGGTATTCTTTAACAAATGCCTCCTATTTCAAATCCATAAGGATGGCTCAACACAAGGAAAACCTGTTATTGGAGTAAATTCAAGCGCGGAAACAGGTAATATGGCTGCAGTTTGGAGAGGGAGATTCCTGCCAGGTGGGCGCATGCCAGCTCCATCTCCAATTCTAGTCTTTCTTTCCTTTAGCTCATGCCAAAAAAAAAAAAAAAAAAAAAAATAGTATAGACCTCTTCTCTTGATAGAGTCAGATTAATTTTTTGGAGATGGTGGGGGTATGTGTGTCTCATGGATTCCAAACTGATGTGAGCTTTCTATGCAGCAAGCTGAGGCTGCCCATTCACTTCTAATCCCATTGCCTCCACCTGGAGAGTGCTGGGATTATAGGCAGAGTCTGCCCATGCTTGGCTTATGCAGGGCTTGGATCACATCCTCAGCAGGCACTCTGCCCACTGGGCAACCAAAGACCTTTAATTTTGGAGCCAAGAATACTAAAAAACAATGCCATTTTTCAAGAAATTGCATTTTTTATCCAATTGGAAAACTTTATCAATATATAATCTCTTTCATGAGCTAGAAGAGGGAAAAGCAATTTTAGTATAATTACTTATCTCCCTTTTCTTTCTTCCCTTTTAACCTTATATATCCTGCCTTGCTCTCTTTCAAGTTCATGGTCTCCTTTTCCATTTCTTTCTTTCTTTCTTTCTTTCTTTCTTTCTTTCTTTCTTTCTTTCTTTTTTTCTTTCCTTCCTTTTTTCTTTTCTTTCTTCCTTCCCCTCCCTCCCTCCCTCCCTCCCTCCCTCCCTCCATCCCTCCCTCTCTCTCTCTTTTGGTTTTAAGACATTTATTCTCTTGGAAGCAGAAAGTGGATGAGTAAAACCATACCCCACTTCTTAGGGTGGGCCTGACATTAAATACCTTTTTCAGGGAGGAGTGTCTGGGAAGGAAAGTTCATTGGCTAAGCCTCCAGGCCTTTAGGTACCTCATTTAAATGGAGATCTGTCTTGAGCCTATGTTACACGTGGTCACATACTCTACCTGTGGAGGGACTTAGGGCATTGCCCTTATGTGACTGATGGCCACAAATCTATGGAGGGCTGTGGCTAGTGACAGGGGCCTGATTTCCTGGGAGTCAGGCAAAATGCCTATCAACCCTTCAGGATCATCGGGGTTTCTAGCCTTAGGTCAACCAAGAACTAGGGTGCTTTTCACGGTCCTATATCTCCCCCTTTTACTTTTTGAAAAGAGAGGTATCACCAGAGTGATTGTGTCATTTGTGGGGAAATTTTTGGGATGGGGTTGAAGCATCAAAAGAAAACACTACAGGCCAGAGGGGTAGCACAACTAAGCCAGAGGAGTAAGGAGGGGTGAGGATGGGGGTTGGGAAGATAAGAGACTATTATTTCGTGGGTTGCACAGTTTGACAGGGTATTAACGTTGTTTAAGTAACATTTGATTAGTCTAGCTAGACAGGTTTCCCTTACTATCTTGTAACTTTCCCCAAGTCCAGTAGCCATTTGGCTTTGGCAAGAAACTTTATCTGTAGCTGGAAGGTCCCAAGTCTGCCATGTATGGATTTCAGTGTGTGTCTCGGGAGTCTTTAGTCAGATGAGATGTATGGAGGAAGGCAGCTTTGTTGTCCCAGGCAGGTCCGAGGAGATGGCATTGTTTCTGCTGGTTCTGTGGGAACAGCACTATAGATAACCGGTCTTTGAGTTCTGATGTTGGTTTCTGTGGGTCACCAGCTGGGGATACACTTCAGCTGAGTTTGTCCCACATTGATAGCACCAGCTGTATGTTAGTGGGGTCCCGCATCTGTTCCACCACAGGTCATGGCCGCTGGAGAGGCAGGACATGGGAAGTTTGACTGTGCTTACCCCATGCCATGAACAGGTGGATGTCATGCTGTAGAAAAGCCGTGGGACACCCCTCTAGGGGTAGGGAAGCACAGTCTGAGGTCCCGGAACAGCTGGAGCTGGTTCAGGGGTCTTCAGGCCAGCAAGGAGGCCGGGATTGTCTGGTTCTCAGCCTCTAGGACACACAGGCTACACTGGATGCTGCGGAAGAGCAAGGAATGAAGTGGGGGCCCGTGGGCTGAATCTAGCCCAGAGATGAGGGGGAAAGAGGGAAGCTCCAGCTGGTCCCTTGTGGTGGGGGGAGTCCTTGGCTTGACGGTGGTGGGCTTGATTTGGCTTGGTGGTTGCCATGGCTGGGTGCACAGAGAGGCCTTCTAGGGGAGATTAGATGGTGGATCAGTGGGTAAAGTCCTTCTCCATGGTTCCCCAAGGCAGATCCCTGTGAGAAGAGGCAGTCCATCTAAGACATTTATTGTCATGGCAGAAAGTGGATGAGTAACCCTTCCTTTTCCATTGTTATTGCAGGTAAATATATATTTATAACTATAACCTGACCACTCTGTTACTTGTAGATATTGGAAAACCAATTGGTGTGCTCTTCCCTGGGTCAGGCAAGTTCTCCTCCTAGCTTCCAGGTTTGCTTAGCTATATCATTCATGTGTTGACAGTTAACATTGTTGCTGTTTTGTTTGTTTTTGAGACTTGGTTTCTCTGTGTATCCCTGGCCCTCCTGGAACTTTCTCTGTAGACCAGGCTGTCCTTCAAACTCTTTGCCTGCCTTTGACTCCAGAGTGCTGGGATTAAAGGTATGTGCCACCACGATCCTAAATTGCTGTGGTTTTAAAAGGTTCCACAACTTCTTTGGTGTTCTTCCTATTGGTTGTTAATTATCCCTTTCTACCACTTTGAATGTGGTCTGGCCATCCTTGGAAGTAATAGTGTGTGGCTGAAATGTTGCTCTATGACTTACAAACTATATCAGAAGGAGCTTTGTAGCTTCGACCTAGGTTTATTTGAACAATTGTTCTCTGAATGCCTCCGTCTTGGGATCACATCACTTGGCTGTGAGAAGTCTAGGTCACATAGGAAAACCTCGTATTGGTGCTCCAGTGCACAGCCCCACCTGAACTCCTGAGTGATGGCTAAGATTGAGTACCAAACCTGTGAGCAAGTCATCATGGAAGTTAAGCCCTGTTAACTTTCTGATGGCTGGACTAGCCATGGAAGATATCTGAGTGTTCTTACTCCACTGATGGTTGTTTAACTGAGCCTCTCCTGAATGTCTGGCCAATTAAACAGCAAAACAAAGCAATGGTATTAAGAAGACTCTGTGTTTAGGGATGAATTGTTAATCTGTAACTGGAATGTTTCTTGTGTATATGTGTGTGTGTTTGTGTGTTTTAAATAATGTAGAATTTTAATGAAGCTCAGAAGGTTTTTTTTAGCAAAACAATAACATTTATGATCTACTACATTAATAACATTTAAAAACTTCCTGCCTCAAGAGAAAAAGAAAGTTCAGGGTTCCCCTATTCTTTCAAAAACAAAGCCCTTGATTTTCAAGTTTTAACCTATCAATGTCTCAAAATCCTGCCTAGAAAATACTACTACTATATTCTTTCCGAAACACTTCTTTGGGATTGGGGACAGAATGCCTGACTTGAACAGAATAAGCAGCATTTGAATTTTCTATGAAAACATATTGCAAGAAAGAGAAACAAATTGGTGTTTCCTGGAGTGATCTATTTAAAGTGCTACATTTTTTACACATTTTGAACACATCTGGCCTATGATGAGGCACAGTGTCTGTTGCCAGCAGAAAAGTTGCTCTAGTAACATGTTTCCACATTGATGAGATCCAGACATTGTATAGAATAATCTTGAAAATAGAACAGGAGACTGCCTGGTATGTTTGAAGTCTCATGCTCCATGTCTTAGAACTGGCTGCTGAAAGTGTTATTCATTTGACACCTTTCAAAGTAAGTCTGACCCAAAGCAAAGGTAATTTCCTGTGTAGAAATATCCCAACAAAAGGAAGAAAAGAGATGAAACTTAGCAGTAGTAGAGTTTTAATGAAAGGAGACATACGTAGATTCAGAAATACAACTTCAACAATTAAAACTATATCCTTGGACCATATTCACCATGGCAGCCAGCAGGATAATGAAAGGGCCTGAAGAGATCTGGGAATGAAGAATGAAAAGCTGCCAGACATCTAAGTGGATAACACTAACCTACTGATTTGGCAAGATCTTATTGCTGCTTAACAATGAGGAAGCCTGCGGAGTGGAAACAGACTTTAAAGAAATCTATTCACTCAATCCACCTAAGTTAACATTTATAATAAAGGTTTACCATCTGAATATTGAAGACAAAGGGAAGACCAGCCTTCCAGTAATTATTATTGTAGTTCTGGCGAGCCCCTGACCCAGAGTGAGCACCTGTTTCAGACTGACCTTGTTGAATAAATTTCAGAACACCGAAAATCTTTAGATTCACAATGGGAAAGTGACCTGTGGGCTCAAATCTACTGACAATGACTCCAGCTCATGTAAGCAAGGACCCCAAGCACTGCATTCAGACATATACCAAAAGGAGAATTCTGGAAAAATGACACATGCCATGCCCTGTCTTTCGCTTATGATAGCAACTTTCCTGACTTTCCTTATTCAAAAGCAGCCTGTTTAGCCCATAAAGAAAAGGTTTAATGGTTCAGATGGTCTAGTTTTACTTTATTTTAAAAACCATTGTTTTAATCTAAGAAAACAAGCAAACAAACAAAACATTTAAAACAAATAAGCCATGTGACTCAATTTAATCAATATTTACATTGTGTCAAACATTGTATAGGAAACAAGGTTACTGTTTGTCCTCACAGATCATATAATAAAGTGAGAGAAAGATAACTATGGCAAAAAAAAAAAAAAAAAAAAAAAAAAAAAAAAAAAACAGAATCAGCTTGGTAAGCATAAACTCTTTACAGCATTGCCAAACATGTAATAAGTGTCATTTATTTACCAAATATTTATCACCTTCTACATACCATGTGTCATTCAAGAAATATATATATGTATGTATATGTATATGTATGTGTGTGTGTGTGTGTGTGTGTGTGTGTGTAAAAAGAGGAGACACTGCACAAGAAACAAGCAGGGATGGAAGAGAATAGGAGGCTGCTTATCCTCTTTCTGCATAAGGCTAGGCTAGGCCAAATTCAGCCCAGACAGACCCAGTAGCATACCTACGGGCCATGTAACAAGAAAAGAAAATTTTTTCAATCCAGGAACCAAAATCTAATGTATGAATTGAACTTTAGAAGTGCTTCCAGGCTATTAGGGCATCAAAATCTGCTCTTCACAGTCCACACTAGATCAGAGAGCAAGTCCAAGTCTATCCATTGAACTCCACATGGGAGAGAAAATTGGCAGTGTAATTGAACAGGGAAGATATGTCCAGTGTTGTACACTTCAGTGACTTGATACCTTAGGTGGAGCCCGAAAATAAAACAGGAGATAGCCTGGTATCGTTTGAAGTCTGCCATCCAGGCAGGACCCTGTAGCCCAAATGGGTCTGGGCACATAAGAATTTAAGACATACTAACCATTGGGGTACTTCTGAAGAGAGCCTTTCAACATGAACACAGTAGCTAGTGAGGAAGAAAATCTAGCACCAAGATAAAAACTGCTATGTACTTTGCAGAATTTAGACATTCATGGTTGTATAGTCAGAGGTAAAACTCTGAGTTGAATGACTCTGAACACCTGATTTCCAAAGGGAATATTATTGCCTTTGTAGACTGATTACACAGAGCATATTTCCGGTTGCTACCTATCCTACTTTTTAACCTGGATCTAAGCATGAAAGTTTCAGTAATGGAAATTCACCTGTCTGCCGGCTGCCTTGTTATTATTGGCCAAAGATTGTTGGGTCTGTACATATGTACAAAAGTATGCATCTACCCCTGCCCCAAAGTGTGTGTGTGTGTGTGTGTGTGTGTGTGTGTGTGTGTGTGTGTGTGTGTGTGTGTGTGTTTTCTAAACAAGTGTGGCCTTCAGGGTTTGGAGATTGTCTGTGTTTTACTACTTGAGGGTAAATTTACAACTTAACTTTCACCTGGCCTTTCCCTTTTTCCTTTCAAGCCTTAGAGCCTGGTTTTTGGGAGTAGCTGCTATAAAGCCAAGTCCTTGTTCATTTTTTAAAGGATATTAATTGGCTTTGTTGTGAAAATTATTTAACTTTGTTAAAATGTTGTATAGCTTAAATAGACACAATAAAAGTATCCTAAGTAAATAAAACACAAGTGGACTTATTACATTGAAAACAAATACCTATTGCTCTGGCAAATTTTTTTCTTAGCTCCACCCAAGCTTAGAGCCATATGAGAAGAGGAAGCCTCAAATGAGAACATTCTACCCTCTGATTGACCTGCAGGCAAGCCTATGGAACACTTCCTTTCTTATAGTTGAAAATATTTATTCATGAAATGTATTTTAATCACAATTTCCCCTCTCCCACCTCCTTCCAGATCCTCCCCACCCACTCACCTCCTTTTTCTCTCCATCTTTAGAAAAAAAAAACGGGCAAATATACAAACCAGAATCTTGAAAAAAAAAACACAGACATACACATAAAATCCATAAAGGCATAAAATTGATCTTCATAATATACAAGCAAGAGATCAGTAAAATTTTATAAAAGCGTCATCTTTATTCTTAAAAGGATGTGATATTTGAGGGAAATTACTTAACTCTTGAAAATCTGGATTTGTAGTTTTCTGATCTATAAAATGGGAATAATGAATGGCTCATTGGATGTTTATGAAGATAAAATAATACATAGAGATTGTTTAATGTGATTTATTGCTTGTATCAAGGGAAATGGAAGCAATTATTGTCAAAGATACCAAGAGAATGTATGCCATCTAGCAGTAGGATTTATGCTTTTTCTACACTGTGGGCAGAAATGTAGACCTAACTAAACCAAGATTAGTTAAAGTGAGGTTTATTTGCTACTTTACAAGGTACTTAGGAGTTGCTTAATTCTCTTCCGGAAAGACAAAAAGAGCTTTTCTTCACCATACAACATAGTGATTTTTGTAGACTAAAGATGATCTGGCTTCAAGCCAAAGAATTTCTTATTTCTACATCAATTAATAATTCAAAACAATTTCTCAATAACAAACTTCCATTCCACTAAAGACAAGAATCCACTAATGGATGCCTCTAAACTTAGCAAGCACTCCAATCCATCATTGGTGGGTTTTGTTGTCTGCCTCATAATGTACACTGATGGGCCAGCACTCAGGGACATTGGAGGGTGTTAGATACAACCAGGCAACTGTCCAGAACAAACTTATTCTTGGGCTGTAGATCCTAAGACTATTAGAGTGGACTTCCAATCCATTAATTCTCCATGAAAAAGTAAGAGTGATGTGTTCTGACATCACCAGTTTCAAAGAGCTAATGAAATATCCTAGGCTGCCTTCCAAGATTGATGAGCTCAGCTGGTGATGGGAGTAGCCGAAGAAAATGTTCAGCACAGCTGAGATAACCCAACAGTTCTTTCCCTGACCGCTCACAAACCCTGAGACTCAAGTTCATTTGGAGTTTACTTTACTCCTTAAATTTTGGATTGAGAAATGCTTCTAACTCTCTCAAAGCACAAGGCTCTATTCCTTACTCCCACTGCTTGACCTCATAGGGTTTTGTTTCAACTTGTCTATTGAAGTGTGTGCTTTCATTCATTATTATATGGATAGTTAGCCTGAATGTTGGTTAGTGGGTGTGTTTTCAGATGCTTAAGAGAGGCAGACAAACAAAGCACAATGCATGCTGAGGAACGACTTGCTGTTGGGAGGTGGAGAGAAGCCCAAAGGAGTTACATGCCAAACCATAAGATTACATGTTTTAAATTTTAAATTTAGGAACAGCAGAAAACAGAACCCCAAATCCTTCCTCCCAGGCCTTACAGTGGCCTGCAATAAGTCGGCCACAGCAAATAGAACACAAGAGCAAATTATGTAGAGAGAGGGTGGCTTTAAATTGTACTGGGTATGTGTACAGACAATTACCTCTGGGACAGCCATTGGCAAGATGGTGAGTATTTACCTTAATTCTAATGATTGAATTATGTTTTTTTTTTTTTTTTTTTTTTTTTTTTTTTTTTTTTTTTTGTAGTTGGAGTTAATTACATAAGTGTCATGGGTAAGTATTTTAAAACCCCATGTTCAAAAAAAATATAGGAAAAGCTGGGACAAAGTGCTTGCTGTAAAAGCATGAGAACCTGAGTTCAGATTTCCAGCATTTATAGGAAAAGCCACGCATAGAGGTTGCTACTGCCCAGGGTGCTGAGAAGGAAGAGATGGAAAGATCTCTAGATACACCAGCCAATCTAGTCCATTAATGAGCTCCAGGTACAGTAAAAGACCTTACCAAAATATGTAAGATAGAGAATAATTAAGGAAAACATCAGACACTGACCTACAGCTTCTACATAAGACAGACACATGAGCATACAAACATGAATATGGAGATACACGTACACACAACATAAACATAAGCAGGGAGATAATGTAATAAGATAAAAAATATTTCATTTTATGCCACCCTTTCTTCCTAGCAGTGCTCTGAGGTCTTATTTCATGTCCCACAGCCCCTCCACAGGCACTTGAGCATCTATTCTGGGATGCAGCATACATAGGTCTTCACCTTCCAGGTTCCCTCACCAGCTACACCAACATGCAGTATCCTAACTCAGGTGTTCAAGTCAACCCTTTTCTCCTAGCCCACTACTACAACTCCCACAGATCAACTTCATGGAATTGAAATTTCTGCATCTAGATTTGGGCAGGCTGGAGGTCTGTGCCTACCTAAGTTGTCTGCAGAATCCACTGTTGCGTTATCAGACCAAAATAGGAACACGTGTGGACATGTCCCATCAAAAGACATTGTGAGGCACAGGCCCTGCTTTGACTCTCCCCACTCGGACATTTCTGGTGCTAAATCAGGTGGCATCTCTCCCTTCACTCCACATTTTGGTATTCCCACAACATTCTACTTGTTCTACTTGATACGGCCTCAGGTAAATGGTGGCAGCAGTCATAAGGCAGAGAAAGGGCATGATCAAAACCTATCAGAGGGTAGGCTTGGCTCCAAACCATAAACCCCTGCTTCACTGCTCGGCAGAGCTTTATGGATAGAAAAAATTACGCCAAGCATCATAGTTTTCAACAGGCCTCAGCTACTCTGATGATTGGTTGATCCCAGGAGTGTGACATTTGCCTAGACAATGTAGGGAGACTCTATCTCAAGAAAAGCAAAACAAACCGCAAACCACAAAAACACAAACAAAAAAACAACACTCCAAAATTCAAAGAAAAGATTGTTTGACACCCAAAAGGGGTCACAGCCCACAGGTTGAGAACTTCTGTTCTAGGGTCTACCTTCTGCTGATACTGAGTTGGTTGCGGAGAGAGGTTCTTTTTTTGTTGTTTTTTAAAATATACACACATGGGGGAAACAGAAGTAAAGATGGCAGCTATCAGCTTCCTAGCAAATCCCTGCCTCTGAAAATCAACAACCTTTTCAGAGGGTTTACATATCAGCTATCCAGCACATCAGATTTATACATTACAATTCATAACAATAGTAAAATTACAGTTATGAAGGAGCAACAAAAATAATTTTATAGTTGGGGGGGGGTCACCACAATATGAGGCACTGTATTAAAGGGTTGCAGCATTTGAAAGGTTGAGAACCATTGCAAAGGTTCTTTTTCCTTTTTTTGATCTCATAGTTTATATATTCACATTGCAAATGTCATCCCATTTCTCAGTTCTCCCCTCTCCCATCCCCATCCCCCTGCTTCTATAAAGATGCTCCAAAACCCACCCACCCACCCACTCCCACCTCCCTGCCCTGGCATTCCCCTAAACTGGGAAATCAAGCCTTCACAGGACCAAGGGCTTCTCCTCCCATTAATGCAGGACGATGCCATCCTCTGCTACATATGCAGCTGGAGCCATGGGTCCCTTCATGTGTGCTCATTGGTTGGTGGTTTAGTTCCTGGGAGATCTTCCTATGGGGTTGCAAATACAGAGTCAGATGCTCAAAGCCAACCATTTGACTGAGCATGGGGTACCCAATGGAGGAACTAGGGAAAGGACTGAAGGAGTTGCAGGGGTTTCCAAATATTCTTCTTAACCGTGACTATCCTCTTTGTCACTGTCTAAGGTGTTTTAAAGGTCAGGCTTCATTTCTATGATAATCAAGTTCTTCAATAAAGTCATCACAGTGTTGTTTTCTCACAGGCTGCCTTTTTGGTCAGCAACTGGCAGTCACTGGTCTTATTTTTCAAAGACAGTGACGTTTACCAAAAGAGAACTTGTACCTTTTTGTAGAACACATCATCACATTACCCAGAGTACATTTAAAGGAATGGGGGCTCAGTGGTTAAGAGCACATACTACTCTTGCAGAGGACCTGAGTTTGGTTCCTGACATCCCTACCTGGCAGTTTATACCTGTACGTTATGAGCACACACTCCCCCACTCCAGAACACACATATGCATAGTTGAAATAAATCTATTTAAAAAAAAGAAATGACATAATTAATTTATTCTTGACCCATTAAAAATAATTTGAGCAAAGCAGTATTATGCTTGTTTTCCTGACATTTATTTCTGTAATATCAACATGGTAATGAGATGCCTGATAATATTTTGTCCAATTACCATGGAAGCTGTTTCTTCTAAACACACCCTGGGTACTATGTGTCTTCTTTCACTTACATATCCAATCAGAGGTCATAAAACCTCTGGCAGTTATCCTCCTGTATGATGCTCCTTTTTGTGTGTGATCCAGGTGCAGCCAGTTAAGGCTTCTGCACCTTGGCTTCTTTATCTGTTAAACAAACCTAAGATTCACTCATCCCACGGAAAATCTTGCCAGCATCTAAGGAGAAACCAGGATTCAAGGAACAGTACAAATGGGAAAGTCCAACGTGAATGTAAATGATTCTCTTTGCACGGAGTCGTGATTACTATTTTCAGAAAGTGGCTATTTGGACCTAGCAATAATTACAAGGATGGCCCCAGGTGTCACAAATTAGACTATATGAGCAGTGATTATCCCACCTGCTGTCTTCTCTCTTAACTGATTTAAGGAAAGCCCGTGGATGCCCAAGCCCAATGTAAACATGCTAGCAGGGCTGACTGAGGTTCTCAGGCTACATTTCAGAAGCAGAAGGCATGACTAGTACACGCCTTCCTGCGCTCCAGAAAGAGAGCTGGTTTCAGAGCTGGTGCTTCCTTTATAGGGGCCCCTATTCCCAGGAAACTCGCTTCTGATCGTCCACCATGAACAATGCTTTCAGGACAGGCCTTTTCACACCAAATTCCTCTGAACACTATGGGCCTCTACACATGAGGACTGCTCTCACACAGCAGGCTGCATGGCTGGACATACTGGTTTCACATTACTTTCTAGAATTCCTTTATTTTTGGAGGCAAACCTCACCGCCACTGTGAGAAGGGTCAGATCCTATCACTTTAACTTGAGTTACAAGATTAAGCACACATGGCCAGAACAAAGAGCCTTGTCATCAAATTGTGAGTGGCATTAGTGAACTTGAAAATAAAATAACTGGGGCTGGAGAGATGGCTCAGTGGTAAAGAGCACTGACTGTTTTTCCAAAGGTCCCGAGTTCAAGTCCCAGCAACCACATGGTGGCTCACAACCATCTGTAATGGGATATGATGCCCTCTTCTGGTGTGTCTGAAGACAGCTACAGTGTAAATACATACAGATAAATATTTTTAAAAAAGAAAAATTAGTTAGAAATTCTTTTGGAGTTGCACAATCATACTAGTATTTTCTCTGTATTTATTGTTAAAAATTATCTTCTCTCTCTCTCTCCTCCCCACCCCTGTGTGTGTGTGTGTGTGTGTGTGTGTGTGTGTTTGAAGGGCAAACAGTGTTCTATGTTTCTCTCTCTCTCATGTTCATTATTTTTTGAGATGACTCTCACTGAACCTATAACTAAACTGGTTGTTAGCAAGCCTCAGAGATCTTGTTTCCACCTTCCTAGTGCTAAGATTATAAGCATGTTACTGTGTCTGAATTTTTATATGGATAGAAGGAATCCCATCTCAGGTCTTCATCCATATGCATTAAACACTTTACAAACCAACCCATCTCCTGGGCCTCTGAATCTTTTCAAAATAAGTTACATACATACACATCATGGATATTTTTATCTATTGGAGCTATTCTCTTACATAACCACAATCCAATTTCCAACTTGAATAAACTTAATATTGTTACTTTGACTGCCATTTTAATTTTAGTATTGTTAGCTGGCCTCAATAACACCATTTATAAGATCATTTTTCCTTTGGGAGAGCATCCAATATAGGGTCACAAGTTTTCTTTGAGTCTTATGTTACTTTAGTTTTCATTAACTTGGACTGTTTCCACAATCCCACTATTTTAAAATCCCATAACATCAATAATTTTGAAGAATACCCCTACACAGTTTTCTCACTGTTACAGAAATTTTTTCTTTTGGAACTCGACTTGTAGCCTCCTGATTAGATTCTGGTTATGTTCTTTGCCAGAAAACAGTGCAGAAAGTATGCTTTTCTTAAAGTATTACATCTAGGGCGCTGGAGATATGAAGTAGTTGAGAGCACTTGCTGCTCTTCTAGAGGAGCAGAATTTAGTTCCCTGCACCACATCAGGTGGCTCACAACAATCTGTAACTTCAGTTTCAGTGGTTCTGACACTTCTGGCCTTTGATGGCACCTGCCCTCACATGCACACACATAATTCAAAATAATAAAAATAAATCTTTACGTATCACAGCTGGAGGTCTCTGATATCAGTCTGTTCCTCAACAATAAGATTAATTTATATTACCCATCTTCCATCAGTATAAAACCACTGTACTTTCCCACCCGGCATGCATGTCATACAAATATCATCAAAATGGCTTTTCATCAAAGTGCCATTGTAGATTTAGAATTCATTGGTTATTCTTGCTTGAACCAATCTTTACCATAAATGGCAGAAGAAGATGCTTTTTAGCGACCACCAATATCAACTCCACACTGACCTCCTGGCTCTTGATATTCCACAATAAGTAAAGGCTTTCTCCCCTGCTCTACTCACCCATCTGTCTATGCACCTGTCTTCTAAATATCTGGCTGCAAGTCAGCAGAGAGCTGTGAATTCTCCAGTGGTTTGTTGTTGTAACACAATCCAATAATGGAGTTGTGTGAGGAGATTTCTGAGCACCTGTGAGACTTGTTCATGGATTATGCTTTGTGCCCTTCTCAGGTATAGAGGATGGGCATAATTTAGTCGCAACACTTAGGTATTCCTTTTAGTATTTTTTTAATGTTATGTGTTTGAGTGTTTTGCCTGCATGTGTGTAGGTGCACCATATGTGTGTCTGGTGCCCATTGACGTTAGATGAGGAGGTCAAGTACCCTGGAACCAGATGGTTGTGAACCACTATGTGGATGCTGGAAAGCAAATTTTGGTTCTCTGTAAGAACAAGTGATCTTAACTGCTGAGCAATCTTTCCAGTCCCAGCTTTAAACAGCAGCAGCAGCAGCAACAACCACCCATTGTATAGAACTAGCAGAAGGAACACACACGAGCTCTTCCTCATTCCTGGATCCCTGCCATCAATCAAGCTATACTCAGTTTTTCTTAAAGTGGTATAATTGCATGTAGCAAACTCAAAGAAAAGTGTGCATGGCTGTGCATATATGTGTAAACAGACCGTATCAGCTTCACTGGCATTTATTATACATTTTGTGAGATAATAAAAGGCAATGCACAATCCTGTCAAAAAATTACAATTTCACCAGAATATAATACTGAACTTCCCAACAAGTTTCCCTCCTGATTTTTTTTTGTATTTGTATGACCCACTAAGTTTAATTAGGGTTGATTGCATGATCATAGGTATGGGATTATTTACTGGAGCATGGCTCACTTACCTGTGGATATACCACTGAAGCAAATGGTACCTTTTCCTCTTTCGTTAACTATTATTCAGTAACCATTAGGCTACTGTGGCCTTATAAGCTCCTCCCCATGACTGAATAATGATGGGTCCCATGTTGTGAAGATCTGTGCATGTGACCACAACTACTGTGTGTTCCTTATTGCAACAGCCATGCCACATCCAGATGACAATGTTTAAGAACATACCTCCAATCCCATGGCTCTTCTATTCTTTCCACTCCCCTTTTCCTTGGAGAGCATCCTTATAAGGACTGGAGGATAAGTTACAATTAAGCATTTGCTGACAGAAGCCCCTGAGACTGTTGAGCTGTGTGTTTTTGCAGTTTGGACCTCATTCACTTCCCCATTAGAATCACTCCCCATTAGCACATCCAATGATCTGAGAAAAATCTTTGT
Organism: Micromys minutus; assembly: GCF_963924665.1. NCBI lineage: Eukaryota > Metazoa > Chordata > Mammalia > Rodentia > Muridae > Micromys > Micromys minutus. Next base: position 29,774,346 of record NC_137970.1, on the reverse strand, counting down.
TAAAGAAACCTATTTGATGCTGTGTAATCCAGTGTTTCTTAAATTCTTTTGAATGGTGACTGTTCATACTTCAGAGAACATCAGCATCATACCAAAGTACTCTCCCAACAAATTACAATCTGCAGAATCTTTTGCATTCTTTTCTTTTCCCCATCTCTCTTCTTTTGGGATGTGGATGATGGAATCCATGTCTCACTAGGCAAGTATTCTAATACTAAATTATATGTCCAACTTTTCTTTGTAGAACAATTTCCAAATCTTACAGATGCAGGTTTTACCATACTGATAAATATGAGAACTCTTAGGCTATGGCCACTGACTTAGTCCACTCCATCATGTCCTTGGGAATTCATAGCACAATTATCTTACAGGTATTCAGAAAATATATTTGCAGTCCTTTTTGATAATCCTCATAGATTCCTGGTGGTTTCCAGATAGGTGCTTCCTATGATTTGTTTGTGTACTATCTACTATATGCCCATTGTTGGTGCTATTTTGGAAGGCTGTAGAACCTTTAAGACATGGAGCCCCTTTGGAGAAGTGAGTCAATAGGGATAGGCCTTGAAGCTTGATAGCTTAGCCCCACTTCCTGTCCTCTGTCTACTTCCTGACCTCTGAGCCAATATTACTATACACTTCCTACCCCTGCCCTTTATACCATGATGGACAGTACCCCCTCAGTGAGCTCAAATGAACCATTATTTTAATTTTTTAGTCAGGTATTTGGTCATAGTAAGAAGTAAGTAGTCCATTACCTGTTCCTGCTACATAAACTATTACTAACAATTCTAAGGCTTTATGGGACCAATGATATGTGGTGGTCTGTGATAAGAGTGGGTTAAGGATGCAGAACACCTTGCCAGTCTCAATATGTTGGAGAGTCCTTGAATGCTGCTCCTTCAGCCTGAGTCACTGACGACCATCTTTGTAGTGTTTCAGAACATTCATCAGAGCATACACAGTGCATCAGAAGTCTCTAATCCCCCTTCTCACCAGGCATCTTCTCTTTTTGTCTCCAAATAAAAACTGAGAATCAACTCTAGAAAAGCAGGTCTGCAAGTACCCGTAACCCAGTGGTTCTCCCAACAGATTCTGACTGCTAGCTTAAAAGATGCCAACTTGGACATTTTGCTTTCTCCACAACTGCACAGCAGTTCCACAATACAGAGATGAGGAAGTTCAGACCCACAATTCTGGTGTCATAGGGCACTGAAAAAAAATCCCAAAATTGATGATTGGTCTCATATTTAATTCAAGGATACTGAGTTACTGAGATGTAGAGGTAGCCAATATCTTTAGGTTGGAGTCTAGATTAAGTTAAGCCTTTCTCTTTTTTTTCTTTTAAATCAATTTTATTCCTTGACAAGCATCCATACATAGATGTAATAAATTGTGGTCACATGCATCCCTCTGCACACCGCTATCCTCTTCCGGACATCACCAATATGACTAAGTCACCATCCCACTTACATTCTTTGTCTTGTTTGTATTTTTAGATTAAGGTCTCTCTCTCTCTCTCTCTCTCTCTCTCTCTCTCTCTCTCTCTCTCTCTCTAAATTGTGGTACAATATTTAAACATCCAGTTCCACTTACAAGGAATTCTTTGGGAAATTTCCCACCCCTGAAGTCATGTTAAAATGCTTAGATTCAGTCCCACTGAGCCCTTGTGGGAAAGAAAACTTCAGTGGTAAAGCTTATAAATGGAAAGAGGGGAAAGTGGATGGGAGAGGTGATGGAAGGAATGAGGGAGTAATAACTCTGGTTCTGAAAATAGTTTGCAATTTAAAATCCAACTGGAAATAAGACCTGGAAGCAAATTCAGAAAAAAAAAGGGTATGAACTATAAGTAGGATATGCAGCTCACTAGCAGAGCATGTGCTTAGCATCGTGAAATGGAGCACAGGAGAAGGCTTTTTTCTTATGCATAACACACACACACACACACAGAGGGAGACAGAAGAGAGGGCTGGGGAGATGCTCAGTCGATTAAGTGCCTGCTGTGCAAACATGAGGACCTGAGATCAGGTCTCCAGTGCTCAGTGTAAAAGCCAGGTGTGATGATGCATGTCTATGACCTCAGTAATGGTACAGGGGAATTGAGAGACTGATAACCCGTCCAGTCTAGCCAAATGGATGAGCAGCAGGTTCTTTGTTCTCAAAGAAAAGAGCCTGTCTCAAAAAAGGGGGGAGCACAATTGAAGAAGACATTCTATGTTGACCCCCCCACATACACCTATGTACACACAACAAACACATGAGTATAACTATACTAGGGCAATTTGAACATCAAAATAAGGAAGCAGAATGAATCAAATCCACCACCACAAGGTCCTTTTAAATATAATTTCTCCCCTGAATCTAATCAGCAAAAATTTTAAAGAAGTATTTTCCAATTTTTTTCATATTCAATTATAACACTTTGGTTCTATGCATAAGATAAGGAATGTAATAACTTTGACTTAATGGTTTTAACTGGCAATGCTGCCAAGTAAAAATGGGGAACCACATTTTGCCTAGAACAGGTGAATTCTGTAGTTATTTGATTATAATTTTTATCTGTATTCAAAAATTCCTTCCCTATGACTCACTTGAGAGAACTTGGCTGACAAAGGTAGCAAACTATTTGCGTGGGCATGCTTCTTAAAGAAAAGAAAATAGCGTTCACTGGCAAAGCATTGCCTTTATGACAGTTCATGGCTTCTCGCTGTCCCTTTTCTGCCTTGGTTAATAGTTGATTCTGCTGGTGCCTGGTACTGAGACTTCTTAGAGAAGGCAGGTACTTTCTCCTTCTGTCAACTCCTTCCCATGAAGGGTGGCTTCCCTGCAGCAGACTTCTGGCTAAGTTGCCTAAATTTCCTCCTTGAAACAACTCCATCTTCAGCTTCTGTTGTTCTTCATACCCAGGTGAATGGCTGTTTTAGAAGCCATACAATCCAGAGAGCCAAAATATGTTGTTCTGTTACCTCCTACCAAGCATACTTTCATCCAGATGTCATGCAATTGGCCCCAGACCTGCCTCCAGCTGTAGTTGGGCACCCACAAACACACTGAGCCAACCAATATGCCTGCTATGGATGGTCACTTTCAGTTAGTAAGTCAAACAACAACTTGCTGTTTGAATAGAAAATGGAAAACTTTGCTACAGTAATTATTTCTCTAAAGTTTCTGTTATTTGAAGATATGTCTCTAGATTCTATGTGCATGCTTTTGTGTACATCAACCTGGATATGTATGCACATATATATTTATATATTCTATCCATATGTATAAAAGATACATATGTCTTTTAATTATTTCTAGGAATGGGGCTAATGAACAAAAGCACACCAATGAAACAAATGCATGTAGCTCTATAATCCTGGAATCTAATACAATTTTTATGAGGATGATTTAAGGGCGTTTTTTAAGTTTGAAAAGTAGGGATGTGTTAAAAAATTAAGAGCATCTGTCAGGAACTACTTTAAAAGGGCTTCTGTAGATAAAATCTGGGAAAATTTGAGCATCAAAATAAAAAAGCAGACTAATGAATAGTAAAATACTGGATAAGCTTATGGATTTGTGGGTTCATGCTGATCAAATTGATAGATGATATATGATAGACAGGTAGACAGATGATTAAATGGAGCAGAGGAGAAAGAATCTACTTATAATTGAATATCAAGAGCCCCCTATAGCAAACAATCCCCCATTCTATCTCCTTCGGTCAGCATTATGCTTGAGTTCTACCCATCTTGCTCTTCATAGTTATAGATCATTCATCCTCCCTGCTGCATAGTGTTACAAACATAATAGGATTGATTTATTCATTTTTCCATGGATGAACATTTGGGTAATATCCAGCTCGATGTTGTTATGAATAGTGCTATTGTAAACCTTCAAGTTCACATTTTTTAATCAACATGTGTATCCACTCCCAGGAATTCTGGGTCACCCAGTAGGCATGTTTAGATTTACTACATATTGCCAAACAATAGGTTTGAAGCTGTACCAGTTTACATTCCCATCAAAAGGGATGAGAGTGCCCATAGCTCCACATCATCTCCTAAATCTCACCTGAACACGGCCTTCTCTACTGATGGATATGATATATTCTATGGTTCAAGGTACAGATTCTGGAACCAAACTGCTTGGGCTCCATTTCAAGCTTTATTGTGTAATTTGCATTTAACCTTTAGTTTATCACTTAACTACTCCATGTCTTATGTTATATTTTTTTTTTTAAAAAAAATCTTCTCTCATACAATACATCCTGATGGCAGCTTCCCCTCCCTCCACTCCACCCCCAACTCTCCCCCCTGACTTCCTCTCTCCTCGAGATCCACTGCTCCTCCATATCCCTCCAGAAAAGGGCAGTTCTCCAAATGACATCAATTGAACATTGTAAAACAGGACGCATTAAGCCTGGATGAAGCAACCTAGGGTCCCAAGAACAAGCAAAACAGTCAGACACAACCTGGAATGACACTCTTAGGAGCCCCACAGAAGACCAAGGCACACAACCATAAAATACATACAGAGGTTCTAGCTCAGACCCATGCAGGATCTGTGACTATCCCTTCAGTCCTTGTGAGCCTGTATGAGACCTGCTTCGTTGATTCTGTGAGCTGTGTTCTCCTGTGTGTCTTCAACTTCTCTAGCTGCTATAATCCTTTCTCCCCCCCCCCTTCCAAATAATTCCTTGGGCTTTGCTTACTGTTTGGCTATGAGTCTCTACATATATTACCACCCACTGTTGGATGACACCTCTCAGTGAGGATTGGGCTAGGCACTGATTCATGTATATAGCAGAATATCATTAGGAATCATTTTATTAACTTTTTGGTTCTATCCTAGGTCTCTGAGTTATCTAGCTCCTAGTTCCTTGACATCCAGGCCTCAAGTTAGATCAGTCATTGGTTGGCCACCCTCACAAGCTCTGAGCTGTAAAGCAAGACAGTAATTATTGCTTTAGGATTAAATGAATTGATGCACTAAGAAGAGTGCTAGACCCATAGAAGACATTTAATAAAATTTATGTTATTTCTACTCAGTGTTTTTCTTGAGATTATTTGCCACCAGTATTGTTGATTAACTGGGAGTGGAACACATTGCTATGAAAGAAATGGAGCTTCCAAACCACCCGAGGAGGCAATCAGGGGGCTGTCACAATGCTCTCTGTCTAAGTTGCATTATCAGATGTCTAGTTGTGTAAATCAACACTAATTATTAGAAATCTGAATGTGTAAATTAAGCCAGAGTGCCAGTGCTCCAAAACACTTGGAGGTAAGAATCATGTATAAAAGCAGATTTTTATTTCTAATTGAGTTTTTTCTTAGTTAGTGAAGCCAGTGGTCTTTTCATAAGCTAACATAAGAGGTACTTTACAAATGACTCAGCTTTTTACAGTTTAGCCCTTGGCAAACACTATGTTGGGAACTGATGTGAGTTTGGATTTCAGGACATAAATGTGTACTCAGTAAAGAAGCCAATGAAAGTAGAGGATTTTGCAAAGAAGGAATGATCATAGCAGAGTCTATATGTAAGAAGTTCAAAGCCACACAAGTAGAGCCACACCCATTGCCAGGTGAGGATTGTTTAGTGAAACTGGGTTGTAATACTAAATGTCCTCAAATATAAGGCCTGTATCTCATCTTCTAATTTAGTGAGAGCCAACCTTCTTAAAATTACCTTTGGAAGTGGTGGTGGTGTCAGGGATTCTTTGTGTATCTGTGGCTGTCCTGGAACTCACTCTGAGTTCACTCCAGGCTTGCCTGAAACTCAGATATATCCTCCTGCCTCTGCCTCCGGAGTACTGGGATTAAAGGCGTGAACCACCACACCTGGCTAACCCAGGGACTTTGAAAACAACAGATGCTCAGCATTGCACCCTGAAATTCTTATCCAATTTGACCACAGGGCTTTAATGTTTCCTTCCCTTGAACTCCCTGTGTGATCTAGTGTGAATGGCTGAAAGTTAGCATTCCTTAGGAGTGTGACAGCTACAGTTCTGATGGTGTTTCTCATTTAGGGGAGAGTAATGAAGTTCTTGGTTGTCTCTATGGTATTTGCCCACTTTGATCAAGAAATTGTCCAAGCACTAGCTCGACTTGTTTTTATCTGGTACATTTTCCCTTATACCTATAACCACAAACACTTCCAGTCTATTTCAAGCCTTCCTGTGGTTTCCACAGTAAAATGCTTTCCAAGCTGAGGACTTTACCATTGAAACACTCATGGGCTACGGCTCAATCTAGAGTAGAACTAAATAGGACTAAGTGCCCGAATGAGTAACCGAATATTTTCTTATCGATGAGATAAGGTATATAAACATACCTCGAACTGTAATCCCTTCATAAAACAATGCGGTTGTTTTCTATAAGGGGTTGCTCTTGTTGTAATCTGGAATACAAACTGTAGGACATTAGGAAAAAGCCATGAAATAATGTTATATGTTATGTGAACATGAGTATATATAAATCTGAATTTTCAGTTCACCCACTTATTAGCCGTGGTTCTTGCTCTTTCAGGGCTGATAGTTCAGGAAAAAAATGGGAATTTTTACAGAAGGAAATGTAAAGGAGCTAGTGTAAATGGTGATTGGTGAAAAACGAGTCTAGAGTTGGGCTGTTACTAATAATGGTATTAGTCAGCTGATGTTAGGAAGCTGCTGCATAAGAAATGATTCTCAAATCTCATGGTTTACCCAAGTCCTAATTTTATCATTCCTAAGCTGATGGATTGTTTATAGCTCTGCCAACCATTGTGTCTCATGTTAATGTCAGCAGCTATGAAGACATGTTCTCATAGATGTCTCAGATGACAATGTGACAAGCATACTAGAGAGGTCTGGTAGCTGCTTTCACTGTAGCATCTTGCCTCAGAATTTAGGGGGCCCTAAGGATCCTTCTGTGATCCTCCAAAGTTCTAAAATGGCAGATACGTACCCACAATTTCATTTCTACTTCAGAGCTGAATCAATTGGAAGCTTCACATATACCATCTTAGCCAGAATATTCTTGTCAAACACATGGTGTGGTGAATAGAGCATCACCAAACATGTTCTTGCATGGTCATTAAGTGAAAGTACATTTTCCTGAAAAGATCAAAGGGGTTGAAGGACAACAACAAGAAGATATAATGGTCATAACTGAATGTATTTCAGATACCAAGTCATTCCTCTGAGGATCTCAGTTGAGGGAAACTAGACAGTAGCTCAATCACATCATTATCATCTCACATCCAGCTATAGAGCCACTTCTCCAGAAATGGTCTCTAAACCCACTAATGCCATAATGACCTAGGGATGTTTAATAAAATTCAAACTCCCAGATCGATTTCAGATTCAGAATCTCTAGGTTCTAAGAAGCTCCATTTTTTTTTAAATGCACACCAAGGTTTCTGTACAACATCAAACACAGACAGACATTCTGCACATCTTTGATTCTAAATTTTCAATATGGAAAAACATGTTTTCATAATGAAAGATTGTGAAATATCATTCACTGGTAAATACAACTAGAGGCCTAGTTTTCTTACTATTAATGATGAACCTTAAAAAAAAAAGTGGAAGGCCCAGGTACTGCAAGTAATGAAACTTTTAGTAAATTTAGTCTGTTTTCTCCCCTGATGAAGAAATTTGATAAATAGCCTGCACTTTTTGGTGGTTAGTTGGCTGTCCAGCCTTTGGGAACAGGTTCTCATGTAGTCTAGGTTGGTCTCGAAGTCACTATGTAGCCAAAGATGACCTTTAGCTTTTGATCCTCCTGCTTCTACCTCTCAAGTACTGGGATCACAGGTGTTTTAGGTGTACAAACTGTCTACAGCAAAAGCAGCCTAACTATATAAGTTAGATTTCTTTTTCCTTTATCATTTAATATTTTAGGTACATTTTAATATTTTTAGGGGCAGGGTATAATGGAAAGCATCCAGTTCTTCAATAGATGGACTTCTGCAAGGATGGGATTTTTTGAGCCTTGATAGAAAACAAGCAGCATGGAGCTGATCCACACGTTTCCTCTTCCTTTGGCCACCTTATTTCACCTTCTGTTCATTATGTTAAGGTCCACACACATCTTCCCGTGTTCCAGTGCAGAAGATGCTGTAAAGGTTGGAACATGAAGATGAAAAGCAGTATGGGTACATCTGTTTCTTAAATTAGGTATGTTACCAGGATAATTTTTAAAAACATACCATGGCCACTGTCTCAGGTTTTATCCAATTAGCAAGTATGGGTTATTTTCAAATGGTGGCAACCACTGCTTGGTAAGGGAAAATTCTAGAAGAGATATCCACAAAGAGAATTTTCAACACCATGACAGTTAAAGACTAACTGAAGGCCAGCAAGAAAGGTAACCATACTGTCTGAGCATTGAGGCTTTTGAGGGCTTAGACTTGGGATGTTTTTCATTCTCTTTTTAATGACAAATGGGGTTTTTTAAGAGGCAAGGAAAAATAATATTATCTCCAAAGTGGTTTCAGGGGAAAAACAGATTTGCCTGTAAAAACAGCCAACTCTTCCCTGACTAACCGGTTGAAATGTCATTTGTTTCAATTTCAAAGTTGTTCTGAACTATTTTCCCTTAACACATCTTCCAGCATTTTTCAGGAAGCTCAGGGGAAAGCCCTGGGGTTGAAGCCAACATTTATTTCTTGGTTCACAAACAGATTCTAATGGCAAAATTTGAATGTGTGGGAATCTAATTGTATCCTGATTCGATTTTCTTCTGGTAGTCTTTAATACTCTAACAATAACATGAGCATAAGTTAGATAATACTGAAACACCCAGACAGGTGTCAAACTCTACTTATCCTGTGAACAATATGGAAAACCATTTCTAAGAGCCCTGCACCCTGGAAGTTCATTTTCATATACTTATGTGCATAGGATAATAAAGAGCATTATCTCCTGCAAATGCATTAAATAGAAGGTTGGTTTTGAAAGCTGGGAGAAATATAGAAAGTCAATGCTTAATCCACTGATGCATAGTTAAACTTTCTCCAACCATCTCTCAATGTGTTTGCCAATTGAAGCCAGGCATTTAAAATAGACTGATAAGAATAGTTTCCCTAATTGAAGAATGAATTTTTTTTACCTTAATACAATTTACTTTCATAAAGGCTAGTTAGTGCCTGAAGGACTCTGAGCCTGTGTAATGACAATTGTGACTAGAATAAACAGAGCTTAATTCGTAGTATACATAATAGGTTCTCACTACTTGCTGAAAAAATAGACAAGGAAGAAAAAATATTTGCTTTACACTAGGCTAGAGAGTAAATCTGCATGCACACTCACATGTATGTGTACATGCTTACACACCTCCTCAGCTATTGGAGAAGTGAAACAGAGGGGGTTTTGTTTTCTTTTTGTTTTCTAGGATACAAAGCTTATTTGCAAATACAAATGAATCAGTTACCATTTTGTGATAGAAAACCCCCATGATGCCAAATCTGTACTGGAATGCCTCTGTCTTCCTAGTGAATTGTAGATATTTGATCTCACCAATATAGACTTGCAAATCTTTAAGGGCAGGGGCTTTTATCTTCTATCATCTCGGGGGCTTCAGTGCAGTAATTCAGAGTAGCAGGTCTGTGATAGGTTTGAATATTGGTTGACTTGTATGATACAAATTTCTGAGAAAACCCAAACCACTGTGGCTCACAACTTGAGGGCATTGTCCCTAGAGGTGGGGAAATCATAGCAGGAAGAATGTAAAGAGGCTGATTTCTCTTTAGTTACAGTTAGAAAGGAGAGAGAAAGACAGAGAGAGAGAGAGAGAGAGAGAGAGAGAGAGAGAGAGAGAGAGAGAGAGAGAGAGAGAGATGTGAATATGATTAATACTAGTAAAAGACCCTAGTTCCTGAGTTGGTAGCACCCGTATTTGGGGTGGATATTTCCTCCTCAGTTAAGCCCCTCTGGAAACACTCTCACAAACAAGCACTTAGGTAATTCTGAACCCAGTAAGGTTGCTAATTGGAATTAATTACCACAGTAGATTATATTGAAATGGTCCATATTGAGTACTTAGCAATTACTTATTGTGAATGGTGCTAAAATCACAGGTAATTTTATTGCTACTTCCTGAGTGCCATGTAATATATTCCCCATAGAGGAGATAACATTTATTATCCCATGGCTTTTCTCTGTCAATAGTACTTTCTAATTTTTGAAAACATTTACACAATATATTCTGATAGTACTTTTCCCTTTCCCTAGCTCCTCCCAGATCCCCCCTCCTCCTCACCCACCTACAGGATGCCCTTTTTCTCTCTCTTTAGAAAATAAACACACAAAACCCCAAACAAAGCAAACACAAATAGACACAACAGTCACAGACACATAGACACAACACAGACACAAAGAAACGTACACTAAAACACATTTTTTTTTCAGACAAGGAAACTAAGGGAAAGTGACTCAAGTGGTCTTAAATTAAAATCAAATAGCTAGTAATTAAACAATTTTGGGGATAGTGTCATTTCTGTGTCTTCTCAGTCTAAGAAAACATGGTGAAATATATTCCTGATCCATTTGTGGGACTATAACAAGTATCCATGCTGAGGTATTTATAAATAATGAGTATTTATTTTTCACAGTACTTGAGGCTAGGAATCTAAGATCAAGGTTCGAGCCGACTCAGAGTCTAATGTGAGCCTGGTCTCTCTCTTATTCCAAAATGTCAACTTGTTGCTGTGTCCTCCACAGAGGACAAATAATGTGATCTCACATGGCAAAAGAACAAAACAGCAAAGGACTCAAACTGTTCAAAATTGATGTTTTAAGAGAATGGATCCTCTAAGAAAGTCAGAACTCTTGAATTCATTACTTCTTCAAAGGTCTAGCCTGTAATACCACTAAAATGAAGATTGAGGTTCAATATGGATACTAAAAGAATAAACATCGAAACTCCATGAGCTAGTCACTGTCTTTTCATAAAAGTAATAGAAATTGTCAACTATGAAATTATAACCATAAACAGTCACTTCCTCATCTCCATAACTTATTAAAGTAACAAAACAGAGCTCTGGTCCTGGAAGTGTCAAGGCATGCTCACCCTGAAACAATCTAGACAGACATTGTAAAATTGCATTAGTTCTGTTATGGGGATTGACTCTTGACAAAATCCTGGCAAATGCACTAAATTCAGGGTTTGGGGTAGTGGCTCTGTTGGTAAAGTTCTTACTGTGTAAGCACAAAAACCAGAATTTAGCCCCTAGAGCCATGTTAGAAAGATGGGCATGGTGAAATGTATGTAATCCTAGTGTTGGAAAAGCGAAGATAGATCCCATGGTTTTGCTGGTCAGCCAGCCTAACCCAATCAGAAAGCTGTAAGCCAACAAGAAAGCCTGTCTCAAAAAGCAAAGTAGCTGGGACCTGGTGCATGACATCTGAAGTTGATTTCTGATCTCCATATGCATATGCACATATGTGTACCCATGATCACAAGCACATTGCACACACACACACACACACACACACACACACACATACACATGGCAGGGAGAGGGAGGGAGAGGGGGGGAGGAGATGTAACGGGGGTCTCTTGATAATACCTCTATAAATCTCACATTCTCAAGTGACAAGGAAGACCCCCACAAAGGCCCCTTGTGCTACATAGAGGTCATTACGCAATGACTTGTCATCTAGATTTGCCAGCAGTTCTCCCAGTGACAAGGAGAGGCTTCTAGCCTAGTGCTAGCTAATCCTCTGCCTGCTGATGCCCACCTCCCAGTCTCTCTTAGCAAGTTTGCTTCTCAAAGATGCTGAAACAATCTTTAAAAGCCCTGGTGCTTCCATGCGGCTACGTGCAATTTTGATTTGAACCAATTTTGATTTGATGAATGTGAGGAGCTTTTTGGAATCTACAGGACACAAACTCAGTGAGAGATAAATACAAATGAGAAGTTGATAAAACCAATGATGGACGGTGTCCTTGAAAAAGTCCCGGCATTAGGAAGGCTTTTAAAAACCAATCACTAATTCAATGTGATTAATTATCTGCAAGTAGCTTGTAGAGTGTTTCCTGAGCAGTGCAGGTCATTTCAAATGAAGTAAATAAACCACAGCTAATGTGCTGACATTTTAAAGAGAAAAGGCAGTTGCTAAAAATGCCCATCCAATTTCCACTACTTACTACAAGTCATTAGAAGCTAGCAACAGGCTCATCGATCGGAAGTGCCTCCAGTGCTATTTACTTGATTCAAACTGATTTAGCCAAAAAGAAATTGGAGAATATTCCCTGAGACAGGCAGGCAGACAGACAGACAGACAAAAGACCTTGAGCCAAGAAGCTGCTGTGTTCCAAACCTAGAACAGAAAAACCCATGAAGACTAACTGAGTCTCTGCCATAGTCAATCAAAAGAGTGACTTCAAGGACCACATAGGTCAGCATCACGTGTAAACTCATTCAAAGTGTAGAATCCACCCAATCAAAGAAAATATTGTGGGAACTCATATGCACATTAGTATTTTAGAAGCACTAGTTTATGCTACCATGCTTCATTACTGTAGCATTCAATAGAAAAATAGCTGCTTGGTAAAGAAGAAAGAGGTATCTTTCTCCGAAGATGTATGGCTGGGAATAAACCTTCCACTTTCCATTAACCCAGCCTCAAAGCAAAAATGTAATAGCCCAGTTGGCTACATAGCTCAAGAGCTGAGCCGAAAGTGAATCTGAGGTTTGTTGAGTGAGATCCACAATGTCAATGTGAGACAGACTTCAAAGGACAAATGGTAATCTGATTATTGCACAATAATTCTTTAAAAGTGTTTTTATAGCTATGGTTACCAGCAAGCCAGTGCTTGCCAAGGTGAGATAACATGTAAGGACTAAGATATGTCTTTGGTCTTGGATGTATGGAGTTTAACTCAGCTAGAGAAAATGCAGAAGGCTGGCTAGTTGAGGCAAAGATGCCAGGAGGGAAGAATGATGTAAAATATCTGGGCCAAGTTTGGCAGCTACCCTGCAAAACCATTTGGGGAGAAAGTCTATGTGAAAGTGTTCACACCCACAGTATAATTTTGGGAAGATTATTTTGCATTATATTTAAGACCAAAGTGAACAAAATTGATTTCCCTACTGGGATAGTTTGATTTCAAACGTCCTGTAAAAGCAAACTTTGTTGTCTCCATTTTTCCTTGTGAACATCTATGATTGTTAAACTGCTCATTCTGGGGTTTAGGAATAAAAGGCTGAAAATAGACACATATCTGACTCGCCAAATAGTCATATAGGTTTACCAGCTAGAGCAAATCAGTATTTGGCAAATGTATCAACAAGCAAAGCATTTGAATTTTCTTATTTTAACTTTTTTTAATTAAAAAAAATGCCTGTTAAGAAAGACCCAGAAATTGCCTCCCTTTCCTTCCTTTTACAAAGTAAATCTTGGAAAACATTGACCACTTTCATGGGAAAAAATCCTGATTGTAGTTATTCTTCGCTCAGAAGAGGGTTTAAATAAAATGGCCTATCAGAACCCATTGCTTCTTTTCTCTCCACAATGGAACTGGGGAAAAGTTACTTATTTGGTTGGTGAATATGGAGTTGAGGAAAACAAACCTAAGTTCATTCTCATCAAGAAACAGTCTTTTACTTCAAAATACACAAATATCCACACACAATATATTCTGATCAGTTTCTTCTCTCCCAACTCCTCCCAGACTTTTAATCCCAGCACTTGGGGGAGATGGAGGAAGTAGAATCCATTCAATGTCATTGTTGGGTTTGTAGTTAAGTTCAAAAACTCCCTGGAATGCAGAGGTTCCACCCCTTAAAAACAGCTGACACTATTACTGATGCTATGGTGTGCTTACAGACAGGAGCCTGGCATGGCTGCCCTCCGAGAGATCCAACAAGCAGCTGAAAGAGTCAGATGCAGATACTTACTTCCAACCAATGGACAGAAGCTTTGGGTTCCTATGATTGAATAGGGGAAAAGCTTAAAGAAGCTGAGGAGGGTCACCTTGTAGGAAAGACCAGCAGTCTCAACTAACCTGGACCCCTGAGATCTCTCAGACACTGAGCCACCAACCAGGCAACATACACCAGCTGATATGAGGCCCCCAACACACATATGCTGCAGAGGACTGCCTGGTCTGGCCTCAGTGAGAGAAGATGCACCTAACCCTCCAGAGACTTGAGGTTCCAAAGAGTGGGGAAATCTGGTAGGGTGGGGGTGGTGGCCTGGGGACATCCTAGTGGAGATGAGGGAGGCAGAATGGGATGAGGAACTATTGGAGGGTGGACCAGGAGGTGCATAATGACTAGAATGTAAAAAGCAATTGAAAAAATAACATCCTCACACTTCTATATCGTAACCCTACTCTTATTGCTTTTGGGCCAGTCAGCTGCCACTTGTAAACATCCTTAGAAAGAGGCTCCCACTGAGGCCTCTGGACAGTAACTCTCTTAGTAAGCTCAGGAGAGGGACTCTCTAGTGGCCCATCTTCTCAGACACCAGGACTCTCAGCCGACATATTAATGTTAGCCTTTCAACATACCCTGAGCCAGAACCACACAACCAAACTTTTTCCCCGATTCTTTGCCCCCTGAAATTGTGAGACTGCACTGCTTTATGATGCTATTTTGGGAGGCAACTTACTATAAAGCAATGAATCATCCACAGGGGTTTCTTCTAGGTTTATTCTCTCATAATTTCAACAGGCACTTATTGAGAAACTACTGCATTCCAAACACTGCTCAAATTGAGGAGGATCAATTCCTCAACCAGGAAACATATTGCCCTCTTTGTTTATGCCACAGAATGATTTTACATGTGGAACTTCACACTGGGAATACAACATACTACCTATAGTCCGCATACTAATTTATTATATGCTAATGACTCAGTAAATACTTGTGGATTGGATTCTTTTCTATGACATGCGCCTACTTGTGTACATGTCATACATGAAAATGATGGTATGTATTACTTTCCTATTTAATTTTTGAAACAGAGTATGTCACTGAACCTAGAAGTCATTGTATATACTTGCTTGCCAGCAAGCTCCAGGGAATCTTCCTGCAATCCCCCAGCACTGGGTTTACAGATACACATGGGTGCTGGGCAGCTGAACTCAGGTCCTCATGGTTTTGCAATAAGTTCTTCAGTGAGCCACCTCTTGAGCCCCTTACTTCTCTTAAGTTATTATTCATCTTTTATTCTCCCATCCACCATCACCTTTCTTTCAATCTAAGCCACTTTGTCATCTTCTGGGAGTCTTTTCATTTCCTTCCCTTCTTTATACTCTGCTTTCATTCTCAATCTGGTCCTCCATTCTGCCAACAAAGTGATATTTAATATATGAGAATTCCATTCCATTTTCATTTTGTTTGTATCTCTTCATGGTTCTTACACTGTTTGTATGACACTGTGATAGATTTGCCTACATGCCTGTACATATTCTTCCATTTCTCTCTGGTGCCTTTTGCACCCCTGGTATATTGAATACTTTATAATTTCCTGAACATGTTTATTAGGTATTAATGATTTTCTGTATGCAGTTCCTTTTGCCCGGAAGACTTGCTTGCCCAGAGTTAGCAAAGGACTCTTATTCTATATTCTTGATTCTATGTACAGGAATGGGTGTCTGTTGCTGTAAACATCCAATATCTCTACCACTGTGGTAGTGAAGGAGTGACCTAGCTGATGGCTGAGTTTAGAAAGAAAGTTTAAGCTGACCCAACGCAATGTAGCCATTCTTCGGTGGTTAGGATGTTTTGTTCAACTTGATAACAACTACTCGTGAGATATAGGAATAACTAAGTCGATTATTACTCCCAAAACTTACGTACTGAATGTTCTGTTGTGATAAAAACTCTTACCAAGTATGTATCTGTCTGCAAGTAGCCATAAACACACTCATGCAAACATGTTCTTGTACACTTGTGGAAAATCTACGTTCTGTTTTTGTGCATCTTAACAAGTTACTTAAAAGAAGAACAAACCCCAAAATAGATGCAATAAAATTCTGATGGCAGGATTAGCCAATTTTATAGTTAATCTCCAGCACTGTCCTTTATGATATGACAGCTCTGGGACCAATGAGAGTCTAGGACCCTACTGCAAATGTAATAGACTGCTCAAATGGCTAGATTTGAACAGCTCATTTGTGCAAAGGTAACTGGGCTGTTGAAAATCTTGTGATATCCAGGTGGCTTTCTGAATCCACAGGTTCCAAATTCACAAATCTAACTAATCTTGGCAACAAATTAATTTAAAATTACATCTAAAAAGTTAATGACCAGTTATTGCAATCTAAATAATCCCCAAATTATTAACATCATAAAGCAGCTATGTTACATGAGGAAATGGCTTACTGCATTTCCTTTAGCTGACCATTAAAGAAAATTTTAGCCGCTTAAACATTTAATTTAAAAACCTTGTAAGTGACTAGAACTGTGCATCTTGCTTAGAAATAATCAAGCAAGTGGTTGCTAGGAAAAATATTTGCATCTGTGCTGAATATTTATAAAAACATTCCTTTGTCATCTCCCCCTCTCTTAGTCTGGGATTGAATTTTTGTGAGAAAACACCATGTTCATGGTAACTATTATAAGGACAGCATCCAATTGATGCTGTCTTACAGTTTCAGAAGTTTGGTCCATTATCATCATGGTGCAAAGAATGGCATCATGAAGGCAGATACAGTGTTGGAGGAGCCAAGAGTTCTACATCTGGATCAACAGGCAACCAGGAATGAAGACTGTGAGGCACCAGGTCTTAGTTTAAACTTCTGAGACCTCAGAGACCACTCCCTAGTGACACACTGCCCCCAAGAAAGCCACACCTACTCTACCAAGGCCACAATTCCTACTGCCATGCCCTATTAGCCTATGGGTGTCATTTTCTTCAAACCATTCCCTAAACAGGATCATGACTATTTCCTCAGCATTTATGTGGCATTAGATATTCTAACTAACATATTATTTAAAGAATATTGGAGGATACATGGAGGTACTATGTAGTAATGTGCCATCTTATATAAAATACTTCATGTCTGCTGCTTGGCATTGGCAGAGGTTCCTGGAACCAATCGAACTACAGGAAATGTAGATACCAATAGCTGTAGTTCTTTTTTAAAATGTTGAACAACTTTATTTAAAAAAATAAAGATAAATGTATAGATTTTAAGCATTTTTCAATAAAAGTATATGAATACATTTTTGTCAGTACTTGACTTTTTTAAAGGTTTGATAGTATGCATTAAAATCTTACTAGTTACAATGAGTATAAAGTACAGGTAAAACAAGATGTAACCTGGAAATAGTAAAAGTTTTCTTGGTGTGTAAAAATAAAGCATAATGGTTTTTCATTTTCTTTTTTTTTGGACTTTGTTTTTCTTGAACTTAATATAGTCTGTGAGTTGTTTCTGGGGTATTCAGAGCTTTCTGGGGTTAGCATCCCATTATCAGTGACTGCATATTATGTCTGTTCTTCTGTGACTGGGTTATCTCATTCAGGATGATATTCTCTAGATGCATCCATTTTCTTAAGAATTTCATGAAGTCATTGTTTCTGATAGCTGAGTAGTATTCCATTGTGTAAATATACCAAAATTTTTGTATCTGTTCATCTACTTAAGGACATCTGGGTTCTTTCCAGCTTCTGGCTATTATAAATAGGGCTGCTATGAACATTGTGGTGCATGTGTCTTGGTTGTATGTTGGAGCTTCTCTGGGGTATATGCCCAGAAGTGGAATAACTGGGTCTTCAGGTAGTACTATGTCCAATTTTCTGAGGAATCACAAGACTGATTTCCAGAGTAGTTTGTACCAGTCAATAACGGAGAAGTGTTCCAATTTCTCCCCATTCTCACCAGCATCTGCTGTCATCTGAATTTTTGATCTTAGCCATTCTGATGGTGTGAGGTGGAATCTCAGGGTTGTTTTGATTTGCATTTCCCTGATGGCTAATGATGTGGAGCACTTCCTTAAATGCTTCTCAGCCATTCGATATTTCTCAATTGGAAACATTTTGTTTAGCTCTGTAACCCATTTTTAGTAGGGTTGACTGATTCTCTAGTGTCTAACTTCTTGAGTTCTTTGTTTAACTTTGATATAAGGTCTCTATTAGATGTGGGGTTGGTAAAGGTCTTTTCCCAATCTGTTGGCTGCTGTTTTGCTTTTTTGACAGTGTCCTTAGCCTAACAGAAACTTTGCAATCTCATTAAGTCCCATTTGTCAATATTTGACCTTAAAGCATGAGCCATTGGTGTTTTGTTCAGGAAATTTTCTCCTGTGCCTATGTGTTCTAAGGTTTTCTCTACTTTCTCTTCTAATAGTTTCAGTGTACCTAGTTTAATGTGAATATATTTGATCCACTTGCACTTGAGCTTTGTACAAGGAGATAAGAAAGGGTCTATTTTCATTCTTCAGCATGCTGAGTGCCTGTTGGACCAACACCATTTGTTGAAGAGGCTGTCATTTTTCCATCAAATGCTTACAGACGATTTGTCAAAAATCAAGTGACCATATATGTGAGGGCTCATTTCTGGATCTTCTATTCTATTCCATTGATCCACGTGCCCATCTCTGTACCAGTACCATGCAGTTTTTAGCACAATTGCCTTGTAATATAGCTTGAGGTCAGGGATGGTGATTCCCGCAGATGTTTTCTTGTTGTTGAGGATGGATTTAGCTATTCTAGGTCTTTTGTTATTCCAGGTGGAATTGAACATTGCTCTTTCCAACTCAATGAAGAATTGGGTTGGAATTTTGATGGGGATTTCATTGAATCTGTAGATTGCTTTTGTAAAGATGGCCATTTTTACAATGTTGGTCCTTCCAATCTTGAGCATGGGAGATCTTTCTATTTTCTGAGATCTTCCTCGATTTCCTCTTTAGGGATTTGAAGTTCTTGTCATACAGGTCCTTCTCTTGCTTAGTTAGAGGCACACCAAGGTATTTCATATTTTTGTGACTATTGTGAAGGGTATCTTTTCCCTAATTTCTTTCTCCGCATAGTTGTCCTTTGAGTAGAGGAAGGCTTCTGATTTGTTTGAGTTAATTTTATATCCAGCCATTTTGCCGAACTAGTTTATCAGCTGTAGAAGTTCGCTGGTGGAATTTTTGTGGTCACTTACATATATTATCATGTCATCTGCAAATAGTGATATTTTTACTTCTCTCTTTGCGATTTGTATCCCTTTGATTTCCTTTTGCTGCCCAATTGTTCCAGCTAGGACTCCCAGTACTATGTTGAATAGGTAGGGGGAGAGTGGGCAGCCTCTTCTAGTCCCTTATTTGAGTGGGATTGCTTCAAGTTTCTCACAGTTTAGTTTTATGTTGGCTATTGGTTTGCTGTATATTGCTTTTATTATGTTTGGGTATGAGTCTTGGATTCCTGTTCTTTCCAAGTCTTTTAACATGAAAGGTTGTTGAATTTTGTCAAATGCTTTCTCAGCGTCTAGTGAGATGATCATGTGGTTTTTTTCATTGAGTTTGTTTATATGGTGGATTACATTGGTGGATTTCCATATATTATACCATCCCTGCATCCCAGGGATGAAGCCTACATGATCATGGTGAATGATCATTTTGGTGTGTTATTAGATTCGGTTTGCAAGAAGTTTGTTGAGTATTTTTGCATCAATGTTTATAATTGAGATAGGTCTGAAGTTCTCTTTTCTTATAGGGCCTTTGTGTGGTTTAGGAATGAGGGTTATTTTGGCCTTGAAAAATGAGTTAGGTAGTGTTCCATCTGACTCTATTTTGTGAAATAGTTTGGAGAGAATTGGTATTAGGTCTTCAATAAATGTCTGATAAAATTCTGCACTGAACCTATCTGGACCTGGGCTGTTTTTGGTTGGGAGGCTTTTGATGACTGCTCCCATTTCTTTAGGTGTTATGGGGTTATTTAGATGGTTTACCTGGTCCTGGTTTAACTTTAGCATGTGGTATCTGTCTAAGAATTCATCCATTTTCTCCAGATTTTCCAGTTTTGTTGAGTATAGTCTTTTGTATTAGGATCTGATGATTTCTTGAATTTCCTCAGTTTCAGTTGACATGTCTCCACTTTCCTTTCTGAATTTGTTAATTTGGATACTCTCTTTTTGCCCTCTAGATAGTCTGGCTAAGGGTTTTTCAATCTTGTTAATTTTCTCAAAGGACCAGCTCTTGGTTTTGTTGATTTTTTCAATGGTTCTTTTTGTTTCTATTTGGTCAGTTTCTGCATTGAGTTTGATTATTTCTTGCCGTCTACTCCTTTTGGGTGTATCTGCTTCTTTTTGTTCTAGAGCTTTCAACTGTGCTGCCAAGTTGCTAGTGTATGCTCTCTCCAGTTTCTTTTTGGAAGCACTCAGAAATATTAGTTTTCCTCTCAGTACTGCTTTAATTGCATCCCATAGGTTTGGATATGTTGTGTTTTTGTTTTCATTAAATTCTAGAAAATTCTCAATTTCCTTCTTTACTTCTTCTTTGATCCTGCTATCATTTTATCAAGTATTGTTTAGTTTTTATGTTTATATAGGCTTTTTTTGTCTTTCTTATTATTAAAGACCAGCCTTAGAGCATGGTGATCTCATAGGATGCACGGGAGTATTTCAATCTTCTTATATCTATTGAGGCTTGTTTTGTGTCCAATTATATTCTCAGTTTTGGAGAAGGTGCTATGAGGTGATGAGAAGAAGGTGTATTTTTTGTTTTAGGATGATATGTTCTGTAGACATTTTTTAATTCCAATTTGTTCATAACCTTTGCTACTTTCACTGTGTCCTTGTTCAGTTTCTGTTTCCATGATCTGTCCATTGATGAGAGTGGGGTGTTGAGGTCTTCCACTATTATTGTTTGGGATGAAATGTATTTTTTGGGCTTTAGTAGGGTTTTTAAATGAATATGAGTGCTCTTGTGTTTGGAGCATATATGTTAAGTATTCAGAGTTCCTCCTGACAAATTTTCCCTGTAATGAGTAAAAAGTGTCCTTCCTTGTCTTTTTTGATAACTTTTGTTTGAAAATCTACTTTATTTGATATTAGAATGGCCACTCCAGCTTGCTTCTTGGGGCCGTTTGCTTGGATGTTTTTTCCCCAAACTTTTACTCTGAGATAGTGTCTGTCTTTGTATCCGAGATGAGTTTCCTCTATGCAGCAAACTGCTGGATTATGTTTATGTATCCAGTTGATAGCCTATATCTTTTTATTGGGTAATTGTGTTTATTTATGTTAACAGATATTAAGGAATAGTGTTTGCTGTTTTCTGCTATTTTTGCTTTTAGAGGTAGAATTGTGCCCGTGTGTCTTTCTTCTTTTAGTTTTCTTGCTTAGATATTTTCTTGTTTTTACTAGGATGTAGTTTCCCTCCTTGTATTGGGTTTTCCACTTATAATTCATTGTAGTGCTGGGTTTGAGGTCAGATATTGTGTAAATTTAGTTTTGTCTTGGAATATCTTGGTCTTTCCATCTGTGGTGATTTAGAGTTTTGCTGGGTATAGCAGCTTGGGCTGACACTTGTGCTCTCTTAAGGTCTGTACAATGCCTGTCCAGAATCTTGTAGCTTTCATAGTCTCTGTTGAGAAGTCAGGTGTGATTCTGATTGGTCTGCTTTTATATGTTCCATGACCTTTTTCCCTTACCGCTTTTAGTATTCTTTTTTTTTTTTTTTTTTTTTTTTTTTTTTTTTTTGCTGGGCACTTTGTGTTTTGACTATTATGTGTCGGGAGGAATTTCTTTTCTTTTAGACTCTATTTAGAGTTCTTTAGGCTTCATTTATACTAAAGGTCATCTCATTTTTAAGAGTACGGACCATTTCCTCTATGATTTTGTTGAAGATATTTACTGTGCCTCTTCGTTGATATTCTTTGCCCTCTTCTATTCCTATTATCCTTAGGTTTGGTCTTCTCAATGTGTCCTGTATCTCCTGGATAGTTTGGGTTAGGAACTTTTTGTCTTTTGCATCTTCTCTGATTGTTTTTTCTGTTTTCCATGTTGTCTTTGGCCCCTGAGATTTTCTATTCCATCTCTTGTAGGCTGTTGGAGATGCTTGCATCTATTACTTCTGATTTCTTTTTTACGTTTTTTACATCTAGCGTTGTCTCTTTTAGTGTTTTATTTATTGTTTCCATTTCCGTTTTCAATTCCTTCATCTCTTTGGTTTTGTTTTCCTCAAGTTCTTTGATTTCTTTGAGTGGTTTTTTTTTTTTTTTTTTTTTTTTTTTTTTTTTTTTTTTTTGTTTCCTCTTTAAAATCTTCTATTTCAGGAGCCTGGCCCAACTGCCAACCAGAAAGGCGGCTCGTATAGGCTGAGAAACTGCGACCTGGAACAGATCTTAGGAACTTCTGTTCCCACCTGGAGATGACTTCAGGATGCAGAGCAGAGCCTGGCCCAACCACCAGCCGGAAAGGCGGCTTTTACAGGCTGAGCAACTGTGACCTGGAACAGATCTTAGGAACTTCTGTTCCCACCCGGAGACGACTTCAGGACGCAGAGCGGAGCCTGGCCCAACTGCAAGCCGGAAAGGCGGCTCGTACAGGCTGAGCAACTGAGACTATGAAAGCTAGAAGAGCCTGGACAGACATCATGCACTCCTTAAGAGAGCACAAGTGCCAGCCCAAGCTGCTATACCCAGCAAAACTATCAATCACCATCGATGGAGAGACAAAGATATTTCAAGACAAATCAAAATTCACACAATATCTGACCACAAACCCAGCACTACAACGAATTATAGGTGGAAAACCCAATACAAGGAGGGAAAATACAGCCTAGTAAAAACAAGAAAACTCCTAAACAAGAAAACTAAAAAAGAAAAAAAAAACACGGACACAACTCAACCCAAAAAAGCAAAAATGGCAGGAAACAGAAACAATTATTCCTTGATATCTATTAACATAAATGGTCTCAACTCCCCAATAAAGAGACATAGACTATCAGACTGGATACATAAACAAAATCCAGCCTTTTGCTGCATACAGGCAACTCATCTCAGAGACAGAGACAGACACTATCTCAGAGTAAAAGGGTGGGAAAAAAACTTCCAAGCAAACAGCTCCAAGAAGCAAGCTGGAGTGGCTATTCTAATATCGAATAAAGTAAACTTCCAACCAAAAGTTATCAAAAAAGATAAAGAAGGACACTTTTTACTCATTACCGGGGAAATCTGTCAGGAGGAACTCTCAATCCTTAACATATATGCTCCAAATAAAAAATCACCCACATTCATAAAAGAAACTCTACTAAAGCTCAAAAAATACATTTCACCCCACACAATAATAGTGGGAGACTTTAACACCCCACTCTCACCAATGGACAGATCAGGAAAACAGAAACTGAACAAGGACACTGCAAAACTAGCAGAGACTTTGAACCAACTAGAATTAGTAGATATATACAGAACATACTATCCTAAAGTAAAAGAATACACCTTCTTCTCACCACCCCATGGCACCTTCTCGAAAATTGACCACATAATTGGACACAGAATGAGCCTTCATCGATATAAGAAGATTGAAATACTCCCATGCATCCTCTCAGATCACCATGGTCTACGGCTGGTCTTTAACAACAACAAAGACAACAAAATGCCCACATACACATGGAAACTAAACAACGCTCTGTTAAAGGATAGCAGGGTCAAAGAAGAAATAAAGAAAGAAATTAAGGACTTTCTAGAATTCAACGAAAATGATAACACAACATACCCAAACCTATGGGATGCAATGAAAGCAGTATTGAGAGAAAAACTCATTGCCCTAAGTGCTTCCAAGAAGAAACTGGAGAGAGCTCACATCAGCAACCTGACAGCACAGCTAAAAGCCCTAGAACAAAAGGAAGCAGATATACCCAAAAAGAGTAGACGGCAAGAAATAATCAAAATTAGGGCAGAAATAGACCAAATAGAAACAAAAAAAACCATTGAAAAAATCAACAAAACAAAGAGTTGGTTCTTTGAGAAAATCAACAAGATTGATAAACCCCTAGCCAGACTAACTAAAGGGCAAAGAGAGAGTATCCAAATTAAAAAAATCAGAAAGGAAAGTGGTGACATAACAACTGAAACTAAGGAAATTCAAGAAATCATCAGATCCTACTACAAAAACTTATACTCCACAAAATTGGAAAATCTGGAGGAAATAAACGAATTCTTAGACAGATACAAGGTCCCAAAATTTAACCAGGACCAAGTAAACCATCTAAATAACCCTATAACACCTAAAGAAATAGAAGAAGTCATCAAAAGCCTCCCAACCAAGAAAAGCCCAGGTCCAGACAGGTTCAGTGCAGAATTTTATCAGACATTTATTGGGGATATAACACCAATATTCGCCAAAATATTCGAAAAGATAGAATCAGATGGAATATTACCCAACTCATTTTTTGAGGCTACAATAACCCTCGTACCTAAGCCACACAAAGACCCTACAAGGAAAAAGAACTTCAGACCAATCTCACTTATGAACATCGATGCAAAAATACTCAACAAAATCCTTGCAAACCGAATCCAAGAACACATCAAAACCATCATTCATCATGACCAAGTAGGCTTCATCCCTGGGATGCAGGGATGGTTTAACATAAGGAAATCCATCAATGTAATCCACCATATAAACAAACTTAAAGACCAAAATCACATGGTCATCTCACTAGACTCTGAGAAAGCATTCGACAAAATCCAACACCCCTTCATGTTAAAAGTCCTGGAAAGAACAGGAATCCAAGGCCCATATTTAAACATAATAAAAGCAATATACAGCAAACCAACAGCCAACATCAAACTTAATGGCGAAAAACTTGAAGCAATCCCACTAAAATCAGGGACTCGACAAGGCTGCCCACTCTCTCCCTACCTATTCAACATAGTACTGGAAGTCCTGGCTGGAGCAATTAGACAGCAAAAGGAGATCAAGGGGATACAAATCTGAAAGGAAGAGATAAAAACATCACTCTTTGCCGAAAACATGATAGTGTACTTGAGTGACCCCAAAAATTCCACCACAGAACTCCTACAGCTAATAAACAAGTTCAGCAAAGTGGCCGGATACAAAATTAACTCAAACAAATCAGTAGCCTTCCTATACTCAAAGGACAAACATGTGGAGAAAGAAATTAGGGAAAAGGTACCCTTCACAATAGTTACAAAAACTATGAAATACCTTGGTGTGACTCTAACTAAGGAAGTGAAGGACCTGTATGACAAGAACTTCAAACCTCTAAAGAAAGAAATTGAGGAGGATCTCAGAAAATGGAAAGATCTCCCATGCTCATGGATTGGAAAGATCAACATCTTAAAAATGGCCATCCTACCAAAAGCAATCTACAGATTCAATGCAATCCCCATCAAAATTCCAACCCAGTTCTTCATGGAATTGGAAAGATCAATGTGCAATTTCATATGGAATAACAAAAGACCTAGAATAGCGAAATCCATCCTCAACAACAAAAAAACATCTGCGGGAATCACTATCCCTGACCTCAAGCTATATTACAAGGCAATTGTGCTGAAAACTGCATGGTAGTGGTACAGAAATAGGCAAGTGGATCAATGGAATAGAATAGAAGATCCAGAAATGAGCCCTCATGTATATGGTCACCTGATTTTTGACAAAGGAGCAGTAAACATTCAATGGAAAAAGGACAGCCTATTCAACAAATGGTGCTGGTCCAACTGGCACTCAACATGCAAAAGAATGAAAATAGACCCGTTCTTATCTCCTTGTACAAAGCTCAAGTGTAAGTGGATTAAAGATCTCCACATTAAACCAGATACACTGAAACTATTAGATGAGAAATTAGGGAAAACCTTAGAACACATAGGCACAGGAGAAAATTTCCTGAACAAAACACCAATGGCTCAAGCTCTAAGGTCAAAGATTAACAAATGGGACTTAATGAGATTGCAAAGTTTCTGTAAAGCTAAGGACATCGTCAAGAAAACAAAACGGCAACCAACAGAATGGGAAAAGATCTTTACCAACACCACATCAGATAGAGGCCTAATATCTAAGGTGTACAAGGAACTCAAAAAGCTAGACACCAGAGAATCAAATAACCCTATTAAAAAATGGGGTACAGAGCTAAACAAATCATTTTCAGTTGTGGAACACCGAATGGCCGATAAACATCTGAGGAAGTGCTCAACATCCTTAGCCATCAGGGAAATGCAAATTAAAACAACCCTAAGATTCCACCTCACACCAGTCAGATTGGCCAAGATCCAAAACTCAGATGACAGCAGATGCTGGCGAGGCTGCGGAGAAAGAGGAACACTTCTCCACTTTTGGTGGGGTTGCAAGCTAATACAACCACTCTGGAAATCTGTCTGGCGATACCTCAGAAAATTGGATATAGTACTACCTGAAGACCCAGCTATTCCACTTCTGGGCATATACCCCAGAGACACTTTAATACACAACAAAGATATATGCACCACAATGTTCATAGCGGCTTTATTTATAATAGCCAGAAGCTGGAAGGAACTTAGATGTCCTTCAGAAGACAAATGGATACAAAAATTGTGGTACATATACACAATGGAATACTACTCAGCCACCAGAAACAATGACTTAACCAAATTCTTAAGAAAATGGCTGCATCTAGAGAAGATCATCCTGAGTGAGATAACCCAGTCACAAAAGAACAGACATAATATGCAGTCACTGATAGTGGGATGCTAACCCCAGAGGCTTGTACTCCCCCAGAAACAACTCACAGACTGTATGAAGTCCAAGAAATAAAGAAAACAAAAAATATACATATATTCACAAAACAAGAAGACTTTGACTATTTCCATGTTGCGTTTTGTTTTGCATGTACTTTACGCTTATTGCAACTAGTAGGTTTTCAATGCATACTGTCAAGCCCTTGAAAAAAATCAAGTACTGACTAAAAAACATATTCACATGGTTTTATGTAAAATTTATTTTAATGTCTGAAAAAACAGTACTGACAAAAATGTATAATTTTAAGCAAAAAATGTTTAAAATCTTTACATTTATCTTTGTTTTGCAAAATAAAGTCGTTTAAAAAAAATCTTCTATTTCTTTATACTTTTTCTCCCTTTCTTGTTTAAGGATCTCTATGCTAAAGGAAACATTATACAACCTGCACAAGGGCGCCGACAACACGACAAGGCCCTACAAACTTGAGAACTACATTTTTGATGTTGATAAGTGTCTTCCTACCAAAAAGAAAAAAAAAAACATTTTAATGCACTATTTTAACCAATAGAAATATATTAAAAATGCCTGCTAAGCAAAATATTAAAATTAAAAAAAATTTTTTTAAAACAGGTTTTATTAACCTTTCTTTACACTTCCTCTCATGGTGGGCTAGAGAGGAGACTGAAACATTTAAGAACCCTTATTAAGTAGGTTTTGAAAAATTTAGCCTACAATAAGTCATTTGAAACTTATTATTAAAGAGACAAGCCCAGCCCCCTCTCTATCAAGTAGAGTTCATGTCCGAATCACCATTAAAAAAAATTGGCTCAAAGAAATATGGGATAATAAAAGTGTTAAAATGCTGAGTCTTGTTAAATTTAAAGCACAAAGATTTACATTAAGATTGCACAGATTCTATGAGAGTCACAGTTTAACTAAGACAATAAAATAATAAATTGGTGTTAAATTAAGTAATAAAACAAAAACAAGTGTTTATAGTGCATATCCTGGGGACGGTCCTGAGATCAGCCTTAGTAAAGATCAAGAAACAGACCAAGTCACTTGCTTTAGTTTTCTTGATCCTATTAATTGCTTCAAGACTTCTCGTGCATGATCTGTTATCAGGGGGAGGCATGGAAAAGAAGTATACGTATCTCAGAACAGGCAGTCAGGGCAGCGTCTACAGCCTTATCGCTTAGATTTATGCAGTATCCCATGTTAATCTCCTCTAATTGTTTGGCACATGGTCCACTAACAAGTGCAACCACACCATTGTCAGATACGTGAGTAGCTGAAAAGTCAACACACTGCAAAAATGGGCAGGTTTCCCCTAATGTTTGTAAGGACACATCAGTAATACTTAGGCAGCCACCCAAATCGATGATCTTTAGCAGCTGACAACCGAGTGCAAGAGCAAGGACTCCTTCATCATTGACACTGCAAGAGCCTTTCAAAGAAATTTCATGAAGGTCTGAGCAGGAGGAAGCCAGAGCTTTTATTCCTTCTGAAGTTACGTTATTTCTATGTTCTCCGCAGGATTTTAGATTTAGTGCCTTCAGTTTTCTGCACTTACACAGGTGCTGGAGAGCCACATCTGAGTCATCACAGCTCCTCAGATCTAGCCTTTGGACTTCAGGATGTAACACCTCATTTATATTGAAATCTGTTATCCCGTCCCACATGCTCATTATTTTAATCAGCCTATCTTTAATATTGGGAGGCAAATATTTATTATCTGATGTAGATCTGAAAATATTGATTATTGGGCACCGAAGATATCTGAGCCCATCCATCGGGTGGAGCCGCCAGTCCCACGGTGCACCAAGGACCTCAGTGACCAGGCACAAAGTTGCGCCAAGGACCAGGATCCAGCTGAACCGGAAGTGGGTGAGGGAAGGGAGCTGGGGCGGACACGAAGGAGGGCGTGCCGGGGGGGGGGGGACTTGCAGTTCTGCGCAGAAACACTCTTAAGCCTGGACGGCAGTTGCGGCCCTCCGCACCAAAATATTAACATTTTAAATAAAGATAGGATCACCATGAATTTTCCCTTTTGACTCAGGTTCTGTTATTTGGCCTCTGATTTTGATTGTTTAGAATTGCCTTGAAATGTTGTTCATCATGTTTTGAGGTTTTTTTTTTTTTTTTTTTTTTTTTTTTTTTTTTTTTTTTTTTGAGCCCCTCTCAGGTTTGCATTGGATGTCATTGTCTCCTCTGCCTTCCCTGAGCATTTGGTCCTATGATATAGCTAATGAACATCAGTTGAAGCTGAGGAGCCTTTCCAGCCTTATTTGGAATGACAGGCACATTCCACAGACTCTGGGACAAGTTGGAACACGGCTAAATATGGAGGTGATAGTAACAGATATGATGACAGGTCAAAACAGCACAGTGTTTCATCCTAAGGCAGTACTGTACAACAGTCATCAATATAGGCCAGAGCTGGATGCTACGGGTTCAAGCCCTGACTCTCCCGTTTCTTGTTTCTGCTGTCTTGCTAAGTTATGCCGTAACTTCTGAGCATTTTGAGGTATAAAGGTGAAAACAAGAATCATACTTACTCCATAAAGTTCTCAGCCTTAACTGAAGTAAGACGTAGCTTGTCCTAAGGATAATAATGCTCATGCTGTAACGGAAGTTGGAAAATGGGAGTTATAACTGGAAAGCCTCATTCTCAAGCAAGGAAATGCTTGGCCAGATAAGATGAAAGCAAAGGCTCTTCTAAGCAAGCTGTTAGGAGTAGGAGATTTGTATCTCTCCCTGACTTGTCACTCTCTGTCCCAAGCCACTTTCCCTTAGTTCCAGTTGAGCAGGAAACGCTGTTTCATCCTTGGCAGTCCTTCCAAATTCAACAGACTGTGACCAGATCATTTACAAAGTTAATGGACAATTCCTGGCTCACGTACAAATGTACAAAACCTCATCATTGTTTTTCCAGAGCCTTTGATATAAAGGAGGACAAGTGGACACTGTGGTAATGTTTCTCTTTAGAATGTACAAGGAGTTTTATTCATATTGTCTCCCAGGAAGACCAATATGAGCCCTTTGAGGTGGGGAGATAATGTCCTTCCAGTACAGTGTACATCCTGATTAGGAGCACAGAGTGAAAACAGAATAAAGTTTCCTTTTCTATTATTTTACTGATGGAAGAATAAGGGGAGAGGTTTTCCCTTTGTAGCTTAATAGGATTCCACATTATAGTCTGGGTCACCCGGATATTCTTTGAGGGTCTGAAGACAATCTTTACATCACTATCCTAGCAGGAGAGAAGATGTTTTAAGGAGACACACATCATCAGCACAGTGAAACAATGGACCCTAGAGGGAAAAATGTGTTCCTAGGAAACTTATGTTGGGGAATAGGGAAGGACAAAGCCCTCAGCAGCCAAAGGAAGATCCTTCTTTTCCACGGCATTTCACACAGTCCTGATAATCTATTAGACCACTCTGAGACTAGAACAGAGACAGTGATAATTTAATAAGGGGTAAGGTAACATTAATCAGGACTTTCAATTATATAGACCTCTCACCCTCTATTTAAATCTAAACCTCACAGATGTGGGGAGTTAGTGAACACTTTTGGTTGTTCCTCCTTCCAATATAACCATAGTGACTAAATCTCTGCTTGTCACCCAGATTGGCATATTGAGGACAGGAAGTTCAGCCTAGGATATTAGGGATGCCACAGGCTGCTTTGACCTCAAAACACCAGTAACATTTCTTTAATTTACTCCAAGTCATTTTTCTCTGATGTAGTAAAAAATAAATAAAGGATTTCAATGATGCAGTCACCGCATCATTGGAAATGTATTCTTATATTCGTCCAATTCTCTAAAAGCTTAAATGCAGACTGAACAAGAGACATATCTGTGACTTTGTATTAATTGTGAAAATAAGCATTCTGACCTTGGAAGAAAAATCATTTTCCTCTCTCTTTCTCAGGTTTATTCTGAACAAATGACATTGACAAGACAATAGAGATTTGCTTCACAGGAGCAAAAGACACAGGACTCAGCAGACAGCGACTTGATAAAGTCAGAATGGCAAAGAAATGTATAGCAGTTGTTGAACCCTCTGAAGGCAATGGAGAACTTCCTTGCATTCTCTACCTTTGGTTCCAATTCAGCTTTTTAAAGGCACATTGTTCTTTCTTGAGGCATTGGTTCTCTGTCTTGCCTTGGTGTCTTGAACAGCATAGTGACACCATCCTTTTCTTCATTGTGGGAAGTGGTGTCCTTGCCAGAGTTGCTGGTGTGAATGGTAAGTATGCATTTAAGATGTGGCTGAAACAAAGGCCCCTTATGAGCTCTTGGAGCCACTAATGTGGGTCTAAGACAAATTATGGAGTCCAGAGTAACCAGAATCCTGGCATTAGTAGCCCCGAGCCATGAGCTGCCTCTTCTCTCTGCCCCAGGGTGCTATTCTGCTAAGTAGTGTCCTGTGTCTTCAGTTTCTAAGCAGTTTTCCAGGATAAACAGCTTGTAAAATCCCCTGAGTCACCCAATCCATTTTTGAAGTGGCAGGATCTATTGCCATGTGTTTATTCTTGTAGCCAGTAACAGCCCTAGGGCCTCATACATGCTAATCCTGCTCTCTCCATCCTTGGGCCACATTCCTAGCTCCATCATTACTATTGTTTATAATATCAATGCATCTTCTTGTTTAGATTTTATTATTTTAATTGTTTCTGCATGCACGCGCGCGCGCACGCGCGAGCACACACACACACACACACACACACACACACACACACACATACACACCTCTGTAACTGAGGTGGCCATGGAGGTCAGAAAAGGAAGTAAGATCACCTGACTAGAGTTATAGGTGTTTATGAGCCACCATGTGGATGCTAGGAACCAAACCTTTGGGTGCTGGGGTCCTCTGGAAGATGAGCAAATGAACAAGCCATCTGTTCGGGTTTCTAAATAAACTTTTAACAATATATATATATATATATATATATATATATATATATATATATATATATATATATATTGTCTCGGGCTTTATTTTTTAAGGGAACTCAAACTAAGATTTCTAGAAAAAAAATGAGACCTGGGAAACATTCTTTAGATTTGTGAGTCAGTTCCACTGTACCCTGAGGGAGACAGTCAAACAATCAAGGGAAGGTAGCCGCACTGCAGGGAGACAGAAAATGGACAGAGGACAGGCAAGGTAGCTTTGTCTCCATCTCTCCAAGGGCTTGCCATTAAAGTCCTTCCCTCTAATCTTGTTTAACACATAAAGTAAGAAAGAAGTCACTGGCATTTGTGGGTGGACACCTGTAAGTCCAGGACAAAGGAAGTTGAAGTTGGGGGTGGGATAGTATCGTTAGTTTTGCATGTAAGACCTTAATTAAAAAAGGAAGGGGGCCAGTGAGATGACTCAATGAGTCAAGGCTGGTAAAAACACTTGGCCTTGTGTCAAGCTTGATGACCTGAGATCATTTCCTGGAACTCACAAGCTGGAGAGAACTGACAACTGCAAGTTGTCCTTTGCCCTCCACATATGAACCAGGTCCTCTCAAGGCTTCTCTCCCAAATCCTTTCAACCCTGCCCCCAGCTTCGGCTTCTGTAGCCCTGGACTTCCGGGTGTACACCACAATGCCAGGGATTTCTTTCTTAATGTATGTGTTACTCAAGATTAGAAGTAGGGATTCTTACACGTTGCAAACCCTCAGTGTGTGGCATATATGCATGCTCTCTCTCTCCCTCTCCCTTCCCTTCTCCCTCTCCCTCACTCACACACACACAAACATAGCTAAATTTAAAAAAGAAAATAGAGTGGAGAGGAAAGGGAAAGAGAGAAAAAAAGAAAGGAAGGCAAGTAGGAGTGAGGGAAGGGCATGGGGAAGGGAGAGAAAAGAAATGCTGGAGAAAACATCTCAGAAACAAGTTTCCAGATGTGCTACTCCTTCACCACACTCTAATATTTTTGGAGGGTTAATTTTTCTCTTGCTAGGGGGAAAGTACTATCTACCTCTTTGGGTGGATATTAGAGTGACAGTTCTCTCACTTTGATGCAGGTGACCTACAAGTGACCACAAAGCAGGAGACTCTCTCCCTGGTTGTCGAAGCCTGAGAGATATCATAGGAATGCAGATAAAAGACTAGTTATCCCAGGAGCCTCTGGCTCTCCAGGCTCTTCCAAGCCTTCTTTCCCAAGTCTGGTCAACAAGTCACCTCTTCCCCAACATCACCAGAGCATTCTGTGCACCCTAGACTCCTGGTTAAATAAGACCTTTAGATGACTGCTTAAAGATAATGCAGTGACATGTTTCTGCTCAAAAAGTATTTCTGATTATAAAAGTAACTTGCGCCCCATACAGAAGATGAAAAACAAACAAACAAACAAACAAAAACAATGGAGAACAGTATTCAGAAGCAGGAGACCCAAAAGAGAGAAAACAATGAACCCGACAACCCTATTACTCAAAGACCAATTGTATTTAGCTGAGATGTGAATTCAATTTAGCATTCAGTTTTTGGCATTGTATTTTGTTTTAAACTTAATATGACAGCATACATCATTTCTTTGTCTTCAGTAACTTCTCAAATAAAGCTTTAATAGTTCATAATGTTCTGACTTATGGATGTACTGTGCTTCTTTAAAATTTCCAGCATCATTTCATATTCCAGCTCTCTCCAAATTTCCTGTATAGTAATGAATATTTTTCTCGAACAACTTTGTTCATAAATCTTGATTCTTGCTGTAGGCTTGATTCCCGGAAGTGTAGTTATCATTTCAAAAGGAAAGGACATTTAAAAAGCTCCAGAGACCCAGTGCCAGAATCATTTTTTACATAAGATTATGCCAACTTATATTCCACTGGTGTTCTTTTTAATCTTTATTTCTTTGCTAATCTACATGAATTATAAAGAATAATGGGTTTACTTGTACGGTTTCAAGCATGCATTTAACCCATTTTGTTCATGTCCATCTTCACTGTTCCTTTGTGCTTTTGGTGGGGGTGGTGTGAGACAGGGTTATATAATATATCCTGGTTGGTCTTGGACTAACTAGTATAGGTTGACTTTGAACTCAGAGCAGCCCTTCTTCCTCAGAGACTTTGACAAGCATGTGACACCACTCCTGTTTTTTTTTTTTTTTTTTTTTTTTTTTTTTTTTTTTTTTAACCAATGGCTTTTAGTGGGATTTCAAAAATAGTTAATGCAATCGAAGATAGTTATCTCATTGCTTATCTGCTGAATTTCTTTGAGTTACATTGAGCCAGTTTCCTGAATTCCGAATGTACTTTGTATTTGTGTTTTCTCAGAGATTTAGACCAACTCTTCATATATTAAAGATACTAATCTTGTGTTATATTAGATCAAAGTCCTTAGCTTACTTGGTAATTGGCTTCATGTAGCTTTTCTCATTTCAAATGCTTTCTAGAGCTTTACATGCCTATAATCCTAGTGCTTAGGAGGTGGAGGCAGATCAAGACGAGTTTAAGGTCAGGCTAAACCGCTACAACTATTTCTGAGCTTAGTTGGAATACTTGACACCATTCCTGAAAACTGAAAGTCCCCCAAATATTTCACATTGCTCAAAGTTTGTGAAGTCCTTCCTTCCCACTCCAGTGTTAGACAATTATTCTTTTTGAATAGTGTTTTGGCTTCCAATTCTGTGTCCAATGAATGATAGCACCCTCAGTGCTTTCCGTTGCCACCTTTAACTGATGCAGTTTTATTACATTTGTTTATTTGCGTGTGCTTCCACAGGAAGGGATTGAATGCCCCAGCGTGCCCCTGTGAAGCCCAGTTCTCTCTTTTCACTGTGTGGGTTCCAGGATTCAAGCTCAGACAGTGGGCGTGATTGATATATTTTTAATTCTCTCTTCAAATTTATTTTTTGATATATTTTTTGTTTTAGATGTTTTTGGTAGGTAGCAAAGAGCTGATTTATTTGTGCTTTGTATGGTATTTTCCTGTTTCTTTTCCTTTTAACTCACTAAAATCTATATTTTTCTAGTTTTGAAATGAAGACTAAAAAAAGATTTTAAAAAATCTAACTAATGATTAAGTAGGTCTTAATTTTGTTTGTTCATATCCGACAGATTTCTGGCTTCATTAATTTAATCTAAGGTCTTAAAACTCAGACAATTAATACGTTATTTAATATGTAAATAGTCCTGTTCAAGATCTAAGGGGATTACATTCTTTATGTGTACAATTCTTTAATTCTTTCCCCCAACCTAAGCATTCATTTTTACATAGTGTTTTCTTGTTTAAAATTCAATGTTCAGTAATATAGTTAAGACTCAAAATCAAAACAATTATTTTTCATGCAGGTAATACCTAATTGGCTTCCAAATTGCCCAACTTTTTATGATGTGATGAAAATTTCATTTGTTTTAATTCCTAATAATAAATGTTTATTCGTGATTGAAACCAAGGAGGATTTAGAAATACATTTTAATATCTTGCTGATAAAATAGTAATATTCCACCTTTGTGATCTGATAATACAGAAGATAACAGCTTTAATACTCAATTATAACCAGGTAATTAGAACATGCACACACACCCACACACACCATCTACTTTAGTGTTAACACCACACTAAGTTTTTATAAAGACCATCTTGAAGATCTCTACTGGATAGTCGAGTAAATACCATCCAATAAGCAGAGTAGGGAAAAGATGGGACAGTACATACAAGTTTTAAAGTTCACTTTTAAGCATGTAGCATGAGTATTAAAAACAAATGATGCCAGAAAAAAAAAACACCGTAATTTATCATTTTACTAAAGAGCACATGGCATTATTTCAATGCATGAGGAGGCTGTGCTTGGGGCCATCTACTCTCTCTAGTTTCTCAAAGTGTTTTCTGCCATTACGGATGTTGATCAGAGTAGCTGCAGAAGGGATGGATGGATCTGACATAACCACCACCACATACGTGTTTGATGTAAAGATGTCGATGAAGGCAGCGAAGTTAGAATTCCTCACTTCCATGCTCTGGGAAAAAGTGGCCAATTTACTGCAGCTTAGCTTAAACTGCTTGATGGTGTTGCTAATCTTCTCAAAGTGGTGCATGTCTCGCTGCTCTTTGCACTGGTAGTGGGAAATCACCAAGAACATAGCTCTCTTGAACAGCAGAACTTCATCAACTCAGTAATCTGGACAAAATTCCTTAGGTTCATCTCCAGCTGCTGAACGTTGGGGATCAGCTGATAGACGATGCTGGACCAGGCTTTGTAGAGCGTCTCGTCCCAGATGGAAGTTCAGAAACAAGCACATTCCAGCGGGCGAGACAAACGTCTCAGGTCTTCCTCTCGCTCTTTAAAAATCACGTCATGTTGATCTTCCTGAACCAGATTCATTTTGTGCACCAGGCAGAAGAATTTGGCATCAGGTCAATTCTGGAGGATGGCTTCCAGACACGACTGGTAATAATGCATATCTTTTTCCAGTTCGCGGCTCTCTATGTCAAACACCTATATCAGAACCTCCACATTATGAACGATGTTGTCCTGGTGTGTGGTGAAGTAAATTTCCATAAAGGTGTCCTGGCCACCATAGTCCCATAGGTTTAGCACCAGGTTCCCTAAGAAGTGGACGTGGGAGTGCTCCACTTTGATGGTGGCACCCAGGCGCCTGGTGTTGCGCTCAATGTAATTTGCAAAGATGATATACCTCATGCTGGTCTTCACCGACCTGCTCTTTCCCATCAACAGCATCTTTTTCTTCATGGCTCTATCTGCTAGCGGGAGGCTGAGCACAAGAACTTGGGGCAGGAAAGACACAGCGAGGCCTCAGGAAACAGCGCCGGAGGCAATGGCCACAGCAGCTCAGAGAGCAGACCAGTGGTGTGATCTGCTCTGGCCACAGCAGCTCAGAGAGCAGACCAGTGGTGTGATCTGCTCTGGCCTGGCTACCACTGTGATAAAAATTTTAAAATAGAATGTATACGACCAGAGGGGGGGGAGGGAGGGAGGGAGGGAGGGAGGGAGGGAGAGAGAGAGAGAGACAGAGAGAGAGAGAGAGAGAGAGAGAGAGAGAGAGAGAGAGAGAGAGAGAGAGAGAGAGAGAGAAAGCTCCTTAAGAACACTTGCTGGTCTTTAAACGAAGCAATCTGGTTCTTAGCACCTACATCTAATAGGTCATATCCATTTATAACTCTGGTTCCAAGTAATTAAGTGCCCTCCTCTGATCTCTACGGGCACTATACTCATGTGGCATATGCACAGATATATACATATTTACATATAAATAAACCTTCAATAAAGTAAAACAGTATGCAGATGAGAGTCACCCAGAGAGCATGGGGTAACTCCCCATTATCCAGTTTAGATCTCATTTAGAGATTTTCACTGAAGTTATTCAGGACAGCCTTTGTATGACATCTCTCTAGCCTCAGTTCTGTGGTATGCTGAGAGCTGTACACTGAAAATGATCAGAGAACATGGCATTGAAGAATATCGAAGGGTTGGCTTTAAATAACATTAGGAAAACTTCCCTGAGAATGAAGAGATTTGAGGGTTTCCAATCAGCCCACATGATGGTGACAAAACACCTCTTGACTCCACTCCATCTTCTACCTGAATCCCTAGTTTTCTGTAGGACTCCTCTTTCATGGAATTCTGACTTTACTTCCATCTTTTGAAATAAGTAAAGGGATAAATGCAACCCACGTGCACCACATGGGGAGACCCATTTTCTCCAAAGGAAATTATTGGTCAGTATTTTGACAAGCAGTGCTACCCAGTAGAACTTGTACAATTGTGGTAATGTTTTATGATACAGAACATGTAACTATGGCTGCCATGTATATAGTGAGACCATGGAATGGAGTTTTTAACTTGAATGAATTTAAATTGAAGTAGCCATATGACTAGTAGCTACCATATTGGACAGTGCAGCTTGACAAGGTCTGCCTCCTGCTTCAAAACATTTACAATTAATGGCATGCTAAAGAAGAGAAAATTCACTTCAATTTTGGATTCCTACTTGAACTTTAGATATAATTTTGCATTTTTATGTTTAGACACAGCTTTAAAGTTTGTTCTTTTCTCTGAAAATGAATACTTTTAAATCAGCCCAGTGAAGGTCAAGATGAGCCAGGTTTATTGATTGTGGCATATTTAATAGTATCTATTTTTGGAACAAAATACATTTTTGTTTTAAAAACTTGTTGATTTTATTTTTTAATTTCCTTTTGGGCAAAGACAAAGAACACCCAGCAGGTGTTAACTACATGGTGAACCTTGAATGGGACAGAATCCAAGTGATTAGGGAGAGACCACATTTGGGGTTCAATCAGGCTAGTGGCTTTACATTTCTATTATCAAAAGCATGACATTTGACATATAACATGACAAAATACATGTATATAATCCATATACACCTATATATATATATATACAATGGAAGTAAAGATTCACAGGAGTGATATGCTCTATTTTACTATACCATCTTCTGTGTATTCTGTTATGTTTCATTCACTTCTATTTTAATCTACTACACTGGTCAAGATTCACTAAGTAAACTAACTTCAAAATCCACTACGAAGGAAGCATGACGTTTCAGAAACAGAAAGAGTGAACAGGGTTAACGTGGGGGGTCCTAAGTTTCCTATTCCCTGAGGCAATTAGTGTATTATGGCCATCAAAGCAAAGTTCAACAGGCTGGATGAGTTAAGAAATAGAAAAAAAACATTGTAGAGGTTGTTTTAGAGGTTGTTCCTGGAGGTTGGGAGTCCATGATGGAGGGGGAGGGTAGCAAGGTTGGTTTCCTCTGGGTCTTTTCTTGGTTTGCAGATGGCTACCCTTTGTAGTGTTTCTGGGTGTGCTAAAGCCTGCTGTAAAGCCTGCTTTAATTTAGTCATGTCCACAAAGACCTTATTTCTAAATATAAAACATTATGAAGTATTTGAGGCTAGAACTTCAGTATATGAACTTATTAGATATGAGAGTAATGCCCAATAATGTGTAAAGCTGAGCATGAGGATATAGATATACATGTTGAGACATGGCTTTTGTTAGAGGCATCTAAAGTGACTTCACTTCCACCCTTGGAGGTTTGAAGTCCCAAACTCACCTTTAACTTGCAGTATTTGGTTACCATTTTAATTTGTAACTGTTTTGTTTTAGTGTTGCTTTGAGACAGTCGAGATATAAATCTGCTTACAGTCTAGAGTTAACATCTGGTGGAAGGTTTTTGTTGTTGGTAGTGATGTTCTTTTTCCTTCTCTTAAATTACTTTTCTTGGGAACTGGGAATGAAGCTCAGTTGGTAGGATGATTGTCTGGCATATACAAAGCTCTAGGTTTGAGCTCCAAATTTTATAAAGAACTCAAAAATTAGATACCAATAACCCAAAGAACCCGATTAAAAATGGGGTACAGAGCTAAACAGAATTCTCAAAAAAAAAAGGCATCTTGAATGATTGAGAAGCATTTAAAGAAATCTACAATCTCCTTAGTCATCAAGGAAATGAAAATCAAAATGGCCCTGAGATTCCATCTTGTACATCAGTATGTAAGTCAGAGAATAACAAAACATTTCAGATAAAAATAAAATGTATAAATAAAATTCGGATAAAAGTATATATAAGATTTTTGTATAATTGAGGGGAAGAGATTATATGTTTTCAAATAACTTTCATCATGTTCTATATAAGTCTGATTTTGGATATGTTCTTCTACCTGGGCTGCCTCATCTGGCCTCAGTGGGAGGGGATGCGCCTAACCTCAAAGAGACTTGAAGTGCCAGGGTCAGAGGATGCCCAGGGGGCCTCCACTATGTCAGAGAAGAAGGGGATAGAGTGTGGGGGAAGGATTGTGGGAGGTTGACGGGGAGAGGGGCAGTGAGTGGGATATAAAGTGAATAAAAACAACTATAAATAACAAAAAGAGTACAAAGTAAAAAAAAAAGAAAAAGAAGAAACAAAACAATAAGTATAGACAGAAATGGCAATATTATAGATTATGGATAATCCTCTGTTTTGTTTGATATGGAGAACATTGAGGGTCAAACAGGCAGGAATACTCTAGGTAACTGGTATGTAAATTAGAAGCATCTTGAAATTTTTAAGTATATTTCAATGCATATTGTGTGTGTGTGTGTGTGTGTGTGTGTGTGTGTGTGTGTGGGCCAGACGTAAATAGATGTCTGGTGTCTTCAACATTCACTCACCTGTAGGAGAAAAATGCAAGCATGACCTGGCAGCTAGACTATTTGGCACACTGCCGTTCAAAATAAGAAGCGTGGCCCACCATGCTCCTGAAGTCAGAACACTGAATTCTGGCTACTGGGAGTAGCCAGCTGGCCTGCTGACACATTTGCACTCTCCGCGTCTCTTTTAATGTGCTCCTTCCACAGAGACCCTGCTTCTATGTGTACTCCCTATCTACTCCAAGGGAATGTGCTAACCAATCACAGTTGAAAGGCTTCCACTATGTAAGTGGTTGCTTCTGTGCAATAAAGCAGATGCTGTTCCCTGAATCTGTCTCCAGAGTGATTCAGCTTCATGCTGTTTTGCCAACCACAGGCCTTGCTGTTTTGTCGGGATGCCCCAGCAATGACAGCACTCATCACCTTATTTTATAATAGTCTGTCACTGTACCTGGAACTCATGAGTTTGGTTAGGCTAACTGGTCAGAAACCCCCCAAAAATCCTCTCATTTCTGCCTTCCCAGTGCTAGGATTGAGGTGCATGTTGCAATACCTGTTTTTGTAATGTAGGGGTCCTCATGTTTGTGCAATAAATACTGAGCCACATCCATTTTCCCAGGCCTTCAATGCATATGTTTTCATATATGCTTAAACAACGATTTGATAGTAAATTTTGGTATTTGTTTGTTTGTTTGTTTCGAGATAGGGTGTCAAGTAATTGAGACTCATCTTGAACTCACTATGTAGCCAATGCTGACCTTGAACTCTGATCCTCCTGCTTTTGCCTCTCAAGTAGGTTACAGGTGTGTGCCATTATGCCTATCTACAAACATTCTTTAAAATGAGAATCTAAGTAAAATATGACTAGCACCAAGATTTACATTTTCTTATTAGTTTTAATAGTAGTCTGGCATGCATTAGTATTGATGTACAATAGGAGTCATCATTTGTTCAATATAATATGCTCCATCTCCCAGGATATTTGGGTAGGTTATCACTGTATAAGTGCACAGGCACAATAAGTTTTGTACATCTTCCTCCATAACTTGCTGTTTAGCAAATCACAAGTTGTCTCAGAGATTCATGCTTATGAGTAAACATTCACATATACCAATAAGCATATCCTGAAGATATAAGCAAATTTATTTTCTAAACCACATAGTACCATGATATAACTAATAGTAAAAACCTACTCTGAATGTAAGACAAAGAAAAATGAGTCAATCCGATCATTCTACTCATTGCAGACTCCTTCATACCAGCTGACATCACTCTTTATAATGATGGCTCATCTTTGACTCTTATCTAATCAGATATTAACAACTTTCTCAGTTCAGTTCCTGGGGATTTCCACAGAAACCCCATCTTCACATGGATCATGATACTGAACTAATAAAACTTCATCTTCATAACCCATTGCAGGAAGTGGTGTGATGTCACGGGGATGCCATCTGGTAGAGGTGGTAATGGTGGAGTTGGGATGTCAGCAACTGCTCCAGTAGTAGATGATAAGGTATCTATCACTACAACTGTGTGTACTGTGTTTTGGCCTTCCGATTCCAGCCCTACTTGCACTGTGTGTGTAATATAAAGAAGTCTTCCTGGCTGTATTACTTTGACATCCTGGCTTTGTAGAACTAGTCATGTAGTCCTTAGAAACTTTTAAGGGTCTGACAGGTTCCTGAGTTTTATTAGGAATTTTCAACCCTGGACAACTTGGTGCTTCCTAATTAGGAGGATTTGTTCTTAGCAGGGTGCCAGTTCTGGCAGACTTACTATTTCCATGCTTACCTCCACAGTCCATGCCATCTACAGCTGTGATATGATAGGTTTGGGGATATGACATACAAGGTGCACTCCATCTGCAGGTGCTATCCTCTTGTGAGTTCTTGTTATATTTTTATTTGTTGTCAAAAATATCTGTCTCTCTTCAAAACAGTTTCTCTTCACAAACATTCATGATCTGTGAGGCATCATGGAATAATTCATTTCCAAAACCTAAGAAGCTTGGGTATCCAGCAACTGGAGTACATTCTTGGCCAATGCATATTTTTCAGTAAATCAACAGTAGTTATAGATTGAGTTCTATATGCTCTGGTCTATTCTAAACTTTTCTTTTGCCCATAGTCTTTATGTAGGTGTTTTCATAGCAGCCAATTGTCTGGTCATTTTCTGATAACTCGGTGCCCTCTTGCCAGATGTATCTCCTACTCTCTAGCAGCACCTGCAGCAATGCCATTTTCTATCCATCTGTACTTCTTGTCGTGTTAAAGAGACAGACAGTAAGGTACACTGAGGCCAGTTCTTATATTTTCAACAAGCAGCTATAGTGTCTGGAGAATACTACACACAGGCAGAGAAAAAGCAGAAAATATAATTTATACCATTATGACAATAATAGTGAAAGAAAAAATGGATATATATCATTTTTAACATCATACAGAGAAACAATGCAAAACTTTATACATCAACATTGCTGGTTTTCAGACTAGACAATGAGAGAGAAATATCACTACAAAGAAAACCTCGCCACTTGAATAAAAATAAAGGGTTCTAGTAGCAAATTCTGACTTTAAAATATAAATGCACATGCTTGCCTACATTAAAATGCAACAAAACCCCTTATGATCACATTTGGCTTACTGACCAATGTTGGACTCAAGGTTCACCTATCATAAATGAGAACTGGAGGTACTTTTGCAATTGGAATGGGAGGCTGGCTGGTGTCAATGTACTATTTTTGAGAACTCATGAAAAACAGAACAGCATTTTCTCTCAAACATTAACTTGCCACATCATGTAAAAGTATTCTCTTTGGACACCTATATCAGGATAGCACCATCTCAGTTTTGTAGGTAGAGAGTGGTTCATTTCTCTGTCTGAGGCTGTATAAAACTCCAGAAATTCAAACTAAGGCTAAATGAAGAAATCTACTGATTTTTATCCAATACAGCTAAACCAGATGGATGGCATTAGCAATATCCAAGACAATTCCACCTATTTTCCAACCCAAATTTAATAGATGTCTGCACAGCATGCATTTTCCCTTGTTAGCCTTCGGAGGAAGAAAATGAGTATATTTTTAGTACACCCATTTTCTAAGTGTGAAATAATGCTTTCAAGTTTATAGAGAAAAAAGTTAAGTAAAAATGAAATATGTCATAAATATCCCCACTACCCACATTAAGGTTTTAGCATATGTCTTTCTTATATTTTCTTCTGATGTTACCAATGCATTTGTTTATGAAAAGCATGATATTTATATGTAGGATTTTAAAATCTTGGATTCCTGTGTAAGACTATATCTGCCCCACTGACAACTCATTCTATACATTATTTATTTTATTGCTATGACATTTTTCTTTGCATGTGTCAAGAGGAAGCATAGAATTGGCCATGCATGGTGTAAGCAAAGCTTCATTCAAGAGAGTAGCCTAAAATTCTGCTAAGGGCAGATGAATAATGTAGAAAAGCTGTCCAGCAGGCCAGCAGCTTAAGAAGAGATCCAAAGATGTGGGATGCCAAGCTGCCAGGTGGACTGTTGAGAGGAGAGAGTCTGTTTCAAAAGATTAAATATATCAGAAAAGAGTAGCCAAAATGTGCCATATGAGCTAAAGATCTGGAGCC
Organism: Micromys minutus; assembly: GCF_963924665.1. Lineage (NCBI taxonomy): Eukaryota > Metazoa > Chordata > Mammalia > Rodentia > Muridae > Micromys > Micromys minutus. Next base: position 29,731,030 of record NC_137970.1, on the reverse strand, counting down.
AGGCCTGATGGCCCACCTCTGTGATCCCAGCACTCAGGAGCCTGAGACAGGAGGATCACAAATTCAAGCCAGCCTGGGATGCATAGCAAGATGCTGAAGATAAGTAAAAGAGACAAAGGAAGAAGAGGAACAGAGAGGGGGGAGAGGAAGAGGAGGAGGAAGTATAAACCCCAATTCTCAGGCCATGTAGTTCATGGAGCTTATAGAAATGTCTATAACATGAATGCCCATATTGTATGTGTTTTGATGTCCATTTAGAAATTCTAGTTCCCTGTGATGTCTGATTTGAGTGTTAGAAGAAAAGCATAGGGCACTTTATATGTTTGCAACCTCCAGTTTGGCCCACAGTCCTCTGCTGGCTTCTGTATCTCTGAGTTCTCTTACAGGCTTACTTTGCCCTCTTTGGGAAGGATCCCTGCTTCACTCAGCCTCTACATACAGAAGAAACAATTCTAAGAGTCATGGTGGCCAATCCTTAATGCACTTCAACCATCCTGCAGCCTGTTCTTGCTTGATACATTTTGTACTGGGGTATGCATTGGCTACATTTCTCTTTGTTGGGACAAAACACCTGGCATTCTGGCTCACAATTTGGGGGTACAGTGTGTCATGATGGGACAATCATGGCTTTATAAGACTGGAAGGCAGCTAGATACATTAAATCCACAGTCAGCAAGTACTGATGAATGTTGGTGCTCAACTTTTTTTCTACATTTTATTCAGCCCAGGACCCCACCCATGGAATAGTACTACTTGAATTTACTGTGTGTGTGTGTGGGGGGGGGGGTCATCCCACCTAAATTTACCTAAACTAGGAATACTTTTACAGATATGCCCAGGTTGTTTGTCTCCTAGGTGAGTCTATATCAGTTAAATTGGCAATCAATGTCAACTATCATAAGCTTCTCTCGGCTGCGTATTCCTTTAGAGGACAAGATATCACAGCAAAGTTACCTATCCGGATATTAGAGAGGCAGCTCTGTGCATTCATAAACACTGTCCTTCAATCACTAGTGTATTATGCTGTACCAGTACTTTCTCCTAGAATCTCAAGCTGTATTGCTAAATCAACTTTACCACTCCTAGTCTATCCTTTTCTTTGAGTAATTATCCCTGTCTGCAAATCCACTTTCCCTGTAATCAACCTGCCTGATCTATCTGTACAGATCATTTATTTATTTATCTTTACTTCCTTTACATGACTGTTTTATCTGAATGTGTCAGTGAGTGAGTGAGTGAGTGTGTGTGTGTGTGTGTGTGTGTGTGTGTGTGTGTGTACCATATGCATGTCAGATGCTTCTGGAGGCCAGATGAACATGGTAGAGTTCCTAGACTTGGAGTTACAGACAACCAGCCACTATGTGGGTGCTGAGACCTGAACCCAGGAATGCTGCAAGTACAGCAAGTACTATGAACCACTGAGCCATCTCCCCAGATTCCCCTGTATAGATTTTTGTATTGATCTCAAGCTGTGAGCTTAAGCTGAAGCTTTTATTGCTTCAGGGTCCATGTGTGATGGGTATTTCACTTCTCTGCTCAGAGGGTGGAAATGCACAACACATTAAGTCTCTGTGCTCGCCTGACTGGACCTCTGCTGTACTGAGTAGGCCAGTTCCCTGCAGAGTGGGCTGGTTATGCAACTGTTCGCTCTCCTATTATTATAATAATAAGCATCTTTTGCATAAATCTCTAGCAATAATTTGTGCCTCTGGTAATATTTTCGGGAAGAATCATAAAAATGAAATTGTAGCCACAAGGTATAAATGTTCAAAGTGGTCTATGAGTTACTTTTTACAAGGGCAGTTCCTGACTCCAGTTCCATCTACCACAAAGCACAATAGAAACTGCACATTGGAGCAACATTCTTGAATTTCTAAGGGTGAGGGCAATAGCTGCACTGATTACGTCAGCTGGAGCCAGAAGGCCTTGCTGTTAACTCTGGCTTTGAGACGGTGTAACTAGAATGGATCGCTGAGCTCTTCCTCCCTTTCTTTTCCTCTTTCACTTCGCCTCTCCTCTCTTCTTCCATCCTCTTTTTTTTCTGCCTCTTTCTCTTCTCTCCCTGCTCTTCTCCTTTCTCTAGCTTGGCAGGTTCTTACTCCATAGTCCAGATTGTTTTCAAGGTTGGCACAATCCTTTTGTTCTACCTTATCAATTGCTTGAATTAGAAGCATCAGCCTTTGAGCCCAAGTCACTTATCAAAAATCCAGTTTTTTCACGTGTGTAAGGGGATTGAAGATATTTTCTCAACCAAAGCGCTGGGGCAAATATGGAAGATATGTACCTATGCAGGTTTAGTGTGTCTCCTTTAAGTGCTTCGGGGGGGGGGGGAACCAGGTGATTCTGGAGCCCAATAAGAGTTTATATTGTTATTACCAACAGTGATCTGACAGCTCTGCCAGGGACCTTCGCTAGTGCTAGCTGAAAACAATCTTTTCCTTTTGCTCTTTTCTCCATTTCTGTGCCCATGACCCCCTCCTTCCTCTTTGCTTTTCTCTGCCGCTGCTCAAGCATAAATGCCATGTATTGGAGGTTTTCCAGAAACCCCGGGATGACACTATACCAAGCTTCATCAAGGTAAAAGCCACGTGGAGAATGTAAGGCTTTGGGCTAGCATTGCTGTTTTACAGATGGTTCCCAAGTTTGGAATTCAGCTGACAGCCGTACTTGCCAACAACAGCAAAGTGAGAATACAATTCAGCACCTCATTAATACCAATATTATTACATGTGTGGTTTTCATTTCACATTTAATATTTATTTTTCTCAGGAGGAGGCCAGGCCTAAATTAAGCATGTTACAGTCATCCAGAAGTAAGGTCAGGAAGGTACTGAGAGATGGGGAGAGGCCAGGAATTCGGCAGGAAGCAGGGATGATGTGGCTGAACTCAGCTTATGTGCTGATGCTCGAATAGGAAAGGTATCCTGGTTGTCCAGATTCAAGGAGTACCACAATGTCACACTGCACAACAAACCTAACACAAGAGATTTATAGTCACAAGAGGGTGGCTGCCTCTGCTCTGGGGAGAAACAGGAGGAAACTGAGCAAGAGGCAGGCTTTATATAGGGTTTCTTGGTGTGTGTGTGTGTGTGTGTGTGTGTGTGTGTGTGTGTGTGTGTGTGTGTGTGTGTGTGTGTGTTGGGGGGTTGGGGGATGTTCCAGGGTGGTCTGGGCCTGGAGGGATTTGGGGACCTGATATTGGGGCAAGTTCAAGGATTGGTGGGATTTTCTGGTCTGATCATGGTTTATTTTTGTTTGTTTGTTTTGTTTCCTGTAGGGAGGGACTTGGTCACTCTACCTCTCTGAGGTCCTGGGAAACACCTTTTAGGTTCTTACAGAAGTCTAGGGCTGGGGAGCAGGGCTTAGATGTTTCTCAGGGTCTTCCACTCACTGACTATCACTCGGGACCTTAAAGATTAAGTGGACTTGGAGTGATAGGATGAAAGCCATGAGGTGAATGCCCACATAAACACTGATTTGCCCACCTATTCGCTCTGAGGCAACGACCCCTTCCAGTGACTGAACTCACACCATGGGGTGAATTCAAACATTTGCACTGATCTGCACACCAGCAACTACCCCTCCAATCAGGGCAAAAGAACTTTAGAGACAGCCCACTTGCTTCCGAGATGAGAAAAACTGAAACTCAGCAAAGTTAAAAATAACTTGGTCATTGTCATCTGCCCCATTCTGAATAGACCCAATGCAGAGCTGAGACCTCTTTTGTTGCTCAGTCCAACACAAGAGAGATACTGCCTCCTTCCCTTTCTTGTGCATTTGTGATGGGTTTATCATGACAGTGCTTTTTGACTGGCCTTAAACAAAATAGAAACCCACTGGAAAAATCAGTGGTTTAATTGCTTCCTGGAATTAAATTTGTGTGCTAGAAACTATAGGAGGACATTCATATGTGGAATTTTGTTTCAATTGGACTGATAAGAACTTTATCTCTGGAGAGAAAGACCTGGGGAAGCAAAGCTGTTTCTAATCTATTTCCAGTAAATTGAAAGGGCAATGAAGTACTTTGAGCTTCTCTTCAGTAGGATAAAGGTCAAAGCCTAATGCCCGCATGATTTCCCTCCTCCTCCTCCTTTAAGTTCTTTTAGTCTGTGTATATGTAGCAGCTGGGACCAGGCACCATGTTCAAGGGTGTTGTGAGCCGAGGATTAAAAGCACTATGAGCCCATGATTACCAGAGTTTGGGATTTTGTTTTAGATTAGGTCCTGGGACAACTGTAAATGATTCTGAACAGGGAAAATGACACATCTGCATAATTCTGGAGGAGGAAAGAGTGAGCTGGGAGCCATGTGTGATAAAAAAGAAAAGCTTGAAAGATTGAAGTCTGGCAGGCCTGCCAGAAAACAGATCAAATCATTGCAGAGGCTGGCAATGTATCTCGGCAGTAGGTCACTTGCATAGTGTGTGTGGAGCCCTTGGTTTGAGCCTCAGCCCCTGTCATTTTTTAAGACAGCCTGAAATAGGGTTTCAGAGCTGTGGATTATCTTCTCACTCAAGTGGCTTCAGAAGCAGGCTTTGCAACAAAGGATTCCGATGCAACCGGTGTTTGCTGGAGATGACCCTAGGATCACTGGCCAAGGACAGGGAAATGGAGGGGGCAGAAAAAATAGTAACATGCAAGGGTTAGGATTGGTTTTGGGTTTGGGTTAGGGAAAGGCAGCTTCCTTACTGAGGCCACACTGAAGTTGCTTCTAGACCCACTAACTCCATTTATCTATCTTTTATCTATCTATCTATCTATCTATCTATCTATCTATCTATCTATCATCTATCTATTAATTGGTTTGGCTGTTTCATACATGTGTATACTGACTTTTAGTTCTTTCCAACCCTTCTTTCTCTCATCCTCCAATCTCTCCTATTGAACCACTTTCTCCCAACCAGTTCTCCTTCTGTTTCCCTGTTTTCTCTGTGTGTGGGACTCACAGAGTTTAACTAAAGTTTCTTTCCTGAGCCTGGCTAGGAGCTTATATACTGGAGCAAAAGCAGTTTAACAGTGGCTACACCACTGATGAAAATGACACCCCCACCTCTAAGAACCATTAACTGTCAAAAGTCCTTTAGGGAGAGGTGGGGCCTCTTAGGCCCTATCAATGATGAAGTGTTGATAGACCCAATATTGTGCTGGTCTTCTGTAGATAACCACAGCTGCAGTGAGTTCTTGAGTGCAGTGGTCATAAAGCCATGTCCAGAAAACAGGTTTTTCCTTCCCGTCTTCCCATTCCATGACTCTGATATTATTTCTGTCTTCTCTTCTGGAATGTTCAGTGTAACTTGAAACATTTAGCAAAAAATAGTGGTAGGGTAGCTCCCTCTCTCAGGACCTGAGACCTCCTAAACCAGGAGCTCTTGGCCAGATTTATAGAACCACGGCTGTGTTCCCTTCTGTGGACTGACCCTCAAGTCCAGGTTCACAGAACCAGGCATGAGTTCCCTTCTATAAAGAGGGCGTCAAATCCAGTAGAGAAGTAGTGGTTAGCCCCATACCTGTCACCACATAATTGCACTAGAGGGCCAGACACACTAGTTCCTCATTACTCAAGGTTTGCCATGTCTGGAGGGACAGAGGTATTCCAACAAAAGTGCCCTTAGGAAGATGGTGGAAGTTTCCAGCAATAAACACCCTTCAAAGTAAAGAAATAAATGTCAAGAAGAATATTGGTAGAGGGCAAACCATATTTGATTTTGGTGTTTATTTCTCCCTGATGATACTTGAACAGGTTTGAATCTTGTAAATGGAGTTTATCTCTGGGAGTAGGAAGACTTCTAATTAACATTCTTCTATGAATTCTGTGGTTGATTCAGTTCCAAAAATAGCCCATTCTATGAGCACACATTATTATATTCTTGCTTATATTTAATTCTAACTTTAATGGCTGTTTCAAGAAGTGTAACCCTGGGCCGCATACACGTTAATCCAACACTCTGTCACTAAGTTATACTCCCAGTCCCAACCATCACATTTAATACATTCTCCTTTAAACAATTATACTCTGTAGTATAAAGTTACTTAAGGAACTTGCCATCAATGTTGTACATATATTGTAAATCCTAATTTTTAAATGCCCTATAATCATTTTACAGAATCCTGAAAATTATAGTAATGAAGGTAATAACTAGGCATAAGATATCTGAGGTGGGAAAGAAAAACATATTAAGACAACTTGCTATGACATACTTGAGTGAAGCTGGCAACAAGCAAGGTCTTCATCTCCAACATTTATTAGAATATATTCAAAGTCCAGCTTGGAAAATAGTAAGTTGCCAAGACTTCACACTGGAAAGCCTTGAGTATTCAAATCAGCATGACAGATTCTTCTCTTCAGAACCATGCATTTCAAAATTTAAGAAATTTGAGGAATTTCTGGAAAATTGCATAGTAGCTCAATGGCAATGGCAATGTGATCTTTGGGGGGAATTAAGTTTTCCTGGCATTTATGACCCTTAAAAGTAATCTTCTTTATTCTCCTTTCATTAGTTTATTAAGTTGGTACAGAGTAGGAAAGCACTAACAGCTCCCAGGATGGGTTTTGGAGCACTGATGTATACGTAGTGAACTTGAGTGCCAAATAACCAGCCCTTGAAAAATCTGTTTAGATCATGGAAGTAGAAAAGTTAAACCTTAGAGAATCTGTATGAATGTAAGGCCATGAATGAACACGTGGCACCCCTGAGTGAGATAGCATTTACTTGATTATTGTGTGGTCCTTTCCTTCGATGGGAGTCTATGTAACTCCTAAGGAGTTGGTCTGAGAGACTCCTGTTACTTTTATACCAATCACATTGGCCACACGTGTTGAGCCCAATTTCAGTGAACACATTCATATTCACCCAGTGGATATTTATTAAGAACCTGATGACTGCAAGGCACTGAAGTCAAGTTTTAGGGAGCTTGTAAAGGCACACTTATACTGGAGGACTCCAGAATCCAGTGGGCAAGCTAATCCACATTCAGAAAGTCTCAAAGTAAAAAAGATGAAATGTTCCCCTTCCCTTTCCTGTCTCTAATCCCTCATATGTACATGTATATGTGTATGTATTGTCTATGTCTATGTATATGTACATGTACATATATATACATATATATTTAGCTCTCTTTCAAATTTATAGCCTCTACTTTTTCATTATTTCTTGTTACAAGAATATGTACATATATTTCTAAATACATGAATACTGCTGTTCAGTCTGTATAATGTTCCCATGTTATGTATGTATTCTGTATATGCATGATTGTAGGACTAATCAATTAATATTGGGTAACCAATTGGTGTGTTACTCCCTGAGGAAGACCATTTCTCCCCTATTCAGATTTTTTTTAGTTGTTTTTTTGTATAAGATCTTTCCTTGTCCATGTGGTCTTTCCATGTCCAGTTTGGCATGTCTATTGGTGTTATCCATGTTCACCTCATATTTGTACAGTCATATTGGTGAGACTTTAAGGGTGTACTTTCTGATATTGCTAGAAGACACAAACAACAAATTCCCTGATCCTCTAGCTCTTATGATCTGTCTGGCCCCTTATTCACAATGTTTCCTGAGTCTTGGGCGCTAGAGTTGTTTTGTAGATGATGTATCCATTGAAACTGGGCTTCATAACTCTGTATTTTGATTGGTTGATTTTTTTTCTTCTGTAAAGGTTCCCATACATGCATAACTTCCCTAACCCTAGGCAGTTGACTAAGTTTCCAGTACCAGGCAAAACTTCTCTTGTTGAATGCATCTCAAGTCAACATAGAGACCTATTGGTTACCACCAAGGTATGTGTGCCATGACTACACTCTTAGGCAGTATGATTATTTTAATATGCTTGGCCCAGGGAGTGGCAGTATTAGGAGGTGTGGTCTTGCTGGAGAAGGTGTCGCCTGATTGGAGTAGATGTGTCATTATGGGTATGGTCTGAAGGACATTCATCCTAGCTCCCTGGAAGCCAGTCTTCACCTAGCAGCCTTCAGAAGAAGATGTAGAACTCTCAGCTCTGCCTGCACCACACCTTTCTGGATGCTGCCATGCTCCCACCTTGATGATACTGGACAGAATCTCTGAACCTGTAAACCAGTCCCAATTAAATGTTGTCCTTATAAGAGTTACTTGGACATGGTGTCTGTTCACAACAGTAAAACCTTAACTAAGATAGGCAGACACCATACATACTCTTAACAATTACACTATCTACCATACAGCATTAAAAAATGAACTTGGACGTTTTATTTCTTTTATTGGTTTTAAAAGCTCGGGGCTCTCTCTCCTTATTTTTTATGTATGTACATATGTTTGTGCATATTTGTGTGCAAGTGGGAACACATGTAGAGGTGAGAGAACAATCTCTGGTGTCATCCTCTATATATATCCATATCCTTTGAGATGTGGTCTCTCATTGGCCTACACCTCATCATTTAAGCTAGGCTTGTTGGCTAGTAAACTTCTGGTACCTGCATGTTTTCAGTTTTTAGGGTTGGGATTAAAAGCATATGTCACCAGGCCTGCCATTTGTGTGTGTGTGCGGTGTGCGGGGGGGGGGGGGGTAATATTCCAGCTAAACTCTTATGTTTTCACAGCAAGTACTTTACTGATTGAGCTGTGTCCCAAGCCTAATTTATTTATTTTACTTTTGTGGTGCTCATATCCAGAGCCTCAAGCATTCTACACAGGAGCTCTGCTGCTGAATACAATCACAGCTACACACAATAATTAAAAAAAATAGATCCTATGTCAGTGGTTTTCAAACTTCCTAATGCTGCAACCCTTTAATATAGTTCTTCATATTGTGCTGACCCTCAACCATAAAATGATGTTATTGCTACTTCATAACTGAACTTTTACTGCTGTTATGAAACATAATATAAAATATCTGCTATGTGGGATATCTGGTATGCAAGTCAGGGGTTGAGACCCACAGGTTGAGAACATCTGTCCTATGTGAATAAATAAAGCTTTAGTTACTTTGAAAAATTCTTTGGGGTACAGGATTTGCATTTTCATTTTTGAATTCTACACTTGGAACAGAGCCAGGTTCCAGAATATTCTTGATAAATATTAATTAAATGAATGAATAAATGAATCCAAAACACCGGTGCAACTCTTTTTATCTGTTTAGAGACATACACATTTATTCACCATCATGAGGGAAGGCTGCAGTGAAGAGGTGGCATCTGGCTTGGGTTAGCCTGATGGTAAAGACGCATAGATGGGGATGAGCAAATGCCATTGTCACCTTCCATCACTGTGGCAAAACCAACTTGGGGAGGAAGGGCTTTGTTTAGTTTATATGTCCCAATCACAGCCCATCATGGAGGCAAGTCAGGGTAAGAACTCAAGGCAAGAACCTGGAGGTAGGAACTGAAACGAAGGCCATGGAGGAGTGCTGCTTACTGGCTTGTTCAGTGCTTGCACCTGGGTTCCTCAGCCTTTGGGGTACTCGCACAGTGACTGAGTAGTTGACCAGTCTTCCAGGCTGGGTGTCTCAGCAGTTCTAATCTGGAGCTGAAAACTTGGAAGGCTCTTGATTCCATAAAGACTGGTCATAGGCAATATAGGTGATAGGCAAATGAATCAGCAATGGAGCAAATCAACTCTGTAGATATAACAAGCAAATTATATCCTTTTTATCTGGTCCCTATCAGAAAGTGCCTCCCATAACTGGGGTGGGGCTTCCTGCATCAATTAAGATGGACAGTTATTCAAGCAAGGCCTCCTACTCAGATGATATAACTTATGGCAAATTGACATTATAAAACATAATTACATATGTTAGCCTCTTTCTCTCCTTCCTTCTTCTTTCTTTATCTTTCTTTCATTTGTTCATTGGCATGTAATTGTGTGTGTGTGTGTGTGTGTGAGAGAGAGAGAGAGAGAGAGAGAGAGAGAGAGAGAGAGAGAGAGAGAGAGAATATACATGCATGACTTGCATGTGGAAGTAATAGAACAACTCTGTACAGTTGGACTTCTCCTTTCATCTTTATGTGGGATCCAGGAATCAAACTCAGTTTATTAGACTTTCATGTCAAGCCCTTTACTCACTGAGCCAACTAGCAGACATGACATCTTTTTGTTCAACACTGACTTGAATTTGTCTCTTGGGAAGAAAATGCTTGGCTAGAGGGCCTATATCCTATTACTGCCTCCAGAAACTAAGAGAATGTTGGGGACGGAGAGAAGAGGTACATGTTCTACAAATGACAGCCCCCCACAATGTTTGAGAGGCTGAGAAGTTTGAGGCTTCCCTACCTGAAATGAGTTTGTTAGGCTAGGTCCAATCCTGGAGGTGAGGACTCAAGCGTAACTAGAGAGGAGGGCATGCTTGTCCTGAGCACAGGGGAATTGCTCAACAGGCCACTTCTAGATCTACCCAGATTTGAAGGGTCGCTGCTATTGAGAAACAACTGTCAGAGTGAATCTTCTGGAAAGCTTGGTGACATGGCTTGTAGAGCCCATCTCATGTCAGGGGTAGTGACTGTTTCTGGTGACAAAGAAGGCTATTGGCAGATTCTGAATGTCTGGACAGCACAAAAGCTCGAGATGAAATCCTGTCCCTCTGAAGGAGATTACATCCATTGGGACTTTGTAAGTGTGTGAGGGACTGAACTTTAGAAATTTGTATTTAGGGGCAATTATCTTGTAACAAAAGGAAAAATTCATAGGATACCTTTAGAGAATTCGGTGATACTCTAAGGCTACCAGGAAAGGGTTCCTGTGGCTGATACCTTGATTGTATAAGCTTTGTTGACAAACAGCCCAAGTAGAATGGTTTAGGGTTTCATAATGTTGTAAGGTTAGTGGAGGGCCTCCTGGCATCATGTTAGCTGTATGCTGGCCCTATTCTTAATTCAAAAAATATAAACATCCATGCACCTCCACTCTTATATAGCCACTATGAAGAAAGCACCATTAAGTGAAATGAGAAAATCCTGGGCACAAAATATAGGCTGCATAGTCTTTTGCTACTTAATGACATCAGGGCTCGGCAAAAGCTAGGGCAGGGTGGTTGGATAGAACTTGTTAGAAGCACTTGTCCAGGACGTTAACATTGTTAGCTCCAGTGTCTCAAACTCGGAGACTATACCCTCCAGAGCAACTGCTCAAGTTTTTGAACATGAGAAATCCCTCTTCTTCCAGCATGTCACCTACTCACACGACACTGAGGACAGAAGCAAGATAGAAAGCCCTGCCCTTTGTGCTCTATGGCCTCCAGACACACAGAATCCTTCTCCATCCTATCCTCAGTCTTCCTTTCTTTTCTGAGGAGTGTCCACTTTCCTACCACCACATGGGCAATTGGGGATCCTCCCTTCCGGTTCCTCAGCTACAGGGATCTCCTGTACCTTTAACCCCGGTCTCCCTTATGGCTTTTCTTCGGCTGGGATACCAAGCTTTGCCATCAAGTTCTCTTCATGACACATTTCCCCCAGTCCGGGTCCATGTAACATTGTTAAGTTCTGATCTTCACATCTAACCTCCAACCCATCATTCAAAGCAGTGCACCTTTTCTTCCTCTCCTAGGAGTCTCTGCAACTACTCCCACCTGGAGCGGGGTTAAGGATATGCTAATCATCAAAGCCAGTTCACAGCATAGTGTGGCCTCTAGGCTTCTCATGCTCTCTTTCCAAATATATGTTTTGATGCCCCACTGCAAAATTTGATCCAAATATCAAAAAAGCAAATGAAAAACATTTAGAAAGCACAATAAAAATCTATAATACTCTTCGCTGCCTACACAAATATAAAACAAATTCAGGATTTCTTTTTCTTTTTGTCCTCTTTGAGACAAGGTCTCCTGGGATTCAGCCTGGCTTTGAACTTACTGTGTAGCGGAAGTTGGCCTTGAAATTCCTGATCTTCTTGATTCTACCTCCCAAGGGTTAGGATGAGTATCTATGTGCCCAACTTAAGAAGGGAAATTTTAATGAGAGTTTCAAAGGAAAAATAATATTGTTATGAATGAGCATATTCATGCAATCTAGAGTTAACGTCCTCCTTACCGAGAAACTTATCTAAGAAAGGCTATGCATGTTGGTAGAGTGCTTGCCTAACATTCGTGAAGCACTAGGTCTCTGTGTACTACCTAAATCATATATGGTGTCTATCATTTCAGAAGGTAAAGGTGGGAGAATCAAAAGTTTAAGGGCATCCTCCACTATAGTGAGTTCCAGGCCAGCCTGGGTACAAGATATGTTGTCTCAAAAGCAAAAAGAAAAAATGTGTCTATCAAAATGAGGAAATAATTTTTAAAAAAGCATTTGGAAAAAGAAGAAAAATTATCAAAAGTACTCAAAATATCTCATGTAAAACTATATACTTTTTCTGCTGGGTGTGGTGGCATATGCCTTTAATCTGCAGGGGCAGAGAAGCAGAGGGGCAGAGGGACAGAGGGGCAGAATGGCAGAGAGAGGCAGAGAGAGGCGGAGAGAGGCAGAGGCAGGTGGGCCTCTGTGAGTTTGAGACCAGCCTGCTCTACAAAGTGAGTTTCAGGATAGCCAGGGCTGTAAAACAGAGAAACCTTGTCCCAGGGAAAAATTCTTCCAAAACCAACAACAAAATGCAAAACCTTTTCTTTATTTTTGAAATTGGTACATAATGTTATACATATGATAATTTTCTGTGTGTGTATGTATGTATGTAATGACCAAGTCAGTGTAGTTACAATTTCTGTCTCTTCTATCATAATGTTATTTTTTTGATATGAAATTTCACTCTGAATATAATTTAATGAGATTGGGGACTATAATAAAACCAAAATGTATAGTTTAGTACACTACAAGTTACTTAAAATACAAATATTTTCAGGAAAACTTTATTGCCTGTTTAAAATAATGGTGCTTTAGCTAACATTTTAGAAAGATTTATGGATAGTTTAATTTGAAAATAAAGCACTGCATTCAATTCTCTTTGGATGATGTAATAAAATAATAAATTAGGCAAAACAGAGATTGCTCCCTGGGCATAAGGGGCAACTCTGGCCCACTGTTTGATTAAGCTCAGCTGCTGAAGTGAGAAAGAATATTTTCACCCATGGAAATGATCTAAAAATTCAAATTTCAGAATTGACAGATTACGTGTTGCACGAGCACATCTCCATACCCACTCATGTCTACTTTGCTGCCCTCTTTGCCCACAGCAACATAATGTCTGACTTAAAAATCCTAAAAGACTTTACTTTCTCAAGGCTGGGGATTTGTCTCAGCTGGTAGAGTGCTAGCCTGACATGCACACAGCCTTGAGCTCCATCCCCAGCACCTCTCATAGGAGTGTGGCAATGCACACCTGTCATACAAGCACACGGGAGGTAGACGAAGGAGGGTCATAAGTTCAAGGTCATTCTTGCTAAATAGAAAGTTCAAGGTCATCTTAGGCTAAGTGAGACTGTTTCAAAAACATTAAAAACTGAGTTTACCTCTGTCCTATTACAAACAAGTTTAACAACACCTCAACTTAAGTCCTTATAGTATTTGACCTTTAGACTATCTCATTTACTATATTTGAATTTTATAGAAGTTAGCTCTTACCAAAATATTATTGTATATAAAACATATCTAAAGAAAATCTAAAGAATATTATTGAAAATTGTATTAAATGGGCAATACCAACGTCAAAAATCTTCCTCAGTAGGTTTTAGTATATACTAGCATACAAAAATAATAAGAATTAAGTAAACATCCCAGGAGTAGATTATATAGTTTAAGGAGGAGGAGGTGCAAAATGTAATAATTAGCATTAGAAGGCAGACAGAGGCAGACAGACAAATAGAACATTTGGAAGTCAAGAAAATGGGGCAACTGTTCAGATCTATGGGTCACCAAACTGCAAAAGCATTTTTGGAGTTGTCTGCTGAAAAAAAAAAAAAACTTTTGTAATTAATTAAGGATCAGGGGATATATTTTTAAGAACTCAGGCTTATATCAATGATATTTTACTGAGGTATCAATGCTTTTTTCATCTCCATAAGAAAATAATTTGTTCTATATTAAAGCTGGCTGATTTATTAGATAAATAAACAAACTTCTGTGTATAAAAATAAGTTGAAGCATAAAAGAGGATATTATGAAAATGAAAAATTAGAATATACTATTGAATCTGAAGTGATTCCAAATGATGTTTGGGAATCTCTTTGGAATAAAGAACACATTTTTTTTTAAAATATTAAGAAAGCATGGCCTAATGAGACAATGCAGTAACTCAAGCACTTGTCCAAGCTTGAGGACCAGTTTCCCAGACTCCATGTAACGGAGAATTAGTAGTGTCTCTATAACCCCAGTGCTCATAAGGCAAATACAAGAGAATTTCCAGAAGCCCACAGACCAGTTAGCCTAGTGTGCACAGTAGGAAATAACAAGAGACTCTACCACAAACAAGATGGAAGCCAAGGTCTACCATTGCAGATTGCCCTCTGATTTTGACACAACACATGCATAGCACATGCCTGCACTCACTCACATGCTCAAACACATTAGACACACATGAAAATAAAAACATCAAGGCAGCTCTCCGGCCCTGAGAGAGGGCCAGGCTACTGTGATCAAGACTCAAGACCCGCCTGCACACAAATGAGCCCCCAGAGAAGTCTTGCAAGAGCTCTCCTACCTGAGCCCATGGAGGCAGAACAGAGCCACTGCAATCAGAACTCACTACCTGCTCCCAAAGAGACAAACATCCAGAAGTAATTTTCTTCCTGAGCCTATGGGCACTCAGATCCACTTGAGAGACAGGCTCCCGTCAGAGACAACACAACCACCTGTAATCACAGACAAGATGGCAAGAGGAAAGCAAAGGAATCTAAACAATGGAAACAAAGACAACTTGGCAACATCAGAACCCAGCTCTACCACCACAGCAAGTAGTGGATTGCCAAACACACCAGAAAAACAAGACCTAGACTTGAAATCATACTTCATGATGATGATGGAGATCTGGGAGAAGCACGTAAATAACTCCCTTAAACAATTACAGGAGAATCAGGAAAAATCACTCAAAGAACTACAGGAAAACACAAACAAACAGATAAATGATTTGAAAATGGAAATAGAAACAATAAAGAAAACAAAAAAGAGACAACCTGGATATGGAAAACAACCAAACAGACAAACAAAAAACATACAAACAAAAAAAAAAAATCAGGAGTCAGAGAGACAAGCATCAACAACAGACTACAAGAGATGGAAGAAAGGATCTCAGGGGCCAAAGACAACATAGAAAACACAGACAAAACAGTCAGAGAAAATGCCAAAACCAAAAACTCCTAACCCAAATTTTCCAGGAGATCCAGGACACAATGAGAAAATCAAACCTAAGGATAATAGGTGTAGAAGAGGTTGAAGAATATCAACTAAAAGGTACAGTAAATATCTTCAACAAAATCATAGAAGAAAACTTTCCTTCCCTTAAGAATGAGATGACCATGAATATACAGGAAGCCTACAGAAATCCAAATAAATTGGACCAGAAAAGAAATTCCTCCCGACACATTATAGTCAAAACACCAAATATTCGAAACAAAGAAAGAATCTTAAAAGCTGTAAAGGAAAAAGGACAAGTAACATATAAAGGCAGATCAATCAGAATTACACTAGACTTCTCAACAGAGAATATGAAAGACAGAAAATCCTATACTGACTCATACAGACATAAGAGAACACAAAGATGGAGAAACCAAGATATTCCAGGGCAAAACCAAATTTACATAATATCTGTCCACAAATCCAGCTCTACAAAGGATGATAGATGGAAAAATTCAATAAAAGGAAGGAAACTACACACAAGGAAAAGCAATCATCATCATCATCATCATCATCATCATCATCATCATCATCATCATGCATAAAAGAAGAAAAGCATACAAATATGTCTTCCTCTAACAACAAAAATAACAGGAAACAAAAAACACTATTCCATAATTTCACTTAACATCAATGGACTCAATTCTCCAATAAAGAGACATAGGCTATCAAACTGGATACATAAACAGAATCCAGCATTTTGCTGCATATAGGAAATTCATGTCAGAGACAAAGACAGACACAACCTCAGAGTTAAAGGCTGGGAAAAAAATCCAAGCAAACGGGCCCAGGAAACAAGATGGAGTAGCTATTCTAATATCAAATAAAATAGATTTTCAACCAAAAGTCATCAAAAAGATAAGGATAAACACTTTTTTTTTCATCACAGGTAAAATCTATCAGGTGAACTCTCAATCTTGAACATCTATTCTCCAAATACAAGGGCAACAACATTTATAAAAGAAATCCTACTAAAGTCTAAAGCATATATTACACCATACACAAAAATAATGGGAGACTTCGACACTCCACTTTCATCAATGGACAAATCATGGAGACAGAAACTGAACAGAGACACAGCAAAGCTAGCAGAGGTTATGAACCAACTGTAATTAATAGACATTTACAGGACATTTCATCCAAAAACAAAAAAATATATACTTGCTTCTCAGCTTCTCCAAAATTGACCATATAATCAGTAACAAAACAGGCCTCCACAGATACAAGATCGTAATACCACCATGCATCCTAGCAGATTACCATGGACTAAGGCTGTTCTTTAATAATAACAAAAACAACAAAAAACTCACATACACATGGAAGCTGAACAATGCTCTTTTCAATGATAACATGGTCAAAGAAGATATAAAGAAAGAAATTGAGGATTTTTTAGAATTTAACAAAATTACACCACTACATATCCAAACTTATGGGATGCAATGAAAACAGTACTGAGAGGAAAACTCATAGCTCTGAGTGCCTCCAAAAAGAAGCTGAAGAGAATATACATTAGCAGCTTGACACCACAGCTGAAAGCTCTAGAACAAAAAGAAGCAGATACACCCAAGAGGAGTAGATGGCAAGAAATAATGAAACTCAGAGAAGAAATCAACCAAATAGAAACAAGAAGAACTATACAAAGAATCAACAAAACCAAGAGCTGTTTTTTTTTT
The DNA here is from genome assembly GCF_963924665.1 of Micromys minutus. Classification (NCBI taxonomy): domain Eukaryota; kingdom Metazoa; phylum Chordata; class Mammalia; order Rodentia; family Muridae; genus Micromys; species Micromys minutus. The sequence continues at coordinate 29,714,073 of NC_137970.1, read as the reverse complement.
GAGAAAACCAACAAGATCGATAGACCCTTAGACAGACTAACTCTAGGTCAAAGACAGAGTATCCAAATTAATAAAATCAGAAAGTGGAGACATAACAACTGAAACTGAGGAAATTCAAGAAATCATCATATCCTACTACAAAAGCCTATACTCAACAAAACTGAAAAATCTGGAGGAAATTGATAAATTTCTATACAGATACCAGACACCAAAGTAAAATGAGGATCAGATAAACCATCTAAACAGTCCCATAACCTCTAAAGAAATAGAAGCAGTCATCAAAAGCCTCCTAAACCAAAAAAAAAAAAAAAAAAAAAAAAAAAAACCAAAAACAAACAAACAAACAAACAAAAAAACCCCAGGACCAGATGGGTTTTGTGGAGAATTCTATCAGACTTTTATAGAAGACCTAATACCTATACTCTCCAAAGTATTCCACAAAATAGAAACAGAAGGAACACTACCCAACTCATTCTTCGAAGCCACAATTTTGCTCATACCTAAACCCTACAAAGAAAGAGAACTTTAGACCAATTTCTCTCGTGAGCATAGATGCAAAAATACTCAATAAAATTCTTGCAAACCGAATCCAAGAACACACCAAAATAATCATCCACCACGACCAAGTAGGTTTTATCCCAGGGATACAGGGATTGTTCAACATACAGAAATTCATCAACGTAATCCACCATATAAACAAACTCAAAAAAAAAAAAAAAAACCCACATGATCCCCTCATTAGATGCTGAGAAAACATTTGACAAAATACAACACCCCTTCATGATAAAAGTCTTGGAAAGATCATGAATCCAAGGCCCATACCTTAACATAGTAAAAGCAATATACATCAAACCAGTAGCCAACATCAAACTAAATGGAGAGAAGCTTGAAGCAATCCCATTAAAATCAGGGACTAGACAAAACTGCCCACTGTCCCCTTACCTATTCAATATAGTCCTGGAAGTCCTGGACACTGCATTTAGACAATAAAGATAAATCAAAGTTATTCACATTGGAAAGTAAAAAGTCAAAATATTACTATTTACAGATGATATAATAATATAGTTATATGACCCCAAAAATTCCTCCAGAGAACTTTTACAACTAATAAAATACTTCAGCAAAGTAGCTGGATATAAAATTATCTCAAACAAATCAACTTCCTTCTCTACTCAAAGGATAAACAGGCTGAGAAAGAAGTTAGGTAATTGATACCATTTATAATAGTCACAAAGACTATAAAATAACTTAGGGTGACCCTAACCAAGCAAGTGAAGGATCTGTATGAGAAGAACATCAAGACTCTGAAGAAAGAAATTGAAGAAGATCTCAGAAGATGGAAAGATCTCCCATACTCATGGATTGGCAGGATCAACATTGTAAAAATGACCATCTTGCCTAAAGCAATCTACAGATTCAATAAAATCCCCATTCATAGAGTTGGAAAAAACAATTTGCAAATTCATCTTGAATAACAAAAAGCCCAGAATAGCGAAGGCTGTTCTCAAGAATAAAAACACTTCTGGGGGAATCACCATCCTTGATCTCAAGCTATATTACCAAGCAATTGTGATAAAAATTGTATGGTATTGATCCAAAAATAGGCATGTAGATCAATGGAACAAAACTGAGGACCCAGAAACGAACCCACATACCTATGGTCACTTGATATTTGACAAAGGGATTAAAAACATTCAAAAGAAAAAAGACTGCCTCTTCAGCAAATGGTGTTGGTTCAACTGGCAGTCAGCATGCAGAAGAATGAAAATAGATCCTTTCCTATGTCCTAGTAAAAAGCTTAAGTCCAAGTGGATCGAAGATCTCCACATAAAACCAGGTACACTGAAACTATTAGAAGAGAAAGTGGGGAAGAGCTTAGAACACATAGGCACAGGGGAAAAAATTCCTGAATGGAATACCAATGTGACCTCATGAAATAGCAAAGTTTCTGTAAGGTTAAACACACCGTTAAGAAGACAAAACAGCAACCTACAGATTGGGAAAGGATCTTTACTAATTTCACATCTGATAAGAGGCTAATATACAATATATACAAAGAACTCAGAAAGCTAGACTATAAAGAATCAAATAATCCTATTAAAAATGGGGTACAGAGCTAAACAAAGTATTTTCAACTGAGGAACATTGAATGGCTGAGAAGCACCTAAGGAAATGTTCAACATCCCTAGTCATCAGGGAAATGCAAATCAAAACAACCCTAAGATTCCACCTCACACCAGTTAGAATGACTAAGATCAAAAACACCAGCGACAGCAGATGCTGCAAGGATGTGGACAAAGAGAAACACTCCTCCACTGTTGGTGGGGCTGTAAGCTGTTATAACCACTCTGGAAATCAATCTGTCAGTTCCTCAGAAAACTGAGCACAGTACTACTTGAAAACCCAGCCACTCTACTCCTGGGCATATACCCCAAAGATGCTCCAACATATAACAAGGCACATGCTCCACCATGTTTATAGCAGCCTTATTTATCATAGCTAGAAGCTGGAAAGAACCCAGATGTCCATCAACAGATGAATGGATACAGAAAGTGTGGTATATTTACACAGTGGAGTTGCTGCTCAGCTATTAGAAACAAAGACTTCCTGAAACTCGTAGGCTAATTATGGAACAAGAGACTACCATCTTGAGTGAGGTAACCCAGTCACAAAAGAACACAATGGTATGTAATCACTGATAAGCAGCTACTAGCCCCAGAACGCTCTGAATTCCCAATACCCAAGAAACAATTCATAGACATTATGAAGCTCAAAAAGGAGGGTCAAAATGAGAATGCCTCAGTCCTTTTTAGAAAAGAGAACAAAACTCTCATGGGAGGAAATGTAAGGTCAAATAGAAGAACAGGGATTGAAGAAAAGATCACCCAGAAGCTGCCTCAACTGGGGATCCACCACATATTCAGTCACCTGATCCAAGCATTATAGCTGGTCCCAAAAAGTACTTACTGGCAGGAACCAGACAGAGATACCCCCCTGGGACTGTGCTAGATTCATATAGATACAGCTGAACATGCTTCTAGCTAACCATAGTACTGAACTGAGGAATCCCAATGAGGTTGCTAAAGAAAGGACCTAAGGAGCTGAAAGGGGTTGTGACCTCACGGGAGGATACCAACATTATCCACCAACAAAACCCTCCAAAACTTCCATGGAGTAAAACACCAAGCTTTGTGTGCACTTTGAGAAACCTATTGATCCAGTGGTTTATGTAGCTGAAGATAGCAGTGTCTGGCATCAATGTGAGAAGAGGCTTTTGTTCCAGAGAGGGTACGTTTTCCCAATGTAGGGGAATGCCAAGACAATGGGGTGGAGAGGGGGATCAGAAGGGAGTGCACGTTTGTGAAGGCAACTGGAGGGGGAGGAGGGATGGGAGCAGGCAAGGGTAAAGGGATAACATCTCAAATGTAAATACAGAGTATCTAATAAAAAAGAGAAAAAAAATCAAGGCATCTAATTTTGTACAGTATGATTAGTTTCTATATATATACATGGTTGATTTCAAGTATATCAATGTACTTCGACCATATGATTGCCAATATTAAGGTATGAAAAGTAAATGCTAAATATTAAAAAAAATCTCAGAATTATGAGATTCAGAAAATCTACAAATATCAATGTTTAATAAAAGCTGAAATATATATAAGCCTTATGAATATGATATCAAGATGAACTACCTACTAGTTGATATTATGATTTACATAAAGGTATTAGAACTTCTTTGTAGTGTTGAATAGGGAATCTTATACATGGGAGGCAAGCACTCTACCACTGAACCATATCCCCAGCTTCTGTCAAAAGAATCTTACTTTTGCTTCCTATTTTAAATCATAACAGCCAGTGTTAACAAACAAACAAAACATCAATATGCTGTAGGTGTAACTCAATTGACAGAATGCCTGCCTAACATGCAGAAAATCCTGGATTTGATTTATAGCATGCATAAAACAGGCATAATAGCACATTCCAATAGTCCCAACACTCAGGAGATAGAGGCAGAGTATCAAAAGCTCAGTGTCATCTTTGACTGCAGAGTGAGTTCAGGACCAGCCAGATATATATGAGAACATATCTCAAAGGGGAAAAGAAGAAGGAAATTTTAAAAAGGATGGAGGGAGGGAGAAAGGGAGGGAGGGAGGGAGGGAGGGATGGAGGAAGGGAGGGAGGGAGGGAGGGAGAGAGGGAAGGAAGGAAGGAAGGAAGGAAGGAAGGAAGAAAGGAAGGAAGGAAGGAAGAAAGGAAGGAAGGAAGGAAGGAAGGAAGAAAGAAAGGAAGGGGAAGAAAAGGACCCTACTAAGATTTGCTAAAAATGTGGATTTGGTTGAAAGGGCAGGTGGGGAGAATTTTGGAGGTATTGGGAGAGAGGAAACTGGGGGAGAGTATTGTATAAAAAAAATCTACTTTCAATCAATGAAAAATATGGACTATTTAATACATTATTTATGACATATGCATACAGTTGAGAGAATAAAAGATTCCATATATTTAGTGTTTCATATATAAACTATATCCAGTCAGATATCCAAATGTCTCTACCTTCATCAATATATATTACTATATTTACATCTCTACATTATCATGCCAGGGTACAACTAAAGTTCCATTTCAGTTTTCTGTACTGGCTTCATCTTGTAGTGATCATACATAAAACTGGCTTGTTGGCACTGGCCCTTTCTCCAATCAAAGCTATTCCAGTCCCACCAGCTAACTCGGAATGCCATCAATCACAACCTTCTCAATTGAACAAAAGCCTTGTGACATTCCTTCCCTGGCAGGGCTGTTGGGGAACATTGCCACTGCTCCTGATTGTGTGGTTCTCAGCAAAGCCTTCACTCCTTCTCTGTCCGCCAATACTTTCTTCTCAGGAAGCAACTGAACTCTTGGCCAACATTGTCTTTCCCAAGGGCCCTTTTCTCCTCTCGTCTTTGCTTTAGCAACAGAAATAAAAGCTGTGTTCTTTTGGAGAAGAACTTCAGACATCAAAGGCAGGTGGGAAAGAATTTTGAGACCTGAAGGTGCTAGGTTACATAAATGTTTATGAGTCTACCTGTAATGATTCAGACTCTTACTGGTTACCCTCTTGCCTTTGCCCCCTTCAACAAATCCTACCAGTGTGTACCACTATAAGAGCCAAGACTTCATAAACCCAGGGTAGTTAGCAAAGTTGCCAGTATCAGGTATGACCCGTCCCCATCCCTGTTTTAATAGTTCTTTAGTTCCAGTGTAGAGCTGTTGGTTACTGCCAAGGCATACATAGCACTACCTTAGCCTTAGGGGCTCTCATGCCCTGTTTGTCATTGCTGTGGTCCATAGGCATCATGGTTCAGTATAACCACTGGACAATTCCCTCCTTACGAAGCATGCATGGTGCCTTCTGTTACCATGTAGCTTTCCTCGGGGACTTTCAAGTTAGTTTTCACAGAAGTGTCTGAGTCATGTGTCTGAAGTTCATTGTGTCTCCATCAATAGGAGCTTTTCTTCCACCTTTAGAAGTAACCAAAGGCAACATCAATAACCTACAATGTTTTGAAAGTCTCTTAGACAACCATGACTCAAAACAAAACAAAACAAACAAAAAAAAAACAAAAGAGTTATCAATCTGATAAAGTCATATGTTTTTTGTGTGTATGTTTGTATTCAAGACAGGCTGTTTGCTTCAGTGGTTGCATATATTTCATATTTGTTTTCAGTAATGTGGAAATTTTAATATGAAGATTTGAAATTATAATCAAAGGTTCTAACAAAAAGATCTTGACTCTTGAATTTGGGCTTTTGACATATTCTTTTTTTCTATTTTTTGGGGGGGGGTTCCTTTGCATTCATTGATTGTGTTTTATTTTCCAAATAGTTTTTTTTTGTCACCACACAGCCTTACACATGAAGAAGCTGCTGTCTGGTGTATCACTTATTTTGCAACTCACATAGTTTAATAGAAAAAGACACCTAGGTGAGTCAGCTTTAAGGTTCATGTACACGAGGTTATAAATCTTAACACTGACTGCTGTACGATCCAGAACTTACTGCACATCAGTAATAGCGTATGCAATAACAAGACTGTAGATCTAGGTGTGCATATGGGTGTAAGAGCTAGAGATGTGACTCAGTTGAGAGAGTGTTTGCCTGGCACACACAGCATCCTGGGTTCAATTCTCAGAACTGCATGAATGCCGGGTGGCGGTACATTCTGGTAATCCTGGCACTCGGGAGGAAGAGAAAGGAGGCTAAGGAATTTAAAGTCCTCAGCTACATATAAAGATCCAGTACAGCTTGATTGATATGAGACCCTATCTCAAAAACAGAAAAAACGGAGCAGGCAAAAATGTCCACTGCCTATCATTAATTGACCCTTCTTTGTTTTTCATTTTACATTTTATTAAATGTAATTTATTTACATTTCAAATGTTATCCCCTTTGCCGGTTTACCCTCCATAAACCCCCTCCCTAACCCATACCCCTCCCACCGCTTCTATGAGGATGTTCACAACCCCCCCCCACTAGCCCCCTCCCACTTCCCCACTATGACATTCCCCTACACTGAGGCATCAAACATTAGTAGGACCAAGGGCTTCTTTTCCCAGTGATGCCCAACAAGGCCATCCTCTGCTACATATAGAGCTGGAGCCATGGGTCTATTCATGTGCACTCTTTGGAACGTAGTTTAGAACCTGGGAGCTCCGATTGGTTGGTACTGTTGTTCTTATGGGGTTGCAAATCCCCTCAGCTCCTTCAGTCCTTTCTCTAACTCCTCCATTGGGGACCCTGTTCTCAATTCAATGGTTGGCTGTGAGCATCTGCATCTGTATTTGTCAATGACATGGCAGAGCTTCTCAAGAGATAGCTGTCTCAGTCTCCTGTCAGTTTGTACTTCTTGGGATCAACAATATTGTCTGGATTTGGTGGCTGTATAGGGGCTGAATCTCTAGGTGGGGCAGTCTCTGAATGATCTTTCCTTCAGTCTCTGCTTCAAACTTTGTCTCCATATTTCCTTCTGTGGATATTTTGTACCCCCTTCCAAGGACTGAAGCATCTGCATTTTGCTGTTCCTTCTTGTGAATTGTATCTTGGGTAATCCAAACTAATTCACCATTGTGATAGGACTGTGATCCATGTTATATATGCACTGTTTCATTCGCTTGTCAAATAGATGTTTGGAGATCATTGTTCCTATTCTTTTATATTTTGTAACACTCTGATATCCTGTTGTAATCACTTCTTGTCTTTATCTTGGCCCATTTGGGTCCCTGCTCTGTCCTGATCCCTTTGCCTTTAGTTTGGGGATTCTGTTTGGATTTGCCCAAAGGGAGTCACCACAGGAGATTGGAAGACACCGGGGATGGGAAAACTCTGTCTCCCTTTACAATTATAACTAGTCCTCTGTCCATAGCTCCAGCTCTTACTGGGAGATCATAATGTAGGTTTTTTTTTTGTTCCCTTCCATTTCTGGATCAGGGAGAGCAAATGCTCCTGGGTACTCTACCATGTTGACCCTACCCATATCTCTCCATGTAGAGTTTCCTTGATCAATGGTCATTACAGACTTTACCTGAGGATACTTTCTATTTCTAGTTGAGATCCTGTGCAATAAGGTAGTATTTGATCTCAAAATTACACAGATCCTAGCCACACAAATTTCTACTTACTTCCATCTTCTAGGGTTTTGAATGTTTTAAACATTTGGATTTGACTGGGAGAAGCTGACCTTATACAGAAAGTTACCTAATTTTCAGGTATTGACAGTTTTAAGTCTGGCTCCAGGATCATCTACATTGGCTGTATATACACACTCACAAACACTGAGTTGATCCATGGAATTTCTGCTTCTTATTCATTAATGTGCAGTAAGAAACTCTCAAGGGTTGGTATTCAGTTTGACACAAGCACACATTATAGTAACCAGCAAGCAATTTTTATCCATTTAAACCAAAATAAACATTTGGGGGCATTTATGGAAAATGTGATGAGACAACCTTCAATGAGGAGCTGCCCATGGCTTTTGCAATGCCAATGAAGGAGGATTTCCCCCCAGCCCCTACTGGTAGTTCTAGGTGTTTGGCAGCTCAAATGCACTCTTTGGAAAACTTGAATATTTAGGATGTATTTTTATAGATGGATAAATGATCTAGTGTTCGGGTAAATCAACATGTGTTTGAAATGAGAACAGAGATTAGAAATCCAGCTTGAATTACAGCTTCACATTGACTCCCATGTTCTTAGAGGCTAAGTAATAAAACATATTTAACTACTTGTCCTGGGAGGCTTTATCTCTAGACATAACTTGGTATCAAATTATGTATAAGGCAACCACACATATAATAGGGGTTTTAAAAAATGTCATATAAATGTAATCCAGTTTTCCTTTTCCCAGCCCTCATGCTTCATATTTTCTTAGCCACTGGAATTCTTACATATAGTTTCCAAGTTGATAGGATTGACGTTTGTCTACTGTGTGACTAAGCAGTGGTAGCTTCTTGTTAGAGCTATAATGCTCCAGGCACCAATTTGCCTCCTGGATTACATTCTACTGTGAGCTTGTGTACATTAAGATAATTGTGGCTTATCAAGTCTGATTCTAGATTTTTATTCCCATAGCAAAGGAAATAAACAGAAAACACAGATTATAAGAGTGCCCAAACACAGGCTAGGGTTGTAGCTCAATTGGCCAAGTGATTGCTTAGCATTCATGAAGCCCTGGTTTTGATCTTTGGAACCAAATGAAACTGGGGGCAAGGTGGTACCCTGTGATCCTAGCACTTGGAAAGTGGAGGCAGTAATGTTGGGTGTGGCAGGATTCAAGATCATCCTTGGCTACATTGAGAGTTCAAGGCCAGACTGAGCTATATAAGACTTTGCCTAAAAATAAGTCCAAAGAGAGAAAAGAAAGAAGAAAAGAGTGCATAAGACAAGTATATATTCAGTTTTGAAGATAGAGATTTTTGTGAAATCCTATCAAATGGGGTATTAAACAAACATTTTTATTTTATTTTTTAATTTTCATTGGAAAGAATTAGTGATTATTTAAATAAATAATTGTGTAAGCCAGTAGCATTTATTTTACATTTTTATTGGATATCTTATGCATTTACATTTCAAATGTTATCCCTTTTCCTGATTCCCCCTTTTCCTATTTCCCCCTCCCCCTGCCTCAATGAAGATGTTCCCTCTCACACCCACTCACTCCCACCTCACCTCCCTGGCTTACTCCTACACTGGGAAAGCATATCTTCACAAGACCAAGGGCTTCTCCTCCCATTGATGCCAGACAATGCCATCCTCTGCTACATATGCAACTGGAGCCATGGGTCCTTCCATGTGTACTCATTGGTTTGTGGTTTAGTCCATGGGAGTTCCGGTTGGTTGGTATTGTTCTTCCCATGGGGTTGCAAATCCCTTCAACTTCTTCAGTTCTTTCTCTAACTCTCCTATTAGAGTCTCCATGCTCAGTCAATGGTTAGCTGCAAGCATCCTCATCTTTATCAGTAAGGTTCTGGCAGTGCCTTCTTCTTGAACTTCACACAGTCTGTGACTTGTTTCTGGGGCAGTCCAAGCCTCTGGGGTTAGCAATGGATAGTGTTTCTATTTTTTGTGTTGCATGTGTGAATTCTTTGTGTTTATTTGCTCTAATATCTAATTTTAACTATTTGGTTATCTAACTGATTAGCCTTGTGCTTCTAATTGAAGATGTGTACGTGAGAAATTTTTAGGTTTGCAATAACCAGTTTATCATTTCTTATCAACAACATTAGAACCTTCAACAGAACTTATTTAGAGATCTATTTACTAGGTTTATTAGAGTCAATGACATTCTTTAAGAAAGTGGTTGGAAACAATGGATGCACTTAGAAAACCAAGTATGAGGCATGTAAAAGCATGGCTTAAATTGTCTTTAAAAACATAACTAATTATAAAAGTCCTTTCACACTTTTGATAAAATCCAACTCTATTTATAAGGCAAATGCTAAGATCAACAAACTGAACTTAAAAATTTAAGAAATATCTCAGCTTTAAAATTTTATTTAATTTGAATTGAATATTATTTCCAAGAACAAAATTAGCCTCTGAATAATATTTTCTTTGTACAAAAGCCATGGTTGAAGACACAAAGGAACTTCACAGTGACAAAGAGAAGCTTGTTGCTTCAGAAGGGGTGTAACCAATGGTTTGACACACTGTCCCTGGGGGCTCAAAGGAACAGCCTTACGTCCTCTAATCCTCAAGTTTCAGACTCACTTTCTGGAATGATGAATAAAGGGTATGACTTAAAATAAGAAAACCCAGTGTGTAGGAATAAGTATTTCCCCAAAATACGGGAAAATAAAAAATATTTAAGCTGTGGAAGTCTTAATAATTTGTTTTAAGGGGTTGGAGATGTAGCTCAATTGATTGAGTACGTGCATGGCATGCATACTGCCTTGGGCTTGACCTTTGATTACATAGGAAGTTTTAAGTTAGCCTAAGAAAAAATGGAATGCTAGACTAGGATCTGAAATTTTGCATTTCTAAGGATCTCAAAAGGGGCTGGCTCTAGTACCACACTTGAAGTAGCAAGAAGCCCAAAGTTCAGACGTTATTGTTATTGCTGTTGTTGTTGTTGTTCTTCTTCTTCTTCTCCTTCTTCCTCCTCCTCCTCCTCCTCCTCTTCTTCTTCTTCTTTCTCTTCTTCTTCTTCCTCTTCCTCTTCTTCTTCTTCTTCTTCATCTTCATCGTCATTGTTGTCATTGTTTACTTTGAGGCACTCCAGCCTAGGCTAAACTGGAATTCACTTTGTGGTCCAGGCTTTGTGGTGATTGTCTTATCTATCTCAGCATTCCTTGTTGCTGGGATTGGAAGCAAGAACAAACATGTATGACTTACATAGTTCTGTTCACTAACAACAGGCTATATCCTTAACAATCATAAGTTAAACTTCTGCTCTTATAAAAGGGGACAAAGGGGTAAGGAAGACCTTGGCTGCTGACATTTTGTACTCATCACAGATGCTAGAAAATGCTTCCACCCGTAAGGAGTGGAACAGAGCACCTGATATTAACTCTATAAATATCAGGAATCTTAGATCTTCATGGTGGTGTTGAAGAATTTGGACTGTTTCAAAAGCACCAAGAAACTTCTAAAGGTTCCTGGTCAGTTTTAAAAAGCTGTCAATATACAAGACCACAAAAAAAAAAAAAAAAAAAAAAAAAAAAAAAAAAAAAGGGAAAAGCAAATTTGTTGGACTAGCCAGAAAAAACCTTCTCAGTGGCTCATGATGAGTTTGGTAAATTTTAAAGTTTTAAATGTAGTTGCTACATTTAGAGAGCTTGGAGTTTAGGATTCTGTTGATTTCTTGAAAAACATAAACAATCCATTCCCTTTGGCATCATTGGGAGTTCACTGGCTGACAGGTTTTACTTGAAGTTAGCTTCCTTCAAAGTGAAGGCACAACAAGTTCATTTGAAACAAAAGTGAACAAAAAATACACTAATGATATTTTCATTATCTTAACTAGCTGTATTTCTAATAAAATATACCAAGATAAAATTCTGGTGAGGTAAAATATAGGTTATCTTCCTCAAGTTTAAAAGTAACCATACCCCTGAAGGGTGCACCAAATACGAGCAATGTAGAACTGGATCCTATTTCAGTGGGGACAAGAGAGGGAATTGAGTGACTGTGATTAAAACACATTGTATATGTCTATGAAGACACCAACAAAGCCCACTACTTTGTATAATCAATATATGCCAATAAAAAAGAAGGAAATCCTATTTAATTTACTCAAAAAACCCAGAATAAAACTTAGTTATGGTGAATTTTCCAATATAATTAAAACATATTTGTACTTCTCATCTTTGGTAATGAGTAACTTTTGGAATACATTTTTATTTTAGCAAAAATTATCAAAATATAACATTAATTATGAGATAATTTTTGGGCAGGGATAGAAATACAATGATTTACCTTGAAATTTATTCCGTGAAACTAGTAATGACTAATATCAATTGAATATTTGTCTGGGGCAATCAACTAAATCTTTTTTTACAACTTTATTTAAAAAAACAGAGATACATGTACAGATATTTAAAAACATTTTGGCATAAAACTATATGAAAATATTTTTGTCAGTACTTGATTTTTTAAAGGTTTGATAGTATGCATTGAAATCTTACTAGTTACAATAAGTATAAAGTATATGTAAAACAAAACAGAAATAGTCAAAGTTTTCTTGGTGTGTATAGATTAAACATAATGATTTTTAAATACCAAAAAATTGCCACAAAACTATCTTCTTAGCTTTTGAGTTATTCATGATTTAAGATCTAGGTGTATCACACTCTGAGAGGGTGCTATACACTTATTGTTTTTTTTTTCTAAGAAGGGCTGAGGCTTTCACTTTTTGGCCTTTCTTTTTTAGCTTCATATGTTCTGTGAGTTGTTTCTTGGACATTCAGAGCTTTCTGGGGCTAGTATCCAATTATCAGTGACTGCATATTATGTCTGTTCTTTTGTGACTGGGTTATCTCACTCAGGATGATATTCTCTAGACACATCCATTTTCCAAGGAATTTCATAAAGTCAATGTTTCTAATAGCTGAGTAGTACTTCATTGTGTAAATGTACCATAATTTCTGTATCCATTCATCTACTGAAGGACATCTGGGTTCTTTCCAGCTTCTGGATATTATAAATAAGGCTGCTATGAACATGGTGGAGCATGTGTCCTTATTGTATGTTGGAGCATCTCTGAGGTGTATGCCCAGAAGTGGAATAACTGGGTCTTCAGTTAGTACTATGTCCAATTTTCTGAGGAACCACCAGACTGATTTCCAGAGTGGTTGTACCAGCTATCAACCCCACCAACAGTGGAGAAGTGTTCCTCTTTCCCCACATCCTCGCCAGCATCTGTTGTCATCAGAGTTTTTGATCTTAGCCATTCTGACTGGTGTGAGGTGGAAAATAAGTGTTCTTTTGATTTACATTTCCCTGATGACTAGGGATGTTGAGCATTTTTTTAGGTGCTTCTCAGCCATTCAATGTTCCTCAGCTGAGAATTCTTTGTTTAACTCTACCCCATTTTTAATAGGATTGTTTGATTCTCTAGAGTCTAACTTCTTGAGTTCTTTGTATATATTTAATATTAGACCTCTATCAGATGTAAAACTGGTAATGATCTTTTCCCAATCTGTTGACTGTCAATTTGTTTTTTTTGACAGTGTCCTTAACCTTACAGAAACTTTGCAATCTCATTAAGTCCCACTTATCGATTCTTGATTTTAGAGAAAAAGCCATTGGTGTTCTGTTCAGGAAATTTTCCCCTGTGCCTATATGTTCTAAGATTTTCCCCACTTTCTCTTCTAATAGTTTCAGTGTACCTGGTTTAATGTGGAGATCTTTGATTCACTTGCACTTGAGCTTTGTGCAAGGAGATAAGAAAGGATCTATTTTCATTCTTCTGAATTCTGAATGCCAGGCTATCTACTAAATCTTGACACAAATGCTGAGATTGTGGTGTGCCTATGTTGTCTGGAACATGGAAGTAGAATGTGGACTGTTAGGAGGAGGAGAGGGGGAACACGAGAGAGTGTTTGTTTATGGTTATGTGCACAAGAATTCAGGTGCCTGTGGAGGCCAGACAGATTGGAGCTTGAGTCACAAACAGTTGAGAGTCAACTAATAAAGGTACTGAAAATTGAACTCAGGACCTCTGCATGCAGTTAAGTAAATGCTCTTAACCACTGAGATGGCTCTCCAGCCCCACAAAGAAAAAACTTTAAAGAAAGAACCATGTGGCAATTTTATTAAAAAGCACATTTTGCATTTATAGCAAGCACCCAGATGATGCAGTTACGCTGAGATGGAAACCATAATCTGTTATCAAGTTTCCAATGAATCATCCCATTTTTTTCTCATAATAACCTTTTGTACTATCAATATCTCTATTTTACAAGTAGGGAAGCCAGTAGAAAGGAGAGTAAGTGATTTGCCTAATCACACAAGCTACTATTCTGCCTCCAGAACTCTGTGCTGAAGTTGTATTCATCTACCTCATAGTTCTAATTACCTAGAGATCTTAAAAATGGAGATGCTCTCCAGCATAGCAAAAGATTCTCTTAAGAATGGACTCACAAAATCAGTGTTTAAGTTCCCCAGTTCAGTCCAGTGCTTAAGTCTAGGTGTCACGTATATAGGACATTCCTATTCTTTAACAAGTAAGGAAATAAATGGAAGTTCCCAAACAGTAAGTGCTTACTATAAAGAACCCAGGCTTTCTACGCAAGATTAGACCCTCTCAATATCATGTCATTGAGCAAGGGAGGTACTCAACAATCTCCACCTTTGCTGTAAATCTATAAGGAGGCAATGTTGTTGGAGGATGGAGAGAGAGATTCTTTAGGGGTGTAAGGTGCTCATGCTCCTATCAAGGAACCCCTCACCCATGTTCTTGTAAAGAAACCTAATGAAACTCAGTGGTTTTTAAATTGGAACAGGAAAGTAGAAAGTGGGGTTTGGGGGATGAAGAAGTGGAAGAGTGGAAAGGGGACAAGAGAGGTAATAATTGTAAATCTGATCAAAACATATGTACATGAAAAAAAATCTATCATGATTGATATATGCTAATAATAATAACAACCACAGCAGCAGCAGCAACAACAGCAAAGAACCCAGGACTTTGTTGAGGACTGTGGTGAAAACGAACCATTGTGCTGCAATCAGGGGTTAGAGCGCAATATTTATCTTTCTTTAAAAACAAAAGGGAGTATAATCCTTATGAAATGGTCAGCTCTCTAAAGTCTATGGTACTATTTAAATTTGCCTTTTATTGGTGTGTTAAAACATAGACCAATAGCAACTTCGGGAGGAAAGGGTTTATTTGGCGTCCATGTTCCCATCACACTCATTCATTGTGAGAAGCCAGGGAAGGAAATCAAGCAGAAGCAGGGTCTTATGTAGGAAATCTTCTTTACTGGCTGGCTTTCAAGTCTATGGTTTTATACATCTCAGACCTGCCCAGGGATGGCGGCGCCCTCAGATAGCTGGGTTCTTCTATATCTATCAGCAATTTTTAAAAATGCCCCACAGACATGCACTCAGGATATTCTGATTAAAGCAATTACACAACTAAGGCTTTCTTTTCCCAGGTGTGTCCCATTGACAAGGAAGATTAGCCATCTCAGGAACACTCTCTGAAAAAGATTAAGCAATATTTAACAATAAGAACAGTTAAAATAGATAATATAAAATTATATAGTCCCTATTTTTATATTACTTTGAGAGAAGAAAAAGAGGTACACGGTTGTATTTTCAGAGACAAAAAAGGATTGTAAAGAGCTTTGTAATTTCACATGAACATTAAGAAATGACAGATATCATGATGAGTTTAGCACAACATTCTGCTTGGAGTATAGACAAAACAGATAAATGAAAGAGTGATGGATAAGATATAAATATAGAGGTTATAATTTGAGAAGAATGCTATGTATTATTACCTGGTAGTCCTCAACTGCAGAGAAAGTGTGTGTTCTCAGCTTAGCCAAAGCTTTTATTTCTTTGCCCTTACCAGAAAGGCAGATCAGAATCAGAGTTTGTCCCTGGGACAGAGAGTCAGATTTCTCTTTCTTTTCTGAGATTAGCGTCTGGGATAATATAAGCTAGAGGTATGTATGGTACTTCGTATGGAAGAAGCCTTGGCATGGGACATTGGAATGGGGTGGGGCTGGGATGGGGATGAGAAAGCAAGTGAAAAAAATCCAATAACATAATTTGAATTCCTGTATTCAGAATCAATCCAACCTATCTCATGCCGAAATATTTGAGCTGATAAATTCCCTTTCTTACTTAACCTAGTTGAGTCAAGTTTCTGTCACTTGTACCCAAAGATCCCTGACTCAGACTGACATAGACTCATTGAAAAAGCCTCTAGGTCCACATAGATCTTGGAAACCTTTTATCTATCCTAAACCTACTAAATTGGCAAGCTTAGGGTTGGGGTCCAGCCCTTAGGTTTGACAGGCAGTCCAAATGATTTTGATATCCATCAACATTGGAAAAGCATTCTAATACTTCTTTTACCTGCCACATGAAACTAGCGATCCAGAAATGAGAGTTACCTTATCAAATGTCACTGAGATACTGAGTGGTGGCCATTGGCCCATGGACCCTCTTAGTAAGTCACCAGCTGTGGGCCTGAGAAAGGAGGCTCCCTTGGAGCTCTGGGGGAAGTAACACATGGGTTGGCAAATAGCAGGGGGAAAATATTTTAGGTCAAATAATACAGTATGGTTGGAAACACTTGCTGTGTGTTTCCACAGGAGTTTGGAGACTATTTTACTCATCTTGTCTCCCCAGCTGAGCCAACAACAATGTGTTAAAGCTCCATGGCCAATGGCAGGAATCCAGAAGAGTCATTTTATGTGCCAGCAAAGAGGAATTTCTTAGAAAAGATACAGAAATCATGCTACTATCCCATTTTACTTCATGCAATGAAGAGCCAGGAGAATGCAGGATAAAACAGGGCACTAAAGCTATTCCTGAGGGCCCCTCTTATGTTGCAAGAGAGGAGTTTTACTGCTTCTTTTCTAGGACAGCAGGCCCCTAGCCTGGTGATTTGGAGAATAAGTTGTGCTTCTAAGCTTTCTATTTTCATGTGGAGGGACAATAGCAGTGTCCCTGGAAACTATTTGGTAGTCTGCTTTCCAATGAGTTGCTCAGCCTGCAGTGGGCACCAAGTCTATCAAGAGATAGATGAGACTCAGCAGAGGAGTTTCTGGCACCGGTATCGTTCCCTCGTCTTAGTCTTGAGTGTACAAATAATCATAGGAAGACAGGGAAAGTTCAGTTTTGGAGAAAGTAACTTTTGGCAGTTAGTACGCATGTCTCCTTTGAGCAGCAAGTCAAGCTGGGGCAATGTCATCTATGAAGGCACATGGTTAAAAGAAAAGCAATAAATTGAAGCACTGCCCCCCCCCCTTCTATGACTCCACAATTCACAAGTTTAGGTATTCTCCAGGTTTTTCTGTTTTATCCTATCCTATTTTTTTTTCTTGACACTAGTCTGCTTTTAACTCAGGCTGGCTTCAACCTTTTATGCAGCCAAGAATGATCTTGACCTCCTGGTCCTCCTGTGTCTACTAGGATTGCAGTTATGTGTTGCCAGCCCTGGCTTCATTTGTCAATTACTTATTAAATAGCAAATATGCACTGGGGACAAGGGAACAACAAAAATAATTTTCAAAGCTTAGCTCTTATGAAACTTAGCTTCTGGTTCTGGGTGGAGACACACAATAAACAAAACAAGTAAATTAAGTGTGTTGGTTGGAAATTTGTTCGGGGAAAGGAAGCTGAGGGTGGAGAGGGAAAGGGTTTGAGAATATGAATCAGGAACTATGTCTACTGTAGCCCTGGTCATCCACTCTTGCAAAAAGTCTAATATAGCTATAGAAGGCTTGGAGAAAGAGACTTGAACTAACTGAAAATTAAGTGGCTTTTTGATCATATTGGGATCTGTGGTATAGTGAGTCTCCTACATTTCCCAGCCTTCCTTTCAGTGAAGTTGGAGATATGAAATTAGTATGGGTCAATTGATTATGTGATGTGTGTTGCTTCTGGTTCTCAGCATTTAAAAGCAATATTTCTACTTTTCTCCTCCCTGCCTCAGCCTTTTGGAACTGTGAGTTCCTTTGATTTTGGGGATGTTATCCTGTTTTAGGTCAGTATTCATGCAGCTGGCACTGGATTTTAGAGTTTTCAGTATAGTCTAGTATGACTTTGCTTGTCAAACACAACTGCTCTGTCCAGAAACATGCACGGACACCATAGGGAGAAGAGCAAGCTCCAGGTCTTGCTCTTTGTGCACCGAGGTTCTAGTTGAAGACTGAAATTAAAGTGTCATGAATGAAAGGTGCAGACCAATCAAGGCTACAGGAATTAGTGGGCAGAAAAGAGCTATGATTGCTGTTTGGCATCCTGGGATTTTCACACAGTGTCAGAGTTTATAGAACAGGGAGAGAAGGGCATTTGAAGCCAAGGCAGATTTTGAGTTAACCCTTGAGAAAAGTGCAAGATTCAAAAATCAAATGTATTCTTGAAGGGCAAAGATGTCAAGAAAAAGGCAGAGCAAACATAAAAATAAAGTAGTGGGAATGGGCATAGTTTAGGAAGAGAGTACAGAAATTCCAAGTGGAACTGAGGACTCACATGGGGGCCCAAGTTGAGAATAGATTCCTACAGAACTCTGAATGCCATGAGTGTGGGCTAGATCTTGCAGATAAGAGGAGATGCTGTGGAATGATTCGAGGAGATCAATGGGACCATTCCCAATTGAGAGACCAAGGGGTGAATTAGGAGGCTGCTGCCACACCTAGCAATGTCATGGGAATGTCTAAAGCAGGGTAGTGCAGTTTCTCCTCCAGAAGAGCGGGGAGCATGGGCTAAGAGCATCAACCAGCATTGTATGGCAGAAATACAGAATCTCAAGCTCTACTCCAAACTCACTAAGGCAGTATCTGCATTTTAATGAGACACATGTCCCCTCCCCACAACATGCTCCAGTGCTTGGCATTGAATTCAGGGATTGTGGGTGCATATAGGTGATCTACCAGTGAGTTGTATCCCTAGCCTTAATGAGACTCCTAGATGATTCACAAACACATTAAGACTTGAGAAGAGCTAGTTTGGTAGACAGAAGTTGATGGCTCTTAGGTCAATAAAGATAAGAAATCTTAGACTGGATACTTCTAAATGACAAATTTATTTTTCATAGTTCTGAATGTTAGAAACTTCAAGACTGTGACATTGATAGCTTCAGAATTAGTGAGGACCTGTTTTCTGATTCATAGGCAGTTTCTTAGTTAGGGTTCCATTTCTGTCAAGAGACACAATGACCAAGGCAACTCTTATAAAGGACAACATTTAATTGAAGTTGGCTTACAGTTCAGAGGTTCAGTCCATTATCATAGCAGAAGCATGGCCGTGTGCAGGCAGACATGGTGCTGGAGAAGGAGCTGGTAGCCAGAAAGACTGTCTTCTACAGGCAGCCAGGAGGAGGATCTTTTCTATACTGGACAGAGCTTGAGTACTTGGAGACCACAAAGTGCTTACTTATACTTCCTCCAACAAGGCCACACATCCTAATAACTCCACTTCCCATGGGCCAAGCATATTTAAACCACCATAGGCAGCTGTTTTCTAGCTATGTCTTCACAGAGTAGAAGAGGAAAGGTTATTCCTTGGGTTGTCTTTAATAAGAACAGTCTTAGGGTATCTATTGCTGCAACAAAACACCATGACCAAAGCAACATGGGAAGGAGAGGCTTTACTTTGCTTACTTTTACACAGCACTGTTCATCTTCGAAGAAAGTCAGGACAGGAACTCAAACAGGGCAGGAACCTGGAGGCAGGAGCTGATGCAGAGGCCGTGGAGGGGTGTTACTTAGTGGTTTGTTCATCATGGATTGTTCAGCCCTCTTTTTTACAGAACACAGGATCACCAGCCCAGGGATGGCACCACCTACAATGGCCTGGGCCCTCCCACATTGATCACTAATTAAGAAAATGCCCTAGAGTCCTGACTACTACCCCAACTTATGAAGGCAACTTCTCAACAGTGCTTCCCTCTTCTCAGATGACTTTAGCTTGTGTTAAGTTGACATATTATCCAGCATAAACACAAACCTTATTTACATAGGGGGTGAAAGAAATAGCAAAGCCACTGTAAGATTTGTTGCAAGCAAGATTTGGTGAGAGGAGGGTTGCAGTGAAACAATATTTAAATGGTCTCATAGTATCTTTCTCCTGGAGAGAGTAGATAAGGCAAACTAGAGTAGTATGGGGAGTCTTTCTCCAGATGTTTTTCTCTGGAAAGAGCTGTATGGTTTCAAAAGATAAGAAAACCCATTTAAAATTGTGTGTTCGGGATAACATAGATTACCACCATCACCCCACACCCCCAACCCCAAAAGGCCATGGTTATTTAGAGTTCTTGTATTAGCACTGAGCTGAATATGTCTTGAGCCCATAAATTTTCTTCTTTCTCAATAACTGGAAAAGTTCCTCATCCTATCCCACCCCAAACCCACTGCCTTGCCATTGCTCATTGCCAGCCAGGGTGGTGGTTAGTTTCACCAGCTAATCCTAGTGTGCAGATTGACTGGGTTGCCTTTTGCGTCCTCTGGATTTTCTAATTATTTGTATTGGCCAAGGGCCACATTCAACCCTTTCCAAACTGGAACACATTCTCAAAAAGGGTTGGTCCCACCATCCTCATCTTAGTTTATGCCAAAGTCTGGTTTTATTTTTCATTAAACTGCCATTTGTAACTTTCATTGAACAGAATGACAGCATGCCCAACTGCCTTCATTCAGTGATTTTTTTTTAACAAAAGAAGGCCTTCTTGCCTCTCAAGAGAATGCATGATTTATTTATCTCCTCCATTGTGCAATCAGCTCACCACCATTACAGCTAACACAATGTTCTAGAGAAAAATGTTTCTGTATCACATGGTGACTTCACTTAAGTTGGCAGTGACTAATTTCGCACCTAGATCTACCAACGCCTATACCAGAAGGGGAGAAGTCGCTGGAGATGAGACTGCTTGTCTTGTCTAGGAGTGAGTATCTAGATAACCAAGGCCACCTCTTGTTCTTCTTTTCTTCCCAGGGTCTGGCACTTAGCAGGTGTGGCAATCATCATCTATATTCTCCAAGTATCTCCATCTCTTCTCTTCCTAGGCCGACATGGGCATGGATCTCCTGGTCTTTGCTGCCTAGGAACACTGTATAAACACTTCAGTTGATAGGTCAGAGAAGAAATGGTACACTTGTAGACTGGGCATCTAAGATACTTTTGATCCAGAGTGCATCCCTCCTTTTCCCAAAAACTCCAATTTCATACTTTATATAAAGTCCCTATTTCAATGATGAACACATACTATAAGAAGTAAATCTTTTGCTGTGTTAACCACTGCTATTCTAAGTGCTGCTTGTTACTTCAGCATAAACCAGGCTTTCCTCACTATATGTGTAAAATAATATTCATAGTGTGCTTTTGTATTGTTTTTCTTAACATTGTGAATTTTTTAATTGAGGTTATAACCTAATTATAATATTTTTCCTTTCCTTTCGTCCCTTTCCTTCCTCCCATATACCCCCTCTACTCCCCTTCAAATTTAGGATCTCTTTTTTTAAAAACTAATTGTTATTGTGCGTATCTATGTATTTGTATACATACATGTATTCCTAAATATAACTTGTCAACCTGTATAACGCTACTGGTATGTTTATATTCAGGGCTGATTAGCACTGAGCAACTAATTGGTGTGCTGATCCCTGGGGAAGATGACCGCTTCTGTTCCTAGATTTCCTCAGCTGTCTATAGGATTGAAGTTTCATGACTGTTTGGTTGGTTGTTTTTTTGTTTTTTGTTTGTTTGTTTTTTGAGACATAGTACTACATAGCCCAAACTGATCTAGTGGCTATGTAGCCAGTGAGGATCTTGAACTCATAATCTTTTTGCCTCACCTCCCAAGTCCTAGAATTACAGGCATGCCCCACCATAATAGGCATTCACGCGCGCGCGCGCACACACACACACACACACACACACACACCACTATATAAACCAGGTTGAGCTGAAACCCACAACTCATAATATTTCTTCTTTAACCTCCCAAACATCAGGATTACAGGTGTGCACTGCTATACTCAGTTAAAATAAGTGATTTAATTAATGAATGAATGAAATTAGAAGAGACTTCTGAGTAGGATTTTGTAATAGGATATCTATAAGAAAGATCTGACTGTGTGCACATGCAAATTTAGAGCCATCTTGGCTAAGGGTGTTTTCTTGTCTTATTTGTATAAGTATCATATTTTTGTTTGTTTGTTTGGTTTGGTTTTTTGATGCCTGCTACTTGTGATCTGGGGATATTGATGGAGATGAAAGGGATGCCTAGGTCACCCAAACCAACCAACCTTTGTACTACCACTTTAGTTCTAATTGCTTCCACTATTTCCTTTGCCTTTTATAAATGGGGAGCTAAGACCCAGATTATTTCAGTGAAAATGTCAATTACTTAATGACCAAATTGGTAGACCACCACCAGTTTCCTGATTGTATATCAGGTAGCTTTGCTATGCTATTGTTCTCTTTCCTATGCAGGTGTTAAGAACACAGGAGTCCATGAGTCATGCTGTGCTAGCCACAGAGGTTGACAGAAGCTACTCAGTGTCTTTTTGCCTCATTATTCTTCACCTCCACATCTCACCATGAGTGGCCCTGGGGATTTGTATACAAAATATGAGAAAATCTAAAAATGTTAGTCATTCATTTTGATTGTTTATATTCTATATCACCAGCCCACTGTCTTCACTTGTGCCTGACCCACATGTTCCTGTCGTGCTCTTCTGCCTTTGGGAAATAATGAGTACGCTTTCGAATATCACATGCTTTGTCTGTGTACCATTTGGCCATAGGTCAATTACATCTAAGGTTCTAAGGAGTACAGTAATGCTGCCTTCCTATGCCTCTTCTCTTGACCAAAACCTAACACCACAGAGTCCTCCAGTGAGAGGGTCAAAGGGTACCTACTCTATCTCCTCAGTCTCTGCCATGCTTGTTAACTGTCCTGTGGCTGGTGATCGAACTCTGCCATCAGCTTAAAGAATCTGTTGGGGGAAAGGCCAAAGTTACCCACTCTCTGGTTACTTTGGATACATATTTAAGCAGGAATTTTGACCACCCACAATTTTCCTTTATACTATCAGATAGTACCTGAGTAAGAGGCTGGGAGTCAGAGCTGCTTCCTGGGAGAGGCAGAGCTCTCTGCCTCTCTCTGGCTGGAAGGCTCAGGCCCTAACCACTTTCCTTTTCCTTAGGTGCTGTCATAGTTATGTTGATCTATGAGTCAAGAAGAGAATGCAAGAGACTGGAAGTGGATCAAAATATGAATTTTTAATTTTAGGGTAAGGGCTGACTCATGTTTGTTTTTGAGGCATATTTTCTTAAAGTAAGTGTGGTGTGTGTGTGTGTGTGTGTGTGTGTGTATGTGTGTGTGTGTGTGTGTTATAGCTAGATGTTTAAAGGGAAAGCATGCTTATTCTGGTATTATTTTTTAAACAATGTAAGCTTTAAATATTAGAAGCCCACATTTTAACTTTTTTATTGAAGTGTGACCACTAGCTAGTAAGTGTTCACACCGCAGATGAACAACAGTTCAATGAATTTGTTCATAAATGTAATAAAGAAATCCATGTGAGCAGCACCCAGATCAAGATCAAGAAATATGTGCACCCTGCCAATCCTCATTCTCTGCTGGGAACTCCCCTCTAGCTCAGCAGTGACCATTATCCTGACCTCTGACAGCAGATATCCGTGGTGAGCAGAACCAACATATATGGCTGTTTGACTTCCTTCACGCCTATTCCTTATGAGTTCCATCCATGCCGAACACAGCAGGGGTTCATACATTCTCATTGGCAGCCTGGCAGCCTAGTTTGTGATGACACCACCACCACTGCCATCACCACCACCACATTTCAGCCTCCTCCTTGCTTTCCTCAGTGGTGGGGATTGAATTTAGACCTTCACACATACTATGCAAGTGTTAATGCCACTAGGCAACACTTCAGTCCTCTTTTTACTTTTTCTTTGGAGGCGACTCTCACTACATTGCCCAGATTGTTCTTGAATGTACTCTGGCCCATACTGGCCTTGCCTTGAATTCACTATCCTCCTGCCCCAGTTTCCAGGGAAGCTGGGGTTATTCTACCAGGCTGAGCCCTCAGTGTGTTCTATGGCCAATGGGCATTTGGGCATTTTCTAATTAGCACAAATCCTGTGGTATGGTATTCTACTTCATCTCTCTTGGTAAGCATACAACTCATTTCTATCAAAGCTGAATCTAAGGGGAAATTGCTCACCATACAATAATGGTACTCAGTTTGGATACATTCTGCCAGAGCTCCAAAATGCTAGAAGCAATTTACATCTAACTAGCTTAGTATAAGAATTCTTGTGGCTCTATACAGGATGAAATCTGTTTTATAATAAGGCAAACAACCACTTTAACCCTTTGGGATGACATGCAGTCTGTTTATTAAATACATTACCCACTCCCAACCACAACCTCTGGCTTGTTATGTAACCTGGATGAGCTTCCTGCTCTCCATTAAATCTCCCTTAATCCATTGAAGAAAAAGTCTCTCTGAAAACATTGACCATTCATTTCCCCAGCTATAGTGTTGTGAGTGTTAATAACTTGGTGTTTGTAAAACAAATTCAACCCATCCTGCCAGGTAGAATGTATACCTTGAACCTTGTTCAATGAGGCTAATGTAGCAGACTCGGTCATCCACTCTGCAGATCTGCCCTTTGTAAATATCAGATCCTCAGGATTGTGAATACAGATGGAAATTCATGTTTGGACATAACGAAAACATTTTTTTCAATTCCCTGCAAGTTTTAAGAAATCAGAATTATGCTTTCATGTTGTAAAGCACTTTCAACTCCAGGCATTATCTGACTAGAATGACCCAGGAAAGGAATTCGGGCAGCTTCTATTTTCTCCTGGTCTCTACCTGAGATTCAATACTTAATTCTGCCTTTTAATGGGAATACTTTGCTGAGTTGTTTGAGTGATCTGTATTTTACAGATCTAGTTTTTATTCTATGAAGGTGGAGGAAACTGACCGTGGGAAAAGGTACAGGAAGCCAAAGCAAGGTCTTATATGCCACACCTTCCCAAATGCCCCCCCCCCCCACCAAGCAGTCAGGAAAATGATGAGGACCCCTAGTTTCTCACTATCAGAAACCACAGAGCA
Source organism: Micromys minutus (assembly GCF_963924665.1). Taxonomy (NCBI): domain Eukaryota; kingdom Metazoa; phylum Chordata; class Mammalia; order Rodentia; family Muridae; genus Micromys; species Micromys minutus. The sequence continues at coordinate 29,689,267 of NC_137970.1, read as the reverse complement.
CGGTTCCCTACCAGAATGTTTCTTTCACCCTGCCCTTTTGGGGGAGGTCTGGTTTCTGCATTTAGGAATATTCTGGCAAAGGGCAAGGGTTCCCACCTATCAGGAGCCTGCAACTCTCAAAGTAGCCAGGACCGGGCCTTTGGGGAACCGAGGAGACCCCTAAAGGTGAGCAGCTGGGTGGAGGCTGGGATGGGGAAGCACGCCCGGCTAGCTACCTTGCTTCCTAGGGGTTCCCCACTGACTAGGCTTAAGTTCCCCCACAGGGCTGCTTCCCGGTGTCAGCGCCCCGCCCGCTCCCCACCTCCACGCCCAGCCCCGCCAAGCTGAAAGCTCGCCGAGCCACGCCGGGCCGGGCAGCTGCAGAGCAAGTGGTCCGGGAGCGGCGGGGGCGGCGCCCAGCCGGCGGGAAGGAGGAGGAGAGACGCGGCCCGACGGAAAGGGGAAAAGGAGGGCCCGAGGGCACCAGCAGCCAGCCGGTCGCCAGGACCCGCAGGTGAGTTTGGAGCCCGAGAAAGGGGATCTGAACCTTTCCGGGTCCTAAGACCTAAGCCGCTGAGCCAAAGGCGACGGGCCGGGCGGGCTTGATGACTGGGAGGGTGACTGGTGTGACTCCCTGGGTTGGAGGCTCTGAGCTGGAGCTCCTGGGCCGTCTGGAAAGACAGAGGCAAAGCTTGGAGCCCAGCGGATCTTGGGCTCTGTAGTGGGAAAGCGCGTGCGGTGGGAAAGTAACCAAGCTATCTCTGAGAGGGAACCTGCAAATCTCAAAGCTGTAAATGATCTCAGACCTTCCCCACGTTTTTTGCGCGAAGTAACTAAGAGCTTTACTCTGGAGGGTGGTCTGCTAATGCGCTACTCCCTAGGATTCGGTTTACCTTGTCTGGGGAGTAAGACTGAAGGGTGTAGATGTGCCTAAGACCCAGGACGAGTGAGCACAGCACCCGCATGCAGGTGGCCCCCTGCGCAGGAAGATGGGCTGGCATCCCAGAACCAAGGGATGATCATCGGGATGATCATCGTCTGAAAAGATCATCTGTCTTGGGTTGTACATGTTTCCACCTGAGCTTGGGTTTCAAAATTCTAGAACCATGTACAAAGTGAGGGGAAAGAGCTGACCCGCCTCACATGAGACACAGGAAGCATGACACCGAAGTCTCCCATGGTTGCTTCTACAGGAACACTACTAGTCTGGCCTGGCACAAGTGTATGAATCCCTTGGGGAGCTTTTTAAAATGAGGCTCTGATTCAGTAGGTCTGGGGTGGGATCCACGAATTTGTATTTCTGTCCAAGTTTTCAGCTAGCTCTGCTGCCTCACGGATCACACTCTGTGGTCGACTCGACAGAACTTCCATTTGTCTAATATCTGAAAAGCTTAAGAAAAGTGGGAGGCCAAGAGACAAAACAAAACTCTAAGACTCTAACGCCATCTCTAACCCAGACACAGGGCACACATGCTGAAACCAATCAATCAGTTGCTACTCATTTAATAGAGAAATATTTTGTTTTTGCTTTTCTTACCAAATTTCCAGCCATGAGAGGCTCTGATGACTAAAGCCAGCTGGTTTCACCCACTTACTACCTGCCCTTGGCTTAATGCTGTGTTAACTCTTCATATATATATATATATATATTTAAAGATCTGGTTTTGTTTTGTTCTGGGCTCCACAAACTATGTGGTGGATCTTGTCTTGTATCAAAACTGTGTCTGATCTGCTTGGGCAGATTGTTAGGTTGTCTTCTGGAGTTATTCTCCTGCTGCCGAACTTCTCAGCTACGTTAAGCTTAGGGAACCCTTGCTATGCATAGTGTGGTAGAATCTGCTACTTTTGGTATTAATATTGATGATTAATGGTGCAATAAGAGCATCATTAATTTTAAAGGAGCTTAATTATGGCTGGGCATGGTGGTGCCCATCTATAACCCCAGCTCTGGGGAAATTGAGTCCCGATGATCAGGAATTCAAGGTCATCTTTGGCTATGAAGTTAGAGCCAGCTTTGGCTTTATGAGACCCTGTCTCAAAACAACAACAACAACAATAAAACACCCCAAACAACCCAGTTTTAGGAGTTTGTTAATATTTGGTACACTTAAGTGTGTATGAAAATAACCTCGAAGCTAACTGAAAAGGTGTGTATTTCCAAATTATTTGGGGGGTCTGTAGTGGCTCATAAGATTTTGCTTAGGTGAGATGTAGAATGAAGTGAACATTACTCTGGCTGCTTGTATGGGTCAAATGCAAAGCTGGAGGGAAAAAAGCGGCCAAATTTTGTAGCTATTCAGGGATATTGTTTTCCATGCCTCAGCACCATGTCAGCGCTGATCAGATTCCCACATCCCTTCAAGGTGACTTTCAATAAATGGGGGATAAAGCAAGTCTAGCTACTAGAAGACATTGAGGGAATGCAGAGTCAGCATCAGTGGTGTGTGTGTGTGTGTGTGTGTGTGTGTGTGTGTGTGTCTGTGTGT